>NC_133353.1:32177389-32777389 GCF_030506205.2 Paramisgurnus dabryanus
TAAGTACTCAGTGAACTCAGTGAACCATAGGCATGCATTTATTATTCCAGCATGAAGAGTTTATCAGCAATGCAATCGGGGTGATTAGTGAATTAGGGTTTTGCGCTGATTCAGATTGTGTGAAAGGTTCGAGTATTTCTGCATCAGACCTCAATGAACTAGCAGCATTTCATTGAAGTTCAAAACCAAGCTTTATGTGCTTTGCTTTGCATGCCAGTTTAAAATACTTGTTGCTTTCCCCATGCAGTGGCAGTGATCCTGAATAAGCACATGGCAGGAATAAAAAAGCTCAAAACTGCTGTCCTCAGAGTGACTGTCATGTAGCCAACCAAATATATTGCACGTGACTAGGTCAAAAATTCTTTACTAGATGAGTTTCACCTGCCTGTTGAAGACAGATACGCTTTATATATATATATATATATATATATATATATATATATATATATATATTACGGCTGGGCATAGGTTAATCTAAATTAATATCATACAAAATAAAAGTAATTTTTTGCATAACGTATAAGTTTGTGCTGTGTGTAATTATTATGTATATATAAACACACACACATTCATGTATGTATTTAAGAAACATTTGCATGTGTATATACATTTATTTATATTTTTATAAATTCTATATTATATATAAATAGAACATATATGTATGTGTGTGTGTTTAAATATACATAATATTTACACACAGCACAAACTCATATATTATGCAAAAAAATACTTTTATTTTGTATGAGATTAATCTAGATCAATCTATGCCCACCCAGCCATATATATATATATATATATATATATATAATTATATATATTTTTTATTTCCTCTAAAATATGTGACCCTGTCTGTTAAACCCAACCAAAGTCCTTTCTTTGTGACTTAATGTGACTTAATGTCTAAATAAAGTTAAGATCTTTCCTAACCTTGATATCTATAATATTGACTAAAATCCTCACATATTTGTTCTTTACCAATATTAAAACATTACATTGTAGGAATTTTAATGCATATATAGTATAATATGAGTTGTTTTATAATTAATATATATTTTTCATGGTGTAAACTTTCTCTTTCTTTCCCTACATTGATATTATGGTTACAGTGAAGGCATCTGAAACACGGTCTGGTATTTCAAACACCATTCAGTGTAACCATAATTGCCTCTTTGCTTTATATTCACATTCAAACACGTGTAGCTTTGGTTATAAGTTTGAATCTCTCTGACTCCTACACAAGCCGTCATCTGTTAAATCAAAACAAAGTCCTTCACTCTTTAAATGTTTTTGTATAGGGCCACTGCATGTCACAGCAGGAGTAGCTTCTAGGCTCGTAGGTGGGAAGACTATTTCAAACTCGCACTGAAAGAAAGGTGAGGTGAACGTGGGAAAAACAATCTTACCTAATGTACTCAAAAAGTTAAATCATGCATGCTTTTCCTCTGTGGAACAGTTTAAAATAAAACAAAAGGTGATAACAGATGCAGAATGGTTCGGAAGGGTGACCAGAAGATGTACTGGTTCTCTCATTTAACTTTTAACATATAGGTTATACACAGTGTATGCATGTGTTATTTTTAAGTATTTTTATATTTTGATGTTCAAATAACCCAGCTTCAACTGTGTGTGTGTTTTACAAGACATGATGGGACCTGCCCAGGAATCAGTGTGCACGACTGCACAACAGTGACACAATTTTCTTTGTATTTTTGCAATCACTTTTATATTCAGTAGAGATGCACTGATACAAAATTTCTGAGCTGATACTCGATTAAGTGAAAAACATCTACAGATACCCATAGTTTTGCTTTTTCAAGTTTCAAACTATTATGTCATTTTAAGTGGAAAAAATGCTTTTATTAATATATATAATTTTCTTTTCAACTTTTCATTCCCAGCGGCTTACAAATATCAAGAGTAAAAATAATAAAACATTTAAATGTATTATTCAAAAAATAAAATGTTTTATTTTCAATACATTACTGCATAGTCTTTTTAAGGTTATGTAACATAACTTCTATTGGTACATGTTGTACTTTGTAAGTCATTCCATCCTACATCTTCCTGTGAAAAAACATCAATATTTCTACCTGGATGGACTCAAGAGCCTTTAGGCTTTTTAAAACTCCCAACCAATCAGAATCCAGATATACAGCAGACATAAGACGCCTCACCTCATTCCACCCCATCAAAGGAACAACGTCATTCAGCGCACCATCATCAACAATGTCTTTTTCATTGTTGTTTACAGCACAGTTCAGAGATGTACTGTATGAGGAGCAAAAGGTGTTCACCACTAAGGGTTTTAGCTGGAATGTGATTCTTTCTATCTTCACCATATTGCATGAAGCCTTCAGGGTGCAGGCCAACATTCCCGAAGAGCACCTGGGTGAATTTGGCCCATCACTTTCCCGGATTCCATCTGCAGGGCCTTGCCTCTGTGCGGAATGATTGAGGTTTAAAAAATTGCATTGATCGTGAGAGTGTGCTGCCCAGACATGGCCCATTTTTAATTTATAGACTTAAAGCCATGCAGTTTTTCATATATAAGTATATGCCGTGTGTTACTGGAAATGTACATGTAAAAGATTTAGCTGTATAAAGTAACTGCAAATGTATGCAAGGATGTAAGGATAGATAGCAGAGCAAGCAACTCCAGCAATTAAACTGTCCTACCGCATGCACTCATCAGACTTTTGGTGGAAAATATTTCACTATTTAGAGTTTTTGTATGCTTGAACAATACTGCATAGAGCTGGGCGTTATGAGCAAAAATTCATATCGCAGTATATATATATATATATATATATATATATATATATATATATATATAAATATATATCATATTTTTTTTAGGAATGTCGGTATATGATATATATCTGTTATTTTTTACAAAAAGGATAACAATTTTACTTAAGTCATGGCCTTTATTTAATTTTATTTAAACAGTTTGCATAATATTTGTGACTAAAGTTGTACCATAAGTAACACTTCCTCAAAACAAAAATTAATGCTATACCATGCAGTACCATATAAAAAATTTAATCCTTGTTAGAGCCTTTATTTTTCCCAAAATGACTGTCTGCTCAAGTCCATGATGGGTTTGGGTGGTAAATGTTTGTCATACCGAAGTTGTTTTGCTGGGATTAGTTGACTTTATATGCAAACCAGTGAAGCTCTTAAAGGGACACTTCACCCATTTGCATTAAGCTTTGTATAGTTAGAACCCCAGTTATGTTTTTGAATGGTCATGCATCATTTTCTCAGTTGCCGCTGAGACAGGAGAAATACAGATTTCAGTGTTGCACTTCCTTCTTTCATTGATGTAAAAATCATCATTTTGCATCATTAAAAGAAGGAAGTGCAATATCTTTGTTGAGGGAGTGAGACTACAAACACCCCTTTTCTCTGTCAAATAGGCACCAAATTCTAAATGTATGTTACATCTCGACTACAAATATGACACACTTTCAATAAAGATTAATGTTTCTACGGGGGAAATGCTCCTTTAATCATTTCTTTTTTTAACCTTGCTTTGTGCACATGGGCATTATCATGTTGGAATAGAAAAGTGTCCTGCCCATACTAATTAAAATTATTGAATGAATAAAATTAAAAACACAACAATTCTCATTAATATACTATTACTGCATAATTTTGTTTGGAATAATTTGTGGAAAAAATAGTTCATGCGTGTGTCAAATGAAGATTCTGACTAATAGTACAGCATATAGTAAAGACTTTGTACTATTCAACACCAGCACTACATTGTAAAAAGTAAAAGCTGGATTAACTTTAAAAAATACTTCACTTAACACTCCTAAAAATAAAGGTGCTTAAAAGGTTTTTCACAGCGATGCCATAGAAGAAACTTTTTTGGTTCTCCAAAGAACCATTTAGTCCAAGTTTTTTAAAGAACCATATCTTTAACACATTTTTATAATCTGAAGAACCTTTTATTTACCTTAAAGAACCTTTTGTGATACAAAAAGGTTCTTTAGATGCTAAAGGTGCTTTCAAAAACCTTTCAGATAGAAAGTCTAAAGTTCTTCTATGGCATCGTGTGTTGCCAAATGTTACCAATTGA
This sequence comes from Paramisgurnus dabryanus, assembly GCF_030506205.2. NCBI lineage: Eukaryota > Metazoa > Chordata > Actinopteri > Cypriniformes > Cobitidae > Paramisgurnus > Paramisgurnus dabryanus. Next base: position 32,181,477 of record NC_133353.1, read on the forward strand.
AGTAATTATTAGAAGTAAATCCAACTTTTACTTTTTACATTGTATCTTTTTGAGAAATTTTTATATGGACTTTATGGACAATATCTCCATCTAGAGGATTTTGCATTCACTGCACATTTAACCCAATGTGACATGAATTGTTTTATGGAAACACACGCACGCACGCACGCACGCACGCACGCACGCACGCACGCACGCACGCACGCACGCACACACACACACACACACACACACACACACACACACGACCCAATTTCAGTTTCTTCATCCACATATCTTGATCAGTATCTTGATCCAAGTGTAAGGTTGTGAACATCTAAAAAGGGTTTAATAAATGTTATCCATTTATGTGCACATTGAAAATTTCTATTATGAACTTTGTGGACAATATCTTTATCTAGATGATTTTGCATTCACTGCACATTTAACCCAATATGACCTGAATTATTTGATTGAAACAAACACACACGCACACACATGACCCTTTTACAGTATCTTCATCCACGTAGTATCTTGATCAGTATCTTGATCCAAGTGTTGTGAACACCTAAAACACTCTGTGAGAGATCATAAAGACCACAGTGAGAATGTTTATGAAGATTGATTTTAGATAAAAGGGATGACGTGTGTTTTGTGCATTGTGGTTTGATGTGAGTGAAAGTATAAAAGTTTGTTATTTCCCTGGTGTATAATTCCCACTATCAATATTTAATCTGATATTCTGTAGCTTCATTAGAGTAGGATGTGTATTTTAGTGTTTGCGTGCAAGTTTTTAACTTAAATGTGCTGTATGTAACATCAGCCTCTTTCAGTCATTTTGGTAAATTATTATTGATCTACCAGAATGAATTTACCAGTAAATACAAAATTTACTGATAAACAAAATACTAAATACTTTTACCAGTAAGACATCATTAACACATCAGTACCAAAATACCGGTAAACTCTGTAAAAAAAGTGGAACCTTATGAAAATTAACCATGGTTTTATTGTGGTAAAAGTGTAGTAATCATGGTTTTGGTGTATTGATTACTATCAGAAAAATTATGGTTTTACTACACTAACTATGGTTTAACAATGGTTTTTGAAAACCATAGCTGTCAAAACCATGGTTATTTTGTGGTTACCATGGTTTTACAGTAACCATGTTTTTTTTTTTACCTGTAGCGAAACCATAATTAATTTAGTAAGGGAAGTTACCTCTAAACTGCCACGCGGGCGAGCTCACCCTTACGAAAATATAATGTTTGTGGTAAAAGTGTTTTTTTTTTGTGTGTATTAATTACTATAAGCCAAACCATGGTTTCACTACACTAACCATGGTGTAACCATTGTTTTTGAAAACTTACTAGAGTAACCATGGTTTTTTGGTTTTAAGTGTAGTAAAACCATGGTTAATTTTCTTAAGGGCAGTGTTGCATTTGTAAAGTCTGACAGACTTTTATGTGTTACAGAGCACCTGTTTCATTGCCAAAAACAATGTTATTTTGTGTATTTGGTATAATATAATGTGTTTGCGTGGTTTATGGTTAAAAAATTATTTTCCATATAACATACATCTTTGTAGCCCCAGATTTCACTCTCTTCCTGAAACGCACGGATTTGAAAAGCTCTGTGTCCCTGATTGGCCAGGTAATCTGTACATTGTGATTGGCCTGAATACCTCTGATGTCCTAGAAACGTGACGCTCCTTACCATGTTTTTTGTTGTCTGCAAATTACAAACACGCTCATGTGGATTTTATACCTCAATCTGTTGCTCATTTTGAAGGTTGCATCCTCCGGATGGAGCTTTTATGAGCTATTGTGGTCTCCTTTAGGCAACCGTAATAACTGGCAACCGAGCTGTCGAATAACACTGTTGGGTAAATTGTCAATGGGCAGGATCACACAGACCAAAACAAACTTAGCATGTTTTCTAAATATCTACGAATATATTACAGTATTTGTTTATTTAGTACAGTCAAAAACCTATACATACAACTCATTTAATGCCTATATAAAGTGGCATTCTGTGTTCACAAGGACAGAACTGTTCTTACACGTCGAGAGGTAATGCACTACCGACTAAACTTGTCTTGGGAAATGATAATGGATGCACATGTACAAAACTAATCCCATGATGAATCACTACTAATTAATTCTACTGAAATTGTATTAATCATAGCTCTTATCAATACAATTAGGAGATTTCCATCAATTGAAAAGACATCTACAAATTAATGTATTTTTCTTAGCCTTAGCACTAATGTTGAATTTGGCTAGTTTGGACTACACAATATTATTTAATAAGCTATTAAATATTAAAGTATTTAGCTTGTAGCTGCTGGTTGTTGATGTCATTCAACCTCTCTTATCAGTGCATCTTAATTTGAAAAGACACAAAGAGGGCAAGAAAACAACTTGATTACTTGAGATCCATTGCAAATCTCTTAATTGGATTAAAATGAATCTAATGATCATTGTGTGTAAAGTTTTGAAAATTATTTGAAACTGAATCTCCTAATAGGAAATTAGTTTGTTATTATATATGAGCCTTTTTGTGAAATAATACACACAACAGATGGGGACACATTTGAAATCATCAATAACGAAATAAAAATGAGACCATATTCTAGGAGCCTTAGGGCTTTTCACACTGCGCCTAAACACTGAGAATTTGAAGGTTTACGAATGCACAGTCAGTCACAGGTTAACCCCTGGTTAAGAATGAACAGTGTGAAACAGATAGAATAAACAGATATATTATATAAACCGTGGTTAACTATTTCCAGTGTCAAAATTTGGTCAGAAATCTGTAGGTTCATTAGAGAGATAGCAATCCACTTGCAATCCAGAAACATTGTTTATAACAAAACACGATGTCTCAGTAAGTAGTACATAAATGGCATAATAATTAATAATTAATCATCGTAGTGATTAATAATTTGTATCAAGAGTTGCAAAAGAAAGAATTTGTCTAAATCAACGGTTAGGCAGATTGTATGAAATATATTAAATGCCATTATTTCTCTTTAAAGGAATGGCTATCCAAAAAAACGGCCTTGGAGTATAATTTATCATATTTTTGCACATTCAGATGCACAGTTAAAAGCTAAGAAGTTGTATCCATGTAATTTTTCTGGCTAATAATGTGCATAAATTGTCCATTAGAAAACCACTGAACAAGAGAATCTATGGGTAGTTAGAAGAGTTCAATAATTCATTTTTAGTGTGGCTGTTATATCATCTAAGAGCAAATTTCCTGTGTGTCCTAATGTTGCCAAAGCATCGAGTAACGCAAGCTGCTTTCTGTTTCCTATGCAGTCACATGTTTCAGTATATTGAAACCTTTATAGGAAATGGATATGAATAATACCAATGCACGGAAGAAAGAAAGAAAGAAAGAAAGAAAGAAAGAAAGAAAGAAAGAAAGAAGAAAACTTCTCTACAAGCACCTTTATTTTAAAAGTGTACTGCACTATTTCACACCTTTACAAACTCTACACAGGCCTCTACACATCTTTGACTCACTAATTTAATTTTAGAAACGATCATCATACTACAGTTTTTTTGAATTGCTAAAACACTAACCCCCAATCTCTGAACCAAATTCATAGTGGCCTAAACCCATTTGTCAAATCATGCACTCTTTTTGCAAAATTCTAAACACAAACTTCTCACTAAAACACACATTTCACACTGCAATGCACTTGTTTTATAAATGCTAAACACATGCAGGCAGAAGTTGAACACAACTAAAACACCGTTATCATCGAGTAAACACAACAACTCAAAATTCTACACACTTTTATCTAATGGTATTTTTTTACCAATTGTGTGAATTGGAAACAGTCTGAGAGGCAGATGAAGAGTATGAGGAAGAAAAGGACACCAGAGACAATGCATTTGGCAAAATTTGCTGTTGGATTGCTGACTTTTTACAAAATACAAGTGCTGCTTACAGTAATATTGAAAACTTACTATTACTTGCAGTACTTACAGTAAAGTATTCACTATATTCACTGAACTAAACTTGTGATTACAGTAATAGAGATGTTTAACAGTATTTGTCAAGTGTGTTGTTATGTACAATAAACATGTATTTTTCTGTAAGCAGATCTCCTGGATGTTGTGTTTTCCATTTTTTAAGGTAGTGTCTAATGGATGCTTGTAGTGTTTTATATTATAGACTTATGTGTTTATGATTTGAAAGCTTAGTTTGATTTTGAGTACAAGTGAAATGGTTTTGAAGCAATTGTTTGATTTTGCTAGAAGAGTCAGGGGTTCTGTGAATTTTTTTTAAAATTGGGATTTGTGTTTAAGGTTTTGAGAAAATGAGTGAAGGTTTCAAAAAATGTGTTTTAGCAATTCAGAAAAACTGTAATAGATCATTTATATAAGCAATGATCTTGTTCGTATGAACAACTGCTTAATCCATAAGTGGCAAATTTCCAAATTTTCCTGATTTTCTCCAACCAAATGGATCCTATTAAATTCAGTTCATGAAACAGAAACAGCCATAACACTGTTGTTAGTTAAAGCATTGCAAAAATCTCATAGCTGTTGCGAGCCAGAAAGAAGTGCAATAAATTTCCTGTGTGTGTGTGTGTGTGTGTGTGTGTGTGTGAGAGAGAGAGAGAGAGAGAGAGAGAGAGAAAAAGAAAGAGAGAAAAAGAGAGAAAGAGAGGGGTGTGACTTTGAACGTGAGCAAAGCGAATAAAGGCTGGTGGTGCGCGCACTTCAGAGAGAGCGTGAGGAGCGCGTGCTGGAACAAACACATTGATCTCGATAAACGAGGTGGGTTACAATAAATTATTACATTTTTAGTTAAATAACAGTCTTACCTTGAATATAGAGCATACGAGTTTAAATATAGCACGAGACAATGTAAAAAACTCACATTAATATGATGAGATGGAAGTTGATGAAAGCTGAACTAGTTTAAATCGTTAAACAAACGCATATTTCTGAGAGTCTTTCGTAATTTTCGTCTCTTATGTTGTAACTTTGGGTGTAAGACAAATTTCCCGTCAAGATGAGCCACATTTATAGCTTTATACGACGTGCAATGCAGGAAAAACCCCTTTGTTTATGTTTCACACGCAACATTCCTATGGTGCTGAAAACGAATTTTAGTCTAAACCTTTTAAGCAAAATGCAGTGCGTTTTCCAAAATAATAATAATAATTAATTTTGTATATTTTTGGGTAGGCTACAGATAAAAACAGTCTTACAGCAAATATGCTACATGTTTTTAAACAACAATACTTTGCTACGCCAGCTGCAATGCAGGAGGAGGTTTTTATGTGCAAATTTTATGAGCACATGATGAAACAAATGTGTCGTTCCCTTTCAGTCGGTCACTATAGTTGATCACTACGATTCAGTCGGTCACTACGATTCAGTCGTGACCGACGAATTGGGAACAGCTCCGCGGCGACCTATCTACTTCGAGAAACTATGAAAACGCCAATGAACTTGGCATGCAGGTATTTGCATAATGCCGGCGCCACCTCGCCAGGTGCGTATATAAGCCGCAGGTGCACAATACCAAATCAGCTTTTATTGCTTCGAAGCCGGCAGATATCTGCTCTCGAGAAGCGAAACTGATCTTCGTAGATCCTGTGTGTGAAGGGAAAAAAGATCTCAGCTTGCCGAAGTTGGTTGGGCTAAGCACCTCAGCGGAGGCTCGCAGTGTTTTTCTCCACCCTTTCTCTCTCTCTCTCTCTGTCTCTTTAATTTAGGACTTGAGTTCGAGTGAGTGCGTTGCCTCTCCCTGTGTGTTTCACCAGCTTGCACAAAAGATTTTTGCTAAAAAGAGCAGCACATCTGAGCTTTGTGTCTTTTTAAAGACAGCCATCATTCGTGTCACGGTCGGGTCCGTCTTTTTAAAGATGGAATTCTGTCCGTGGTCCATTGCTGGATGCAGTGTGTTCATCGCTCCCCTGGATGGCCACGAGCGTTGTCTTTCGTGTCTGGGGCTCCAGCACGCTGAGGCAGCGTTTCGTGATAGTTCATGCTCCGTCTGCGAGGGCATGACTATGGCGGATTTGCGGAGACGGGTGTCGTTCCTCCAGCAACGGCCCCCGCCTTCCAAGCCTGGTGCTGCTAAGGGCGCAGCTACCAGGCTTGCGAAGGATGACCTCTGTATAACGGTGCTGGGTCGGTCTGCTGGTTCGTCCAGTAGCTCCCAGCGCCCTGATCCGTTGCCAGTGGAGGTCCCGATGGAGACGAGCGGCCCGTGTTCTACGGTGTCCTCACGCTCTGTCGAGCCTCCACCGGTAACACAGTCTCACCCCATTTCGTCAATATTTGACGACACTTGACCATTCGTCAATATGTGACGCGGAGGGTATACCTTTCGCGTCATTTTTTGACGAACTGGGGACTTCAATACTATTACGTCCGTTGCATTCTCTTCTCCTATTTTCTTACCAATTTCGCGTCGGTTTAGGGTTAGATTAGCAGTTCTCCGCGGCCAAGAAGCAGACTCATCACTCAGATCATGCCACTTCGGAAGCGTCCTGCCCCATCCACGTCGGCGCCTCAGCCTGCTCCTCACAGAGGGAGTCCTGCGGCGGCCGCCCCCGTTCCTCCCCGGGGCTCTTCTAAGAAGCAAGGAACCGGTCATCAACAGCCCGCCCCGCCCGCTCAGCCCGCTTCGAAGGGTGGAAAAAGGAAGTCGAAGCGGCCCTGAGACGAGCAACCTAGAGATGGAGGGGATCGCTCTTCGGGAGATGGTGAAGGCACCACTCCCCCCACTACTCACCCACCCAGCAGCGGACTCAGGTGAGTGTTACCGTACACAACACTGCTGTCGGTGCGGCCAATACGCACACACAAGCGATCACCTCCGTTGAGCCTGCCGCGGGTACACCGATCGTGCCTTTAGTCCCCCTCGCACCGTATCTGGGGGCATGGGAACAGCTTCCCAGCCCGTCGCGTTGGCTTTTACGCACGATTCGTCTCGGCTATGCGATCCAGTTTGCCCGCCGTCCCCCCAAATTCTCCGGCGTTCGTTTCACTGCGGTGAGAGCTGCCGATGCGCATGTCCTCCGTGTGGAGATTGCTGTCCTATTGGCGAAGGACGCGATCGAGCTGGTCCCTCCAGCCGAGATGAGGTCGGGGTTTTACAGCCCTTACTTTATTGTACCCAAGAAAAGTGGCAGCTTGCGACCGATCCTGTACCTGCGTTCGCTGAATCGTGCACTTCACAGAATACCGTTCAAGATGCTGACGCCCAAGCGCATATTTCCAAGCATTCGTCCAAACGATTGGTTTGCATCTATCGACCTGAAGGACGCGTACTTCCACGTATCGATTCTCCCCCGGCACAGGCCGTTTCTCCGCTTTGCGTTCAAGGGGCGAGCATACCAGTACAAAGTCCTCCCATTCAGGCTCTCTCTGTCACCCCGTGTATTCATCAAAGTAGTGGAGGGGGCTTTAAAACCCCTGAGAGAGAAAGGTGTGCGCATTCTCGCGTATCTAGACAATTGGCTCATAATAGCTCAAACACGTCAGACGCTGTGCGATCACAGAGATTTAACTCTACAACACCTCACTCGTTTGGGTCTTCGGGTCAACTGGGAAAAGAGCAAGCTTTGCCCTGTGCAAAGAATCTCTTTTCTCGGGATGGAACTGGACTCGGTCGATTTGACAGCTCGTCTAACAGAAGCACGTGTACAGTTGATTCTGACTTGCCTGAATACATTCAAGAGCAAGAGCGCGGTCCTGCTGAAACAATTTCAGAAGCTCCGACCGCTTCAGCATTGGCTTCACGACCGAGTCACGAGGAGAGCGTGGCTGCGCGACTTTCATCGTGTTATCATTACACCTGCGTGTCGTCGCACTTTCGCCCCGTGGTCAGACCGTGCGTTTCTCCTAGCCGGTGTGCCTCTGAGACAGGTCTCCAGGCATGCAATAGTATGCACAGATGCTTCAGACACGGGGTGGGGGGCCACGTACGACTGGCTTGCGGCTTCGGGGGTCTGGACAGCACCCCAGCTGCATTGGCACATAAACTGCCGAGAAATGTGGGCTGTATATCTTGCGCTCGTCCGTTTCAGCAACGAGTTACGGGGCAAAGACGTATTAGTTCGCACAGACAATACTGCGACCGTAGATCATGTACATCAATCGCCAAGGCAGTTTACGCTCGCGTCACCTGTCGCATCTCGCCAGTCACCTCCTCACTTGGAGTCAGAAGAATTTGAGGTCTCTTCGTGCCATTTACATTCCGGGCACGCTCAATATAGAGGCGGATGCGCTCTCTCGGGCTGCGCGCCCCAGCGAATGGCGACTCCACCCCATAGTGGTTCAGCAGATTTGGAGACGTTTCGGCAAAGCGCAGATAGATCTGTTTGCTTCCCCAGAGACGGCCCATTGTCGCCTGTTCTATTCACTAGCCGACGACTCGCTCGGCTGGATGCATTGGCACACAGCTGGCCGCGAAACATGCGCAAATATGTGTTCCCCCCGGTGAGCCTCATTGCGCAAACCCTATGCAAGATCCGGGAGGACAAGGAGAGCGTGCTGTTAGTGGCACCATATTGGACAACCAGGAGTTGGTTTCCAGAACTCTTTCTCCTCGCGACAGCCCCTCCTTGGAAGATTCCCCTGAGGAAGGACCTTCTTTCTCAACAAGAGGGCACATTATGGCACCCGCGCCCCGACCTTTTGAACCTCCATGTGTGTTCTCTGGACGGGGCACGGAGGATTTGAGTGATTTACAGCAAGAGGTATCTAACACTATTGCTGCAGCGCGAGCCCGTCTACGAGACAGGCTTACGCGCTTAAATGGAATCTGTTTGTCGACTGGTGTTCTTCCCAACGTGAGAACCCCCGAGAATGCCCGATTAGTGTTGTGCTTTTATATCTCCAGCATCGTTTGGAGAATAGGTTTTTCACCATCCACCATTAAGGTCGATATCGCTGCAATATCAGCTCACCATTCACCCGTAAACGGTAGGACAGTGGGTCAGCACGACCTGGTCATTAAATTTCTCAGAGGCGCCCGATGGCTTAATCCTTCGCGTCCTCCCTCTATTCCTCCTTGGGACCTGTCCTTGGTGCTGAAATCACTCCAGGAAGCCCCATTTGAGCCTCTGCATAGTGTGAGTGTTAAATTTCTTACTATGAAGGCTTTAATTCTCCTGGCTTTGGCTTCTGTTAAGAGGATAGGGTATATTCATGCATTTTCGGTCGATGATTCATGCCTTCAGTTCGGGCCAGCTGCATCCAGCGTAACACTGAGACCCCGGCCCGGCTTCGTGCCCAAAGTTCCCACCACTCCTTTCAGGGATCAGGTGGTGAACCTGCAAGCGCTGTCTTTGGAGGAGGCAGACCCAGCCATGGCTTTGTTGTGGCCTGTTTGCGCTACGTGTGTATATTGACAGGACGCAAAGCTTTAGGACCTCAGATCAGCTCTTTGTCTGTTACGTTGGTCAGCAGAAAGGGAAAGCTGTCACCAAGCAGAGGATGTCCCATTGGATTGTGGATCCTATAGCCCTTGCATATCAAAAGCAAGACGTGCCTTGTCCATTTAATTTACGTGCTCACTCTACACGCAGTGTGGCATCATCTTGGGCACTGGCTCGCGGTTCCTCGCTAATGGACATTTGTAGAGCTGCAGGCTGGGCGACACCTAATATGTTCACGAGATTCTATAGTGTTCGTGTCGAGCCGGTATCCACTCTGGTTCTTTCTTCTAACTAGTTAAGAACACAGAGGGTCGGCTCGTGTGTCGGCTTGGAGCCTCTATTTTGGTGCTGCACATTTGCACCATTATGGAAGGCCATTGAGTCAAAAACGTCACAAAAACTGTTTTTGGCTCTCCTCCACCGCCCTGATAGCCGATGTTGCGGAGCATCTGTTGTCAGCCTATCACTGATGTATTCTTTGTAAACCTGTGTAGGCTAGGCGCCCACATTTGGCCCCTACGTGGGGTTCATTTGTGTGTATAGTCCGTGGGGTTCTAATCCTCCACGTTTTTCCTTAGCAGAGCCTGCTCTACATCTCTCTGCATACCATGTATTGTTCAGAGAGTTCTATATGAGCAACCCGTCGGTTGTTTCATATTTTTTGTCATCCATTCAACCTTCTTAGGGGATGGCTTCCACAGTGTTCCTAGCTCCGCTCAGTTTAGGTCGCTTCCCCAGTTCGCTGGTTCACTATCGTGGGTTATGGAACAGGTAGTGACCGGCCTTCTGCATTTCGCCTTAGGTTCCGCCCCTTATGTGGAGGGCGGAGGGCTTTTGCAGGCACTGGAAGGGTTCAGCTGCAGTGGCGTTTTGGTAGGGATTCCCAACGTCATAGTGACCGACTGAAAGGGAACGTCTTGGTTACGTATGTAACCCTCGTTCCCTGAAGGAAGGGAACGGAGACGTCACGTCCCGTTGCCACAGTTTACTGTTCCATTACTGTTTTTCAGGCAGGGCACTGCTGCTCTGCTTTCTCAGCAATAATATAGCTGATTTGGTATTGTGCACCTGCGGCTTATATACGCACCTGGCGGGGCGGCGCCGGCATTATGCAAATACCTGCATGCCAAGTTCATTGGCGTTTTCATAGTTATTCGAAGTAGGTCACCGCGGAGCGGTTCCCAATTCGTCGGTCACGACGTGACGTCTCCGTTCCCTTCCTTCAGGAAACGAGGGTTACATACGTAACCGAGAAGTTTTTGTAAATTATTCAAATAAATGTCATTCCTTTGGTTAATTTGTTTCTTTTAAAAACAAAATGTTGAATGCTTCCTCATGTGTAAGTCACTTGGGACAAAAGCGCATTGTTTAGGAATAAATAAATAATGTCCTGCATAATAGCTGAAATTTACATCTTTTGCTATGTAATCTGTAATTGTATTCAAATATTTTGCTATATAACATTTTTAATGACGCAGACATTTTGTTTTATTACAGTTTTTCTGAATGGCTAAAACACATTTATTGAAACATCACTCATTTGATCAAAACCTTAAACACAAATCCATATTGTCAAACTAAATTCACAGAACCCCTGAATTTTCTAGCAAAATCAAACAATTCCTTCAAAACCATTTCACCTGTACTCAAAATCAAACAAAGCTTTCAAATCACAAACATATAAGTTTATAATATAATACACAGCAATACAGAGCATTTACATTTTTTCATTTAGCTGACGCTTTTATCCAAAGCGACTTACAATTGCTATATATATGTCAGAGGTCGTACGCCTCTGGAGCAGGGGTTAAGTGTTTTGCTCAGGGACACAATGGTGTGTCACAGTGGATTCGAACCCGGGTCTCTCACAATTGCAATTGTCTTATCCACTGCGCCCTCACCACCTCACAGAGCATCCATTAGACACTACCTTAAAAAAATTTAAAACACAACATCCAGGACATCTGCTTACAGAAAAATACATGTTTATTGTATATAACAACAAGTACTATTAAAAATCTCTATTACTGTTTAGTTCAGTGAATATAGTGAATACTTTACTGTTAGTACTGCAAGTAATCGTCGGTTTTCAATATTACTGTAAGCAACACTTTTATTTTGCAAAAAATCAACAAATTTTGCCTATTGCATCGTCTCTGGTGTCCTGCTCTTCCTCATACTCTTTATTTGCCTCTCAGACTGTTTCCAATCCACACAACTAGTAAATACGATTAGAAAAAAAGTGATGACAACTGTGTTGTAGTTGTGTTCTTTTTTTGCCTGTTTGTGTTTAGCATTTATAAAACAAGTGCATTGCAGTGTAAAATGTGTGTTTTAGTGAGATGTTTGTATTTAGAGTATTGCAAAAAGAGTGCATGATTTGACAAATGGGTTTAGGCAACTATGAATTTGGTTCGAGGATTGGGGTTTAGTATTTAGCAATTCAGAATAACTGTATTATTATTATTTACCACGGGGCTGATGAATGCTTTATTCTGATTATTCATTGATTATTTATCTGTAAAGCGCACACCTGATTTGTCAAATGTCTTAAAGCAATGTCTGTGGTCACTGTGGTGTAAGCAGAATAATTGACTCGGGTCCTTTGAATTATTTAAAAATAATGCACACCCACAGTGTAACAGTGCTTCACCTCGTGCCACACTATTACCTTGCATTCTGCATTATTTTCTAATAATTCAATGGCCTGTTGTCAATTATATATATATATATATATATATTTACGCATTTGGTCAAGAGTACATTTATGTGCTGTTTTCAAAACATGCTAATGTTAAAATACCTATAGTCAGACAGAGAAATGAAAAGGCAGTGAGTTTGTAAAAAGCTTGTAAGTATGCTGAAGTAGGCTATGTTTGCATAAACTTCATTTACTTTGCATATAAGCTCAGTTCAATATAAAGTTGACGTCCCCGTTGAAGTCTTTTCTGATTTATGTAATCCCAGACTGGTTTGATGATGGTTATATCATGGCTCAGTGGCAGACAGTTTTTTTATTTAAAAAAATTAGTTATTATGGAAATTAAAAATTTAGTTTTGACACACTGAAGAAATTAAAGAAACATATTAAAAAACATTTTGTTATTTTTATTCACGCTTGTGTTATAAAGTGTCATTTGATCCCCAATGACTTTCTTTGTTCTTCAGAACCCAAATGCAGATAAATAAATAAATAAGCTAACCCATGCCTATACTGTGTTAGACTTGATGAGACTAGTTTTAGTGCACTTACGTATTGTTGTTCTTGTGTTGCTAACTGCTTCCATTGTTACCTCATTTATCGCTTTGGACAAAATCTTCTGCTAAATGACTAAATGTAAATGTAAAAAAATTTCTGTTTCAGTGCATATTCTCTGTTTTAGGATGTTTACTTTTAAATAATGTGTAACAACTAAAACAACAGCGATATCCACAAGAAAAAGTAGAGGAGTAACACAACACGTAAAGGCGGGGTGCATGATCTCTGAAAGCCAATGTTGATATTTGAAATCACCAACACAAACACGCCCCTACCCCAATAGAATCTTGACTATCTTTTGATAGACCCACCCCACACATCAGTGTTTCCCATACATAGGCTCCACTTGGGCGGTGCGCCCAGGTAAATTGCGACCCGCCCAGGTAAAAAAAATCACTTTACGAAATTCCGTATTTTCTGAACTCGACTGGATGACCCGTGTTTTGGAGAGAGCGAGAGAGAGAGAGCGCGAGAGAGAGAGCGCACGCGAGAGAGAGAGGTGGGGGTCGGGTGACCGTGAAGATGATGCACCCGTCATAAACTCATCATCCAGCGCGGCAAACTGGATCAACTGCAGCAGCACATACGGAGCAGCCAGGGAACACACTGCAACCAAAATGTTCGCATATGCTTATGTGCATATGTGTTTATAGCATCTAAGTTGGCTTCATTTTGCGTGCAAGCACGTTGTGTCTCTCCGGTTGAGTGTCCGTTCACGTGCTCTCTGTTTCTCAATGAATTGGGCGCGACACGAAGCAACCTCAGTGTCACATTGTATCCTTTCATGTTTCTGAACTTGAGCAGAGTTTTACCATTAGAGGTCTTTCTTCACTGAGGACGCGGGACCCGTACGTTCCGGGTTTATATTTTAAATGGTCAGTTGGGTCCGGGTCGGTCCTAGTTCATTACTTCAGGCCCCAAGTCTGATTAATATTGTGTGTAAAACCCGAGTCCATCGGAGAACGGCCGTGAGCGCTACCGCGCTAAAGCTCGAGTGCTGTTTCAGCGTGCCTCCGGTTTCTATGGCGATAGCAACTGGCTCTTGTCACGACCACGCGCCGCTTCATTTTCTTTATCCCATTTTTTAATAATCTTACTATTAATAGACAATATCTTTACTAAAATCTAAACAGTTTGCACAGAGATTGTAGCAAAAAGCAGTGATAATACTGAATGAGCAAAGCTCTAGCTGACTCAGGATATAAAAAACGCAAAGCTGTAATGTAAAGTCTGTCATCGGGACAGCAAGTAGACTTTTAAATCTGAAATAATTAGTGAATTAAGCTTTTTTTAATCAGCAAAAGAGAAATAGAAAGCAGAAGCAGTAAAAGTGCCTATCTTATAGAAGTTATTAACATTATAACATCAGTCACATTTATAATCTATAGACCTGCACTGTCTATATAGGCTATAGTATACATAGTATTGTATATAATTGAGTTTGATAAAAGGGGTCATCAAATTGCTTCATATATCAGTGCAAAAACATAAAGTGTTTTCGTGGTGCTTTGACAAACAGTGTCAGCTTTGTTTATGGCAAAAAAGTTTGGGGTGGTTAGATTAATGAACTATATTGTGAAATTAATATAGATGTTTTATAAATCAAAGTATTGTGTTGTGTCACACATTATTAGTTCTTTGTCACATGTATAGTAGACAATTTTTTGTCGGTGGATAATAATGATTGCCCTTTTCACCAGCTACCACCACAAGTAAATTTCAGATCTGTGGGAAACACTGCACATACACAACCAAGGCAACGATGTTGTTTAGTTGACACACACCTTACTGCTGATTGGCTACAAGTGTGTTTTGGTACTCGGCCTGACTTCGTTCTCCAAAGTGTTTTTCGAAAATCATGCACCCCGCCTTTAAAATATACTGTATGACACAAGTGGAATGAATTTATTAATTTAAAGGTCCCGTTCTTTCTGTGTCCTTTCCCCTTGGTGCTGCGCCCCTATGCCCCGATATACCGCATAACCACTTTTTGCACCACTGATTACACACTAACTAAATAAAAAAAAAATGGGATCAGGAAGAGACCTTTAATTTTGGGGTGAGCTTTACCTTTAAACATGTTATTATTGGTGAACCATTTTTGTGCCTAAGTAGCATTGCTGTATGAAGATAGATCACATAGCAAAGCATTTATAATTATTTATAGTCCATTATATTTAAAACCAATTATTAACTGATAGCAGAGCCGGAGAGTAACAGAGTTTATTTACTTGAGTACAGTACTTATATAGATTAATGATGTCTTCATCGAAATGTAACAATGTTACGATTAAATGTAGCAAATACGTAAGCATCTATTTAAACGAACAAAAAGTGGCGGCCGGTGACTTCTTTTTTCGAGGACGCACGATGCAAAGTTTGTCACAACATGTATGTAGCCCTTGGTGTGTGGTTCGTCATTACAAAATATGTGTTCTGCGCGTTGAGTGAACCTAAGTGCATCACATGTTTTGTCAAAATAAGTGCCTGCTGCAGACGCGTCTAAAGGGTTTATGATAAAAAAGACGCTCTCGTTTGCCAGATACTCATATAATCCCATGCGTAATCAGAGTTTACTGTTTTGGGAGTGTTTTGAATGTATTTTGTGAACGTGAGCGTCTCTTTTATCATTAACGGTTTTGACACGTGTGCAGCAGGCTTATTTCGATAAAACACGTGATGCACATGGTTTACATGATGCAACAAACACATATGACACTCCGAACATATATTTTGAATTTGCGCTCCTCGGAAGAGCAGTCACCGGCTGCCACTGCGTACAAAAAGTACATTTTGTGTTATTGAAAGTTATGTATTAATACTATGTATTAACATTGAGACCAGACTGGCTTAACATGAGCACTTTACAGCGAAACTTTATTAAACTCACAAAATGAGAATATGTAATGCTCATAATGTCTTATTTATCTCATGCATCTCTTTTCAGATGTTCAACATGGTGACCCCTGCAGACTGGAAGACTGGCGTCAAAGTTTTCGAGAACCAAACGCCAGACGGAAACACATCCTCGAAATTCATTGACTCTGAGTTTCGTTACACCCTCTTCCCCATCTTCTATGGCGTGGTCTTTGTCTTAGGATTGGCAGCCAACTGCTACGCACTTTATGTATTGCACAAAATGCGGGACTCTAAAGCCATGAATGAGATTCGCATCTACATGACCAACCTGACGATTGCAGACTTGCTGTTCGTGTCCGCTCTACCGTTCTGGATCGGGTACTATGCAAACAACGGCAACTGGAAGTATTCGGATGTTTTCTGTCGCATCACAGGGTCTTTCTTTTTTATTAACACCTACTGCTCCGTCTTCTTTCTTGCTGTTATCAGCATTAACCGTTACTGGGCTGTTACCAGGCCACTGGTCGCCGCTTCTTCCGACTGCTGGAAACGTGGAGCGATCATCTCAGCGGGCGTCTGGGCCGTCACTCTTTCAGCTTCGATTAAATCTCTCATTGTTCGTGGGGTCCCGGAAGACGACGAGAAAAAACGCTGCTTCGAGGGTTATCATAAAGAGACTGATGATACGAAATACACAGTCGCCACAACGCATTTCCTTATTATCGGCGTGTTTTTTGTCGTCTTCTTAATAGTGATTCTGTGCAACGTCTCAATCGCTCGAACTCTTCTGTCTCAACCCATCAGTCAGCCCCGAGCCAGTACAGGGAAGCGACCCGGCGGCACAAAGCGGAGAGCTTTGAAGATGCTGTTTGCCGTTGTGGGCGTGTTTGTGATCTGTTTCTTACCCCATCATGTGGTGCAGGGTCCGTGGGTTCTGGCAGTGTTGGGCCTAACTCAATGGAGCGAGGATACTCGTCAACTCATTAATGATGCTCATCAGATCACACTCATGCTGATGGGATTAAATTGCATTCTGGATCCTCTGGTGTATTGCTTTGCCACCACAAAGTTTCGCAAATACATTCAGGGTCACTTTAAAAAGGTCAAGAATGAGAAAAACTGCTCACGTCAGACGCTAAGCACAGCTATGTCTTTGAAGAGCAGAAAGCAGACCGAGTTATGAATGTTTCCAAAAGTATAGATGACTCTCGATGTTTGTTTATTAATTTATTAATTCATTTCACAATTCAAAGTTTGCTCCACAGTAACTTGCATGCATTGGTGGCGTAGCTCCTGAACTATTTTAAGCGTTATTATTTTATGTGTTTATTTAAAGGAATGGGTCAAAATGAAAAATACAAGCTTCTATTATCAACTTTAAGTTTATTTATGAAGAGACACTGTAAAACAATTACAGTTTTTTACGATTGCTTACACACAAAATCTTTTCATGTCACACGATTTTTGAAACCTCTCACTCAAAGTGCAAAACTACATGCCAAATCTTCAAAACCATAAGCTATTTCTCAGCCTTTGACTCAGTTTTCAATTGCATAAAACACTTTTTTCAAAACACTACACACAATTCTCTACCTAAAACACAAAGATCTATGAGGAAGTGACTTGCTTTCTTTTTTTCAAACACAACCAATCAAAATGCTACACTTATTCACCAGGTCACACAGACACACTCCTCACAATGTGTAAACACTAATTGCTTTACTGATCACTTACCAATCACTGCTTTACTTTACAGTAGTATAGATAGGCCTATAAATAGGTCAAAGGTCAGATTACCTGTTTTGGCAATCTGCACCCCACCCCCCTGCCAGATCCTGGACCGGGACCCCACACAATTTACTGTATTCTACTGTAAAGAATATACTTTTGGTTTACATGTTTATAGTTTTGTTGTATGCTAATGTATACAACAGTAATATTTGGCCTAATAAATATTTTCTGTTTCTACATTGCATTAGCATTTCCATTGTACTTGTTACCCCTCTCAGCAGATTACTTTCACTGTAAAACATTGTATTGAAATGTAGATATAAGCCTATGGAAGACCAAAGAGCCTTAGATTTTGAACAGCAGTGTTTAGATGGTATATCCCCAAATGTATTATTATGAAAGAAGTGTTTGACATTTGATGCAAATGCTTCATGCTGACATGTGTTTGTGGCATTTCGAATGCAGTGTTGCATTTTGAATGAGATGTGAGCTACTTTGCATTTTGTGTCTGCAGTTTTGAGAATTGTGTGTAGAGTTTTAAAAAAAAGGAGACTTCATTTTGAAAATGTGTGTAAGCAATTAGTAAAAACTGTAAACCTGGTGGTGTTGTTAACCCAAATTTGACCCTCAGGTTGAACTGGTTACAGACATGAAACTCTTGGTGCTCCTAATCTCTTCATCACAAAGACTTTTGCACTGTTAGCCTTTAGGCTCACATCACTGGGTATCTGCTGAAATATATGATGTAATGTATACATAATATGTGGTTCTAAGATTGTAATTTAATATTCATGTTTAGGATTATTTTAAAGGTCATGGTGCGATGAGTAAAAAGGTCTCATTTCTATAAGTCTAAGATAAGATGGATCAAGGTTTTAGAACTTAGGATAGAAGATGCATTTCTTGTAGAGGTGGGGTTTTGCCAGGATACTTCTGGCTAGTTTGACCAGGTGTTCTAATGTATCACTTGGCACAGGTCAAACTGGATTTTTGTAGTTTTAGGATGTCTTTCTTTGTCTCAAACTGTGTATAAAAGGTGGCCTGGCAAAACATTCTGGGAGTCATTCTGTTACCAGAAGCTCCCACACTTTGTGTGTATTCAAACCTTATGGAGGCATTCTGTTCAGAAGCTCCCACACTATGGGCCCTATCTTGCACCCAGTGCAATTGACGTTGTCAGTGATGCATGTATCATTCGTATTTTGCACCGGCGCACAGCGGGTTTTTCCCTCCACAGACGCACGTCGGCAAACTAGGGAATGAACTTGCGCTCCCTGGGCGGTTCAGCGCAAAAAAGGAGGCGTGTTGTGGCGCAAACCATCCCTGATGCTATTTTGCAGTTTTAAAAAACAATTGCGCCACTGACCAAAAAAAAAATAGTCTAAAGTCAGTGGCGCGTTGCGCGTGGTTCATTATGCTATTATAAGGGCGCATGCGTGACCATAATGTATAGCGTGCACAACGCACACACACTTTGCTTATCTAATCTAGACAGATGCAACCGTTATTTTTGCAAATCATAAATTGTAACAATAAAAAATATTAACACATTAGATAAGGAAAAACATTGTGGTGAGCATTGTGGTGATAGTTTTTATTTATTGTGTGGCTGCGTTAAAAAATTATCATGCAAATAACGATTAAAATATTTTCAAGTTTGTTGTATGGCTGTAATGCGTTTATTTTATGTAAATAATAATTAAAATGTTTTCATAAGAAACCTTAATGTATATGAACTTGATTTGTAAGTGTACTTTGGGGTTGGATTTTGCTTGCGTTTCTTGGTTCCGATTTTAAAGCCCCCAAACCCTTTCAGCGGTGAGGGTGGACGCAGCGATGTCCTCTGCTGGCGTCAGGTCCTGAGGCAGATCCACCTCCCGTTACACGGCGTGCTCGATTTATGCTGGCAAGCTTGGGATTCCCCCGTCTCCTGACATCATTGTAGCGCTTGGCGCAACAATGGGGATGCCAGCTGATGAGACAATTGTGGCTATTTCCTCTCACGCCTGTTTAACCGACGCTGATTTGGGCGGGTTTCTCCCATCCCCATACAAAACAACTTCTCTGTCTTTGACTGCTCTTACAAGAACGTCAGTCTCCTCGGCTGTGAACCGCTCCTGGCGTGCGCCTGGTAAATCCGTCATAATAATAGCAACCCGCCATGGAACTTGCGCCCTTGCATTTAAAGGGAATGTTGGATAGCGTTCTGATTGGTTTATTTGACGTTATGCCCAAACCACACCTATGAATAATGAACCTACTTCAGACCATCCCCTTATTGATTTGCATCTGGCGCAAGAGTTATTTCTCCCACCGGGAAAATAGCAACAGCGCCCAAGATCCGCCCACAAAGTCACTTGCGCTTTGCGCTTCGCACTTGTGTTTCAGATCGTTAAAATAGGGCCCTATGTGTGTATTACAACATCATGGAAGAAATCTTTAACAAGAATCTTCCTAGACCACTTTGTGTGTCTTGCCAGGTATGATTTTAACTTTGTGCTGATCTTTTAGCTGTGGATATTTTGGATTGATGAATGATTGATTTAAGTGTAACCTGCCTGGCAAAATAAATGGGTAACATCAATACATTTTAAATCTTGTCTTTAATTATAGCTTTCTATGTAATTTCTAATGTAAATGTATTTATAATCTTAAATGCACTTTGTAAAAAAACAGCCTTGAGGTAGTTTGACTACGACAACAAATACTAGATTGTTTTGAATGACTGGGCGTAAAGTAGCTTTGTTGTCATGGGGTGACTTTCTGATGGCGGAACTAAATGTTGGAGATTGTTCCGCCCGGACCGAAAAGCGCAAACACCAGCACTTCCGGGTTCTCGGGGAGGGAAAATTAGGCGCGATCAGGCGCAGGTGTGACAAGCGGACGTGGTGATCGTGGATTAGACGACCGAGAGAAGAGGAGGAGGATATAAGGGGCTTCAGAAGTTGCCAATGGTGCAGTTTATTCGAGCTGACCTGGTGAGAGGAAGTAGAGCGTGGGAGCAAGTGCAGCGCCGAAGAGACGGAGGATTTACGAGTGACTGGGTGAAGGAGGATATAGGAAAACAGGAATTGGCTGAGTATTTACTTTATGCAACCAGGATGTGTGTGCTCAAGCATTTAAATTGAATGATCCGTGCTAAGTGTGTGCAATAGGAATACTCACTGGAAGTGTCGCTGGGAGAGGAGTTCTGGCAGCAGGAACATGCAGGAAGGAGGATTTCAGCTGGCCACTAGAAAGAGAAAGACACAGAGAGGAGAGTATTAGCATCTGTTTGTGAGTACCATTGTATAACTTGTGGAAGTCATAACTGATGGGCGTGTGAATCACGGGGCGAATATTCTGAGTCTAGTTGTCGTAGGAAGACAGCCCCACTGTGAAAGAGTGTTGTGGGAGAGCCAGAAACCCGCAGAATAAAGGAAGGAGCAGGGGAGCCAGGACGGCGACGATTGCTTTTTCATCTGCAGCGAAGACGGCGCCCAGTGAAACCCCAGGACAAATTCCAGTCCGTTGTTGGTTGGTGACCCTAGATCACTGAAGTGTGTGTGGAGTGCAGTGGGTGAGTCCGGGTCCTTGTCGTGAGTGTGTACACGTGAAGAATAATTGCAGTGCTGTGCTTGTGTTGTCAGTGACCACCTCTGGACCGAAGGAGTTCCGGGAAACAAGTGGAAGTCGTATTCTGGTGCAGCAACACCTAAATTATGTGCCTCATCTGACCCCCCCCCCCCCCCCCCTTGTGTGGACACCAAGTAAGGACGATCTGGTTCCGGAGCTCAGTGTTGACACCCCGGGCTGACATCGAGGAAATCCTCTGGTCCTGCTGAGGCGGTGGGGAGAACTAACAAGGCAATTGAGACTTTTTGTACTACAGAGGGAGATATCTGTAATAAGGAAAATTTATGGTGGAGAGAAGATAATGTCGGTGTGAGTACTTACGTCTGTCGTGGAGCCCTTCGAAGTTCGCCCCTGTCTAGATCTCTGACCCCGTCAGCTGGAGGAGAGGAGAGGGAAGCGTTCGGCCCACCGCAGCAGTCGGCAGCTTCACCGAGACATTGGAGTCTTCGCCTAGGCCAACATTAGGATCTCCACCACCGCTAAAGGTCTGTACATTCCTTGCCACTCACCGTTTCGGAAAACCTCACCTGTCATAAGTATATCAGTCCGGGAGAGAATTGTTCACGTCCCTGTGAGAGTAAAGGTCGAGTCGTCAGTAAAAGTATTCAGTGCCTGTCGTAGCTAAGAGCTACATGCTTGTGTCTAATGTCGCCCCTGTGAGAGTAAAAGTCCCAGTCACCAGCCAAAGTACTTACCTCCCATCATAGCTAAGAGCTAGTTGCTTGTGTCAACCGTCGCCCCTGTGAGAGTAAAAGTCCCAGTCGCCAGCTAAAGTTCTTACCTCCCGTCATAGCTAAGAGCTAGTTGCTTGTGTCAGCCGTCGCCCCTGTGAGAGTAAAAGTCCCAGTCACCAGCCAAAGTACTTACCTCCCGTCATAGCTAAGAGCTAGTTGCTTGTGTCAACCGTCGCCCCTGTGAGAGTAAAAGTCCCAGTCGACAGCTAAAGTTCTTACCTCCCATCATAGCTAAGAGCTACTTGCTTGTGTCAACCGACGCCCCTGTGAGTAAAAGTCCCAGTCGCCAGCTAAAGTACTTACCTCCCGTCATAGCTAAGAGCTAGTTGCTTGTGTCAACCGTCGCCCCTGTGAGAGTAAAAGTCCCAGTCACCAGCCAAAGTACTTACCTCCCGTCATAGCTAAGACTTATTGGGTTGTGTCCAACGTCGCCCCTGTGAGAGTAAAAGTCCCAGTCGCCAGCTAAAGTACTTACCTCCTGTCATAGCTGAGGGTTATCTATTAGCACTATACGCCGCCCCTGTGAGAACAAAACCCCAGTCATCACTGGAAAAACTTACCTCGTGTTGATCTTTTAGAACCACCAAGCAGTGTCAAGCAGCGCCCTAAGGAGAGGAACACCTCAGCCATCCGAAATACTTACCCTGTGTTGATCTTTCAGAACCACCAAGCAGTGTCAAGCAGCGCCCTAAGGAGAGGAACGCCTCAGCCATCCGAAATACTTACCTTGTGTTGCTCTGTCAGAACCATCAAGCAGCGCCCTAAGGAGAGTAACGCCCCAGTCATCCGAGACCCCTGCCTGTATCTCCATCTCAGGACAAAAACCAACGGGATACTTACCTCAGGGTCCTTCTGTGTGGTCCTCCAACGGACAGAGCTGGGTTAATCGCCAAACGGGGATCCAGGTACTATACTTTCCTTGCTTAACTACTCACCCTTGTCTCTCTTTGCGCTCAGGAGAGGGCGGGAGCTCCAGGATCGGCGGCCTGCAGAAGGAAACAGAAACAGGAGATTTCGGAATGAACTGAAAAAAGTCGCCAGGAAACTGGGTCGAAGAGGCCCAAGACTGACCCTCATCCAAGCTTTGGATTTTAGCTCCCCTTCCCCCTCATTGATTTTAAGTAATTTAATAAAGTTTGTTTTAAATTTTACCTACCTCCTCTCGTTTGGCTGGTCATTGGGGTGCTTTTGGGAACTCCCTGAGGTGAATACTAGGGAGGGGCGTGACTTGCAACATCTGTGGTCTGCTCCGACCTGTGACATTCTGGAATTGTCATCATCACTGGAATTATAGCACTTAGGGGTTTCCCGGACAGGGTTTAGATTAATCCAGGACCTTGACCTTATATTATATAACGAAATTGAATAGTTTTTGCAATCATACCTTACAAAAACAATACTAGTGTGCATCTTGAGACAAAACAATGGCACTGATATATGTTAAGATCTGTCGGTATACAGTGTTAATTGTTAAAATTATGGCAGCTCAAACATGCATTTTAGTCTGGGACTAGGATAAACCCTGTCTTGAAAACTTAGGGTTTCTTAGGGTAGCAGAAGTAATTTTTCTTAGTGAATCTATTCAACTAACAGGTTTCCCAGACAGGATTTATCCAAATCCAGGAATAGGCGTTAGTGATATTCAAAAAAAATTATTAATTGGATTAACTCAATAAAATTGTGGGCAGGATTTCCATCCAATATGAATGTGTACCCCTAACTCATAAAAAACTGCTTTACACAATAAAAATATATTGAGCTAGTCCAACTCAATTTAAAGTAAATGGCAATACTCAATTAATTGCCTCAACTCAATGTAGTGAAGTCTGAATAACTCAATTCAGTTATTCTATATAAAATGTTTTTATACCATACTGATTAGCATAAGCACATGTTAGTATGCTAATAATAATAACATGTGATACTTTGTACGAGGTTGTGAGAAGAGACTGATCTCCAAACAGACATTAACACCATTAGTGCTCATTGAGAGAAATATGTCACATCCACAACCTAACCACAAGCGCCACTCTTCTGCACGATGGTAACCAAACAATTTGAAAAAATATTACACAAACACTTCTAAATCAATAAGATAAATGAACATTAAACACTATTAAGTCTTTCTCTTTACCTAAAAATGCATAAAATAACACTTAATTAAAAAAATTACTCTCCAAAAGCAGTTGCATGCAAAGCATGCTGGGAAATTATTTTTCCAGAACCCAGACTCAAACTAATTGTGTTAACACAATTAAAAAGAAATCAATAAATTATAGTACATATTCATTTTGTGTAAGACTAATTAAATATATATACTTATTGCTCTTAATGAGGTATTTTAAATTAATTGAGCACAATTTTAATGTGTCATTTCTACAAAGGGCTTGAATCATTTAGTCAAAGTTTTTTAAATAACCATATCTTTAATACATTTTTATAATCTGAAGAACCTTTTTTTTACCTTAAAGAACCTTTTGTGATACAAAAAGGTTATTTGGATGTTAAAGGTGCTTTCAAAAACCTTTTAGACAGAAAGGGTTCTTCTATGGCATCGTGTGTTGCCAAGTGTTACCAACTGAAGTAATTATTTGAAGTAAATCCAACTTTTACTTTTTACGTTGTATCTTTTTGACGGGTTTAATAAATGTTATCCATAAATGTGCACATTCAGAACTTTCTATTATGGACTTTATGGACAATATCTCCGTCTAGTGGATTTTGCATTCACTGCACATTTAACCCAATGTGACCTGAATCATTTGATGGAAACACACACACACACACACACTCATACACACACACACGCGCACACACACACACACACACACACACACACACACACACACACACACACACACACACACACACACACACACACACACACACACACACACACACACACACACACACACGCACACACAACCCCATTTCAGTATCTTCACCCATGTAGTGTCTTGATCAGTTTTTTGATAAGGTTATGAACATCTAAAAAGGGTTTAATAAATGTTATCCATAAATGTGCACATTCAAAAATTTCTATTATGAACTTTTTGTTGAGGATTTTGCATTCACTGCACATTCAACCCAATATGATCTGAATTATTTGATGGAAACAAACACAGACACGCACATGCGCACACACATGACCCTATTACAGTATCTTCATCCATGCATTATCTTGATCAGTATCTTGATCCAAGTGTTGTGAACATCTACAACACTCCGTGAGAGATCATAAAGACCACAGTGAGAATGTTTATGAAGATTGATTTTAGATAAAAGTGATGACGTGTGTTTTGTGCATTGTGGTTTGATGTGAGTGAAAGTATAAAAGTTTGTTATTTCCCAGGTGTATAATTCCCACTATCAATATTTAATCTGATATTCTGTAGCTTCATTAGAGTAGGATGTGTATTTTAGTGTTTGCGTGCAAGTTTTTAACTTAAATGAGCTGTATGTAACATCAGCCTCTTTCAGTCATTTTGGTAAATTATTATTCATCTACAAGAATGAATTTACCAGTAAATACAAAATTTACTGATAAACAAAATACTAAATACTTTTACCAGTAAGACATCATTAACACATCAGTACCAAAATACCGGTAAACTCTGTAAAAAAAGTGGAACCTTATGAAAATTAACCATGGTTTTATTGTGGTAAAAGTGTAGTAATCATGGTTTTGGTGTATTGATTACTATCAGCAAAACTGTTTTTACTACACTAATTATGGTTTAACAATGGTTTTTGAAAACCATAGCTGTCAAAACCATGGTTATTATGTGGTTACCATGGTTTTACTACAGTAACCATGTTTTTTTTTTGTTTTTACTGTAATAAAACCATAGTTAATTTTTTAAGGGCATTTGTAAACAATGGCGGCTTATGACTTTATATCCATGGTTCGTATTTCACATGGCATTAGATGACTATACAACTAAACTAAACTGAACTGGAGAAGAGTCTCAACCTGCATTTTGAACCGCTGTCATGTTTACACAGTACGCTTCACAAAGGGTGTGCTAAGGACGTGGGCATTTCAGCAAACAGATGGCAAGTGTCTTTAAACAGTTCGGTGGTAAACAGGTCATCTGTATCAAAACATAATGATTGGCCCAAAACTGTCAGCGCTTTCTGACGTCATCAGTTGGCAGTAATCCTTATTCTCCGTTCACACATATCGCTTACGTATGCTTGGTAATTTGACTGGTAATCTTACCACCTCTCTCTCTGTGTTTGCGTGGTTTATGGTTAAAAACACATTATTTTACACATACTGTACATTTTCGTAGCTTTAGATTTCACTCTCTTCCTGAAACACATGGATTTGAAAAGCTCTGTGTCCCTGAATGGCCAGCTAATCTGTATGTCGAGATTGGCCTGAATACCTCTGACGTCAGCCGGAAACGTGACACTCCTTACCATGTTTTTTTGTTGTCTGCACATTACAAACACCCTTATGTGGATTTTATACCTAGCGTGTTTTCTAAATATCTACGAATATATTATAGTATTTGTTTATTTAGTACAGTCAAAAACCTATATATCACAAGTTCACGAGAACAGAACTTTTCTTACATGTCGATGTCGAGAGCTCATGCACTACCGACTAAACTTGTTTTGGGAAATGATAATGGATGAACATGTACAAAACTAATCCCATGATGAATCACTACTAATTAATTCTACTGAAATTGTATAAATCATAGCTCTTATCAATACAATTAGGAGATTTCCATCAATTGAAAAGACAAAGACACAAAGAGGGCAAGAAAACAACTTGATTACTTGAGAACCATTGCAAATCTCTTAATTGGATTAAAATGAATCTAATGATCATTGTGTGTAAAGTTTTGTAAATTATTTGAAACTGAATCTCCTAAGAGGAAATTAGTTTGTTATCATATATGAGCCTATTTGTGAAATAATACACACAACAGACGGGGACACATTTGAAATCATCAATAGCGAAATACAAATGAGACCATATTCTTGGAGCCTTTCTGAAATCATAGGGCTTTTTACACGGTACCTAAACGCTGAAACATCTTCATTCTAAAACTCGCTTTAAACCATAGGTTGAAGATTGTTTCACACTTGTAATTTAGAAGTTTTCGAATGCACAGTCAGATTATGAATACACAGGTTAACCCCTGGTTAAGTATGAACAGTGTGAAACAGATAGATAGAATAAACAGATATAACTCAGAGAATATAACTCACGGTTAACTATTTCCAGTGTGAAAATGTTTTCAGAAATCTGTAGGTTCAAGAGAGAGATAGCAATCGATTTGCAATCCAGAAACATTGTTTATAACAAAACACGATGTCTAAATCAACAGTTAGGCAGATTGTATGAAATATATTAAATGCCATTATTTCTCTTTAAAGGAATGGCTATACAAAAAAACGGCCTTGGAGTATAATTTATCATATTTTTGCACATTCAGATGCACGGTTAAAAGCTAAGAAGTTGTATCCATATCATTTTTCTGGCTAATAATGTGCATTAATTGTCCATTAGAAACCCACTGAACAAGAGAATCTATGGGTAGTTAGAAGAGTTCAGTAATTCATTTTTAGTGTGGCTGTTATATCATCTAAGAGCAAATTTCCTGTGTGTCCTAATGTTGCCAAAGCATCGAGTAACGCAAGCTGCTTTCTGTTTCCTATGCAGTCACATGTTTCAGTATATTGAAACCTTTATAGGAAATGGATAATTCCATTGCACGGAAGAAAGAAAGAAAGAAAGCTTCTCTACAAGCACCTTTATTTTAAAAGTGTACTGCACTATTTCACACCTTTATTTCACACCTTTACAAACTCTACACAGGCCTCTACACATCTTTGACTCACTAATTTAATTTTAGAAACAAGATCATCATACTAATAGATCATTTATATAAGCAATGATCCTGTTCGTATGAACAACTTCTTAATCCATAAGTTGCCAATTTCCAAATTTTCCCGATTTTCTCCAACCAAATGGATTCTTTTAAATTCAGTTCATGAGACAGAAGCACCCATAACACTGTTGTTAGTTAAAGCATTGCAAAAATCTCATAGCTGTTGCGAGCCAGAAAGAAGTGTCATACATTTCCTGTGTGTGTGTGTGTGTGTGTGTGTGTGTGAGAGAGAGATAGAGAGAGAGAGAGAGAGAGAGAGAGAGAGAGAGAGAGAGAGAGAGAGAGAGAGAGAGAGAGAGAGAGAGAGAGAGAGAGAGAGAGGGGTGTGACTTTGAACGTGAACAGAGCCATTAAAGGCTGGTGGTGCGCGCACTTCACAGAGAGCGTGAGGGGCGCGTGCTGGAACGAACACATTGATCTCGATATACGAGGTGGGTTACAATAAATTATTACATTTTTAGTTAAATAACAGTCTTACCTTGAATAAAGAGCAAACGAGTTTAAATATAGCACGAGACAATATCAAAAACTCACATCAATATGATAAGATGGAAGTTGATGAAAGCTGAACTAGTTTAAATCGTTAAACAAACGCATATATTTTAATATACAACAACTGTTTAATAGCCTAACTATGGGGTGGCGTGGTGCCTTGTAGAGTCTTTCGTAATTTTCGTCTCTTATGTTGTAACTTTGGGTTTAAGACAAATTTCCTGTCAATATGATGAGCCACATTTATAGCTTTATACGACGTGCAATGCAGGAAAAACCCGTTGTTTATGTTTCACACGCAACATTCCTATGGTGCTGAAAACGAATTTTAGTCTAAACCTTTTAAGCAAAATGCAGTGTTTTCCAAAATAATAATAATTATTTTTTTATATTTTTGGAGTAGGCTACAGATAAAAACAGTCTTACAGTATGCTACATGTTTTTAAACAACAATACTTTGCTACGCCAGCTGCGGTGCAGGAGGAGGTTTTTATGTGCAAATTTTATGAGCACATAATGAAACAAATATGTCGTTTTTGTAAATGATTCAAATAAATGTCATTCTTTTGGTTAATTTGTTTCTTATAAAGACAAAATGCGATCGTGTAGTCACTTTTGACAAAAGCGCATTTTTATCAATAAATAAATAATGTCCTGCATAGCTGAAATATACATCTGTTGTTAATCTTTAATTGTATTCAATTTTGCTATATAACATTTTTAATGACCCAGACATTTTTTTATTACAGTTTTTCTGAATCGCTAAAACACATTTATTGAAACCTCACTCATTTTCTCAAAACCTTTGTTACTTTTATAGACTTATGTGTGTATGATTTAAAAGCTTAGTTTGATTTTGAGTACAGGTGAAATGGTTTTAAAGGAATTGCTCGATTTTGTTAGAAGATTCAGGGGTTCTGTGAATTACGTTTAAGGTTTAAAACGTAATTCACGCTTAAACGTAATTCACAGAACCACTGAATCTTCTAACAAAATCGAGCAATTCCTTTAAAACCATTTCACCTGTACTCAAAATCAAACTAAGCTTTTAAATCATACACACATAAGTCTATAAAACACTAGAGAGCATCCATTCACTACCTTAAAAAATGGAAAACATAACATCCAGGACATCTGCTTACAGAAAAATACATGTTTATTGTATATACTGTAACAACACATTTGACAAGTACTATTAAAAATCTCTATTACTTTTTAGTTCAGTGAATATATTGAATACTTTAAGTTCTGCAAGTAATAGTAAGTTTTCAATATTACTGTAAGCAGAACTTTTATTTTGCAAAACCTGGCAAATTTTGCCAATTGCATCGTCTCTGGTAGGGATGCACCGATACCACTTTTTTGGAATACGAGTACGAGTACGAGTACTTGCATTTCAGTTCTTGCCGATACCGATACAGAGTACTTAATAAAAAAACATGATTTAAATTTACAGGTAACAGCTTTAGTCATATAATTTAACAAAAAAACAAAGGACTAGTTTACCAGTTTGTTGTAAACGCTGCCTCTTTGGACAACACAAGAGGCATTAACCCCTTACACGCCGCTCAAACATAGGCTAGACATTTCTCAGACCGTGGTATCGATTCCAGGTATCGGGGGACTTTTAACGAGTACGAGTACTTTAGAAAATGTGGTATCGAGGCCGATACCCAATACCAGTATTGGTATCGGTGCATCCCTAGTCTATGGTGTCCTGTTGTTCCTCATACTCTTCATCTGCCTCTCAGACTGTTTCCAATCCACACAATTGGTAAAAAATACCATGAGAAAAAAGTGTGTTCAATTTTGTGTTTGCTTGATGACAACTGTGTTGTGGTTGTGTTCTTTTTTTGCCTGTCTGTGTTTAGCATTTATAAAACAAGTGCATTGTAGTGTAAAATGTGTCTTTTAGTGAGATGTTTGTATTTAGAGTATTGCAAAAGGAGTGCATGATTTGACAAATGGGTTTAGGCCACTATGATTTTGGGTCGAGGTTTAGTATTTAGCAATTTAGAAAAACTGTATTATTATTATTATTATTTACCACTGGGCTGATGAATGCTTTATTCTGATTATTCATTGATTATTTATCTGTAAAGCGCACACCTGATTTGTCAAATGTCTTAAAATAACCACTAAAGCAATGTCTGTGGTCACTGTGGTGTAAGCAGAATAATTGACTCGGGTCCTTTGAATTATTCAAAAATAATGCACACCCACAGTGTAACAGTGCTACGCTTCACCTCGTGCCGCACTATCATCTTGGGTATGCATTATTTCGAATAATTCAACGGCCTGTTGTCAATTATTCCTTATATAGCCTAACATATTTTAACGCATTTACATAAGAGTACATTTATGTGTTTTTTTTAAAACATGCTAATGATAAAATACCTATAGGTGTATTTATGTCAGACAGAGAAATGAAAAGTCAGTGAGTTTGTACGTAAACAGCTTGTAAGTATGCTTAAGTATGTTTGCATTTTGCATATAGGTTCAGTTCAATATAAAGTTGACATCCCCGTTGAAGTCTTTTCTGATTGATGTAATCCCAGACTGGCTTGATGATGGTTATATCAGGGCTCAGTGGCGGACTGTTTTTTTATTGAAAATGAGTTATTATGGAAATCAAATAATTTAGTTTTGACACACTGAAGAAATTAAAGAAACGTATTAAAGACCATTTTGTTATTTTTACTCTAATTATATCTGACTGTAGTACTTTTACTTGTACTTGAGTAAAATTTAGCAAGGGGTATCGGTTCTTTTACTCAAGTAATGAAGCTGTGTCCGCCTCTAACTGATAGCTATTCAGTACGTGATGTTTCCTGATTGGTACATGGAGTTAACTTGTGGGCAGTGTAGGCCTGGCGTTGAAACTACTGCAAAGATAAATAGACTTTGATGATGCTCTGTGGTTTTATAGAATGAAGCTTTATCTATTTCCTTCTTTAAGATTCAAGAGATTACAGATAAATAAGCTGTAATGAGAACAGAAAACCCGATACATCACATCACTGACTGGAAGGAAGAACATTTTTTATATAAAGTGTGAGAAAAGAGGCGTTATTCTCATCGCTGAGAGCTCTCCCATGTGTATATTTATTTGAAAGATAAACATCATTATAAGCATTGTGATACAATCCACACCCCAACCGAATGCTAAGTGCACCAGTATGAGATTCATTAATGCTGCTTCTTAAAATATTTGCACCCCCCAAATAAAGAAAACCCCATGTGATTACAAATTTGCATCAGACTTACATTTACGCATTTGGCAGAGGCTTTTATCCAAAGCAACTTAAAAGGTATAAATTTTTATCAGTTTGTGGGTTTGTTGGGTTTTTGCACTGCTGACGCAACGCTCTACTCTTACAAAAAGTTAGTGCAGTAAAAATGGTCACCACAAAATAGTCATGAATTTGAAAAACATGGTTTGCTAATAGTATTCAATGCACCAAAAAAACATGGTAATTTACGTATTAACAGTTTTACAGATGTACAGATTTGACGTATTCCTATTTATAAATATTAAAGGGGACATTTCACAAGACTTTTTTGTGATGTAAAATAAATGGTGTCCCCAGAGTATGTATGTGACGTTCTAGCTCAAAATACCATATAGATAATTTATTATAACATGTTACAATTGCCACCTTGTAGGTGTGAGCAAAAATGTGCTGTTTTGGGTGTGTCCTTTAAAAATGCAAATGAGCTGATATCTGCACTAAATGGCAGTGCCGTGGTATCATCCCCTTCTGACATCACAAGGAGAACCAAATTTCAATTAACTATTTTTCACATTCTTGCAGAGAATGGTTTACCAAAACTAAGTTACTGGGTTAATCTTTTTCACATTTTCTAGGTTGATAGAAGCACTGGGGACCCAATTATAGCACTTAAACATGGAAAACGTTAAATTTTCATGAAATGTCCCCTTTAAGATCACATTTATTAAATATTTAAAATTTGTATTTTCAAATATATTTAAGACAGTTTACTCATCAGTTTATTTATCTAATGAAATGTTCATGACTTTCAGAGAATTAGTAAACAAGACTACGCTTTAAAACCTTAAAATAATGGAATTCCTGTAATCATTTAACCATTTTGTAATATTTAGTTTATTTGCCATGACACACAAAAGGCGTTTTCTACTATGCAACAATAATTACACCAAAACACAACATAAATTCACAAAAGATGGTAATTTTATACATTCGCTGTAATCCACATCTTTAAAATTCAAACGATTGCGAGAAAAGATCCAAATTCATCCCTTTATCCAGCGATCTTCATCCCAATGTCAAATTTTGCATTGGTTATGAACTCAAATTTAAATATTGCACCTCAAGAAGCTTTACGACACATTTCATGGCACTGAGGTCAAACGCTCATTGGATCTTGTGTGCTACGTTCACAGTGCACAGTTTTGCAACATTGCCGTCTTTCAATCTATGTACTTTTAAAATTTGCAATGCGTGCCTTTACAGAGAGAAGCCGGATTAATAATGACTTTATTAAAAGGTAATAATGTTATGATTAAATGTTGCAAATACGTCTACATTGTATGCTTTAGCATCTATTTAAGTTTTATTTTTTTGAAAGTTACGTATTAATACTACGTATTAACAGTGGGACCAGAATGGCTTAACAGGAGCACTTTACATCGAAACGTATCAAAAAATGAGAATATGTCATGCTCATAATGTCTTATTTATCTCATGCATCTCTTTTCAGATATTCAACATGGTGACCCCTGCAGTCTGGCCGACTGCTGTCAACGCTTTCGAGAACCAAACGCCAGACGGTAACACATCCTCGAAATTCCTTGAGTCTGAGTTTCGTTACACCCTCTTCCCCATCTTCTACGGCGTGGTCTTTGTCTTAGGATTGGCAGCCAACTGCTACGCGCTTTATGTATTGCACAAAATGCGGGACTCAAAAGCCATGAATGAGATTCGCATCTACATGACCAACCTGACGGTTGCAGACTTGCTATTCGTGTCCGCTCTACCGTTCTGGATCGGGTACTATGCGAACAAGGGCGACTGGAAGTATTCGGATGTTGTCTGTCGCATCACAGGGTCGTTCTTTTTTATTAACACCTACTGCTCCATCTTCTTTCTTGCTGTTATCAGCATTAACCGTTACTGGGCTGTTACCAGGCCACTGGTCGCCGCTTCTTCCGACTGCTGGAAACGTGGAGCGATCATCTCAGCGGGCGTCTGGGCCGTCACTCTTTCAGTTTCTATTAAATTTCTCATTGATCCTGGGCTCCAGAAAGATGGCGAGAAAAACCGCTGCTTCGAGGGTTATCATAACGAGACTGATGATACGAAAAACACAGTCGCCACAACGCATTTCCTTATTATCGCCGTGTTTTTTGTCGTCTTTTTATTGGTGATTCTGTGCAACATCTCAATTGCTCGAACTCTTCTGTCTCAACCCATCAGTCAGCCCCGAGCCAGTACGGGGAAGCGACCCGGCGGCACCAAGCGGAGAGCTTTAAAGATGCTGTTTGCCGTTGTGGGCGTGTTTGTGATCTGTTTCCTACCCCATCATGTGGTGCAAGGTCCGTGGGTTCTGGCAGTGTTGGACCTAAGAAAATATCAATTTAGCATGAAGAGTCGTCAACTCGTTAATGATGCTCATCAGATCACACTCATGCTGATGGGATTAAATTGCATTCTGGATCCTCTGGTGTATTGCTTTGCCACCACAAAGTTTCGCAAATACATCCAGGGTCACTTTAAAAAGGCCAAGGATAAGAAAAACTGCTCACGTCACACGCTAAGCACGGCTATGTCTTTGAAGAGCAGAAATCAGACCGAGTTATGAATGTTGCCAAAAGTATAGATGACTCTCGATGTTCGTTTATTAATTTATTAATTATTTTCACAATTCAAAGTTTGCTCCACAGTTACTTGCATGCATTGGTGGTGTAGCAACTAAACTATTTTAAATGTTATTAATTTATGTGTTTGTTAAAAGAATGACTCAAAATGAAAAATACAAACTTGTAGACACAAAGCTGTCATATGGCTTGAGATAACTTGAAATGTAGTCACATGGACCACTTTGCGGTTTTTGTGGGTTTTTAAGGCTTGAAGCATAGGTTTGCTACAAAACCATGGGTTACTGTAGTAAGACCATGGTTTTGCCAGTGGTAAACTTGTTTAATTTTCGTAAGGGTTATTATTGCAGTGTTTTGGCGACGGTTTTATGAAGAATGATAACGTAATGCCAGTAGCTGAAGATTGACAAAGACAAATAAGAGGTCACATGTGGTTGATCTGTAAGATAGCCTTTATTTGTTCTCAAAATAACCTTGAGCTTGCTTTTTATCTTTTCAGTCTTTGCAGCTCAGTCTTTAAAGCAGGACACAATCTGCAAGGTTGTGGGTTTAACTGAAATTTTTTTTATTGCACTGTTAGTCGCTTTCTATGTAATTTCTAATGTAAATGTATTTATAATCTTAAATGCACTTTGTAAAAAACAGCTTTGAGGTAGTTTGACTATGAAAACAAAAATTAGAGTGTTTTGAATGAATGAGCGTAATGTAGCTTTGTTACTGTAAGCAGCGTTTCTGTGCAGAATCATCACTGAAATTATAGCACTTAGGGGTTTAGATTAATCCAGGACCTTGACCTTTGTTATATTACGAAATTGCATAGTTTTTACAAAAAAAAATACTGGTGTGCATCTTGAGACAAAACAATGGCACTGATATATGTTATGGCAGCTCAAACATGCATTTTAGTCTGGGACCAAGCCTCGTCCAGGAAGCTGTCCCATAATGTTTTATTAGTAGTATGATACAAAAATGAACTAATATGCAGTTAAAGGTGCAGTGTGTAAATTTTAGCGGCATCTAGTGGTGAGGTTGTGAATTGCAACCAACGGATCAGTCCACTGCTCACCCCTCGCTTTTGAAACACATAGAGAAGCTACTGTAGCCACCACCGGACAAACAAGTCATCGTCGGAGACAACTTAGTAAAAAAGTTTGTCCTTTAAGGGCTTCTGTAGAAACATGGCGGCCCAAAATGGCGACTTCCATGTAAGGGGACCCTCGGTGTATGTAGATAAAAACATCTAATAAGGTAATAAACACATAACGGTTCATTATGAAAGGTCTTTATTATTATTTTGCATTTCCGTCAAGAGATACTTCTAAAGTTTTCACAATTCGGAAACAATACCTGTTAAGAGACAAAGATAATTCGTTTTTTATGTCTCTATCTTAAATTAACAGCGAGCTCAGGCTCACATGATCTCAGTCACATGCTTGCTCCTGGTTTCCATCTCAAGAATAGAATTGCTTTTTTCAGGAACTTTTATTTTCTTTTGCAATAATTTGTTGCTCAAAATGAGAACTTGAACATTTCAAATGAACAAAATGTCTTTTTATATGTGACTTACAGTGATAAGTTTAAAAGTTCAACATTTTGAAATGACACTCAGAAACAGTGTTCCCAATAGAACTTCCAACATTTTAATTGTAAAAGGTATTGTATTGTTATTTAAAACAAATTGTAATATTTCTTGTTCATATTGTTTTGTATTTTGTATGGTGTACAATTATATTTTTAAACCTTGTCAGATGTGTTCATTTTATAAAATATGACTTTTTCCACGCTGAAATCTTTGATACATACAGTAATTTATGCTTATCTTTGTTTTTCTTTGATACAATAAGATCATATTTCATGATATTATAATGCCGCTAATGATTCAGCTTTATGTCCATCAAGCAGGAAATTAGGCAAAAATGTGTTGCTAATGTCTGCTAATGCTTGCATGGTTCAGACAAATATGTGTAATGCTCAGAAAGATGGGTTATTGATGACTCCATTTTATTCTCAGGCAACTGTGACTCAGGCATATTATTATTGTGCGGCTACTATTTATTCGAGTTCTCAAGATTTCATTCACCTTTGTACATAAAATACTGAAGTTGATGTCCAATCAATTAAATAAACTTTGTTCATTTAGCTGGATGTTTTGCTTTTCTGTTTATTGCTTTTGACAAAGATTTCAGTTACACTTTACAATAAGGTTCATTTGTTAACATTAGTTATGTACATTAGTTTACATAATAATTAACTGCACTTATACAGCATTTATTAATCTTTGTTGATGTAACTTTTAACAATTACTAATACTTTATTAAAATCTTGTTAACATTAGTTAATGCACTGTGAACTAACATGAACAGCTTTAATACTGTTAACTAACATTAACAAAGATACTGTAACAAATGTATTGCTCATGGTTTGTTCATGTTAGTTAATAGGGGAGAGCGTGGTTGGTTGGCACACTTTTCACTCTCTGTCATATTTATCAGTCATGTAATATGTTAAAAAAGTCTAACTAGTAACAACTGAAAGGTTAAGATCTCAGCTAATCAACAGATACATTTAATGTTCACAAATGATTCCTAAAAATGTTTTATTCATCATTAAAGTCATGTTGTGCACTTGTGCCATCCAGCCCCAGCATGGGGGTTCGTTGACACATGCAATGGGGTTGGTTGGCACAATTTATATACAGTTTGTATAGTTTGTGACAGAAGGGGAGAGCGTGGTTGGTTGGCACACTTTGTGTGTGTATGTGTGTGTGTGTGTGTGTGTGTGTGTGTGTGTGTGTGTGTGTGTGTGTGTGTGTGTGTGTGTGTGTGTGTGTGTGTGATTCAGTTTGTGTACACACGCACACACACGCACACACACACACACACACACACACACACACACACACACACACACACACACACACACACACACACACACACACACACACACACACACACACACACACATACACACACAAAGTGTGCCAACCAACCACGCTCTCCCCTTCTGTCACAAATTTCCCTATTTTCTATTTTTTTGTGATCATATCACGAATTTCTGTATATGTGGCATTGTCACGTATTGGTTCCTTAACTGCTTTTTCCTATTTTCAAACCATTTTTGCTTTGGTTTACATAAAATGACATCCTTACCCAAACCAAACTCTAACCCTAACGCCAGGCGACAATGTTTTAAAATTGAGAAAATAGGCTTTATTAAGAATGCTGATATGATGAAAAAAGTGCAGGCAGGCACTCCATTAACTTTTTGAAACCCTTAATAGAAAAAATAGCAGATCAAGCATTTTTACTGCACTAAATATAGAAATTTATCTAAAGCCTGGATTGTAGAGAATCTAGAGAATTTGAACATCATGGGGAAGTCCGAGAAGTTTGGTTTCCTGGGACATATAAATAGGGCTCAGATGCAAACCAGCACCGACATGTTGTATCTTTCACAAAAACCTGTTCTAAAGCCTGAAAAAACACGACAAATGTCGCTTATTCCAGGAAGAATTTGAAATATGTATTTTAAAAAGCAGATGGCATGTAGCCAATAATAGTATACAGAAAATGCTGCACCCTTGCTTAAGGGTATACTGTGAAAGTTGTGTTTTATGAATCACCTCATTTGAGTTTTATGTATTGGAAAATAATTAAAAACAACATTGAGAAACAAAAAACTTTCTTAAAATTTAAACTCATACATATTTCCTCCTAAAATTTTTACTATTACAAAGGACGTTTTGCTTGAAACGAATTACCAGTGAAACGGTTCCTCAAAATAAAGCTTAAATCAGCAGTACATTGTGATGTAACTTCCCCCTGCGTGTGTTTGGTTAACAACTTTACCCTATTTTGAGCTTTTGGCACCTGATCACAGATAACAGTCTTTTAGGATTAAAAGACAGAAATACAAATTTCCAAATACTCATATGCAAGAATTAACCAGATTTCAGGGCTATGAATCCA
Organism: Paramisgurnus dabryanus; assembly: GCF_030506205.2. Lineage (NCBI taxonomy): Eukaryota > Metazoa > Chordata > Actinopteri > Cypriniformes > Cobitidae > Paramisgurnus > Paramisgurnus dabryanus. Next base: position 32,219,304 of record NC_133353.1, read on the forward strand.
AAAACTCTGGGAAATGTGTAAGAGTATAAATTTAGTAGCAAAGACATCTGACTTTATAATGGTTTCCTCCCTTTCTGTGATGCTAGGTGTTACTTAGGTTACTGCTGTTGACTTCCTTTATTTTGTCATTTAACTTTTTTATTTTGAACATTTCACCCACAAAACAGAATACAAAAACACACCACAAAAACTGAATGTGGAAAAAAAAGAAAGTAAAATAGTAATTGCATTCAATAAAAGTTTAAAATTAAACAGCAAGACAATTTACTTGTTTCCAAAAAAACTGTTCCATGCAACGGAATTGAAAGACACACAACCTAGAATTTTTTTTAAATAAATAAATAATTTAACATTTTTAGAATATACAAAATATAAAAAATAGCCAAAAAATATATGTACTGAAATATATTTTTAAATATGTTTACAAAATGTATTTTTCAGCAGTATATTTTTGGCAATTTATGTATATTTTAAAGTATATTTTAAAAATGTATATATTTTAAAGCATTTGTTTTCACGTCACATTGGAAGAAAACTTTGCGTGTTAGATACATGTAAACTTACAGTGGCGGCTCGTGACTGCTCATCCGAAGGGGGCGCTAATTCAAAATAAGTGTCTGGCAAACGCGAGCGTCTCTTTTATCATAAACCCTTTAGATGCATCTGCAACAGGCACTTATTTTGACCAGACACGTAATGCACATCTCTCAATGCGCAGAACCCTTTTTTGGAAAAAATGAACCACACACATTACGGGCTACTTACATGTTGTGACGAACTTCGCATCGAGCCCCCTCAAAAAAAAAGTCACCGGCCGCCACTGTGTTTGAAAATATTAAATAAAAAAAAGGTACAAGACAGGAAAGCACATGGCACACCAAACACAAAGGCCATGTGCTTCCCCACACAAACATAAGACCCAAAGCATGAGTTTGGGTAACAATTCCATGATGAAGAATATCCTAGTTTAAGGTAAGACAAATGAATTATCTTATGAACTTTTCTTCAATTCAAAAATCTCATTTTTTTTCTCAAATATTGTTCACAAATCTGTCTAAATCTGTGTTAGTGAGTACTTCTCCTTTACCGAGATAATCCATCCACGGTATTGGATGGATTAATCATCCAAGATTAATTATATTTTTTTATTACACGGCACTCTAAAAAGATTCTGATTGTCCAGTCGCAACATTTCATGGTATGTTATTCCGAGATTACAACCGCCTGAAACTACAGTATGTTACATTTTCTAGACTAACCGGATGAGAACCCCCAGGATCATAAGGGTCTTTTTCCATTTTAATGATAAGTGCATAATTGAATGTTGGAGGCAGTTTCAATCCAATAATGCACTTCTTTTATTTTTTGACAGGAAAGTCATCCAAGGTCATTGACATTACTGCAGCCAGGCCCGGATTGGTAATAGGAAGGACAGGGACAATTCCCGGTGGCCCCGTCTGTTTTTTTTTTTTGGCCATAAGGGCCGGTGTTGTCATGCTGTTTGAAGGTTGCTGCTTTCAAAGCGCTCGCCTGGGAACACAAGTTTTGTTTCAGAAACGTCTATTTGAGTGAGCTTGTCACGCATCTAGATTTAAAATAAACTTGAGCATGACTTGATACGAATGGCCTCTGGAAGGAAAAGGTTTTACAAATAATAAGTCACAGAAGAGTAACAAAACTCATCAGTTTAAAAAGTTTCATGAATATGATGTTTTCTCAAGTAAAATAAAATTTTGAAAGTCCATGTTCTTTTTTAACACAAGATATGCCTACCTTACGTTATTTGGCAAAGAACTTACATGATAAGTACTAAAAAATTAAGATAAGGAATTACATTTATGCCATTTGTTTTCCCTGCATACTTAATAAGTCTTGCTTGTTTATTGTATATCTGGGGTTTCCAAACTTTTTCACCCCAACAGGTAATCTCAAGACCCACCATTAAAAAAACTGAAATATAGGGGAAACACAAACACATTTGTTCCCTTTGAGTAGTTTTTGAATACATTTAATTGAATATTATTAAAATGGTAGGGCTGCATGATTATGCTAAAAATCATATTTGTTTATGCTACTATATTTGCACTAAATTGGAAATTATATATTTGAAAACTCCAATGAATTGCAAGGCTGCAGAGAACAGTGCACTATTGCAGCAACCCATTCTCATGAAATGCGTATGAATAGAATGAATAGGTATTACAAAACTTTTTACACTGCACGCTATTTATATGCATTTCATGAGAACGGGCTGACTGCAGACTACTGTAAGCTACGGAGGATGTAATGATATTATTTTAACCTCCTAAGACCCGAGTTTTGGTTTGTCTTTTTTTCAGATCTCTACCAGCTATTTTGGGGATAGGAAGAACCAATAAATATAATAACCAAATAGTTTTCTAAGAACATGAAGCATGGTATTTGTCCATGTTTGTGAACAACAGGTTCCAGTTACTCAGAATTAAGTATTATGGTGCAAACATCAAAAAATGTCATGTCCACATATGAGGACATCCAGGTCTTAGGAGGTTAATATAGTTAGTCATGACCGGTCTAAGGCATGAAACTCCAGCTGAAAATGAGTCCCACTCCGACCCTAATACTTTGGAATCTTCTGCTGTTGACTGTCTTGAGATTAAAGGGTCATTGTATATCAAAGCAAACACGAATTACTGGAATGGTGGCTTCATGTGAAAAACTTTTTACAACATCTATAATTCTAAAAAGTCCCTAAACTGGCCTATCATTAAAAACGTTTTAAATAGTTTATTTCTTATTCTTTAACCAAGCAGAAATAATCAAAATATTTGGTGCAAAGGCTTTTAGATAATTATCACAGCATTATGAACACTAATATATATATATATATATATATATATATATATATATATATATATATATATATATATATATCAAACATGCTCAAAATGTATTAAGTGCCAAAAGAGATCACACTTAACACCGACAATGCCTAAAGATGACATTTAGTCCAGAAAATTGTATATATATTTTTTTACATATTTCTTGTATTTTCTGTTTGAATCTTAATAAAATAGATTGAAAAATAAACATGGATGGGCATTAAAACTTCTAAAACAACAAGTCTGGTGGTGGTGGCCTAAGACTTTTGACCAGTACTGTATATCAGTTAATTAGCTAAATGGTTAATAACCTAGGTTAATATTTATAGGTCCAAAATGCAAAATTCTATTTAGTCATGATTAGTTACGAGTCCTTCTCCTTCCACTGTGGTCCGAGACCGAGTCAAGGCTGAGGCTTTGAAGGAGCGAGTCAGAGAAAGCAGAAATCGGTCTCGAGACCCGGTCTTACTACATCACTAGTTTCAGCTCAAAATACACCACAGATCATTTATTATACAATGTTGAACATGGCCTTTTGTATCTGCAATAAAAACATCCTGTCTCGTTAAATGCAAAGAAAGCTTATGCCCCCCCTCCCCCCCCCCCCCGTATGCAAAGTATGGGGTAGAGCGCTTACACATGTGCTTTGGACTACATCAAAACATCTGTCTCTGGCAGAAGGTTAAACTACGCACTCATAAGGCAGAGTCTGTGAACGGTTATGGTTGAGACGTAATCAATGTGACATCACATTAATAAGGAATCCCCAACAGTTTTTGTAACTGTTGTGGTTTAAAGGAGATTTCACAAAGAAGAGTAGATGGATTTGTATAATAACCGGATGTTTCTTCACACACTGGTGACTGATCTTCTGCTAGAAACACAAGTGCATGTGTTAGGTTAGGGGGGCTTTAAGTAAAGACAAGGCTTTGTTGCATTCCTAGAGTAGAAAAATGTGGCATTTGAGACATTTGCTTTACGTGTCCTCACAAGTCGGATTTCAACATGACTGTGACCCAATGTGGGAAAGCCCAGCTAGAGGCGTTTTTTTGGGCATTGCTGTTTTTCGTCATAAAATCATTCTAGATGTAAAGAGCATTCTGTGAAAATATAACCTTGTTATCTTTAATAATGACTAAGACTGTATCAAATATTGAAATCAAACTTTGATATTCCTAAACCATAATCAGATTATGAGACGTTAACCTGGATTTCACAGACAGTGTCACATATTTGCAAGAACATTAAACAACAGCACTTTACAAATATAACTAAACCTACACAGTACACACATATATTTAAAGGAAAACACCACCGGTTTTCAATATTTTACTATGTTCTTACCTCAACTTAGACGAATTAACACATACCTATCTTTTTTCAATGGGTGCATTTAATCTTTGTACGGCACGTTGTGAATGTGTTAGCATTTAGCCTAGCCCCATGCATTCCTTAGGATCCAAACAGGGATGAATTTAGATGCCACCAAACACTTTCATGTTTCCCCTTCAAAGACTGTTACACAAGTAAGTATGGTGGCACAAAATAAAACGTGACGATTTTTTAGTGGAAAAAAATGAGGAATATACAGTATTGTATGGCGGAAGAGCACTTAGTTTGCAGCACCTTGAAAATATTAAACATAGTATTGTTTTCCTTTAAAGGTGTAATATATTTATGCTGAGACTGGGGCCTGTGGTGCATGGCGCTACATTCTTTTGGCTGGCAGGGGGCGCTGTGCTGTCTGGTTCAGTGGATGGAAAGAATAAAGGGCTGTGTGATGTTAAAAACCAGATGCATTGATGGTCAAACGCTAGACAACACACAACTGTACACATTATGCAATATTTCATTACAGACATATCTTAAATGACAAATGGTAAACAGTTCATAGCAATCGACAACCAGCAAGATGTTGGCATTTCCGCAGTAAACAGTTTTTGAACAAACAATGTCACAGGTCAACGATCGTACCCATGTGGATATCTCTTCCTTCCTCTCAAACAGTCTTGATCTCTGGAGTGTCAGACTTGTAGGAAAACAGGAAAACCTTTGTCCGAGCAGCAGCTGGACGAATTCTCTGGTGATTTTGGCGATTTGACCTTAAAGGCAGAATCCACAATGTTTGAAAAACGCTTTGGAAAAGGAGACGGGCCGACTACCAAAACACACTTATAGCCAATCAAATCAAATCAAATGCCGGGTTGCGTATGTGTGGGGTGGGTCTATCAACAGAAGGTCCAGATTCTATTGGGGTAGGGGCGTGTTTGTTTAGGTGATTTCAAATATCAACATTGGCTTTCAAACATCATGGACTGCGCCTTTAACCATCCATCTGCATTGAAGCCTGGATATGGTAAAGACATTTCTGATGTGCTGAACTGTCTATGTGAATGTCTTTTTACACAGGACTGATTTACTCATTCACTTGGATAATGAACAGGATTAATGATTGAAGTAATTGACGTTTGTAAGTCTCTCTGATTTAGATGATGGTGTTCAGAGATTACAGAGCTAAGAACAAACACGACTAATGGCTTGTCTTGAACACTTAAACAAAATGGTTTAATACATAGTGTCACAATATGGATAGCTGAACGAGAGTAAGCCAGCTGTCTGTTTATTAACTTGCATATTAACTTGACTGACTTGGCAGGATCGATTATTATATATTAGGAGGCATCTGATTTGCAGCCTGCTGTATGATAATACATTAGTTCTTGACAATAATGAAATGGATTTAAAGCTCATTATTTAAATTTAAAAGTCAGGATTTTCCTTTATTATTTAAAATTGAGGTTTACACTGCAAAACAAGCCAGTTTCCATCCAGTCATTTTATTAGATAATAAGATCGGAATGCATAAACTGTTTTATGGGTATTCCATTTATTTATCGTCCCCTCTTCTTATGGGAACCGAAACCTTTCTAATTTCGACAAGATTTTCTTCCCAGAGGTCAGTTTAGTCACCAGGCAGACCGACAAACAAGCACCAAGTTAACTTCCGGCCAGATGCATAACCGATGAAACCGTCTTCAGAGAGTAAACATTACAGTAGCACCAAGACAGAACAATAAAAAGTCATTCTGAACTGAAATAATTTAAGTTTGCAATTAAGAATAGCTACTGTGAGGTTAGTTAATAAAACTTTTCAATAGGACAATCAAAATACATTTAAACATTTAGGATATTGTTGTGAAATTAAACAAACAGAGAACTCTTGGGTGTGGTTTCCAGGACAGGGCTTTTCCTAGTCACAGACTACAATGCATGTTTAAGCTGCCTTAATTTTTAAACATCTTGAACTAACACCTTAACATATATAAGTGCCATTGTTTTGTCTAAAGATGCACACAAGTATTGTTTTTTGTAAGGTATGTTTGTAAAAACTACCTAAATATCTTAATTTAACTAAGGGCTAGTCCTGGATTAATCTAAACCCTGTCCAGGTAACTGCTCCTTTATGTACTGTATATAAAAACTCAAAAGTGTTTGTATTGCAAAAGATGATCGAATATTTCCATCCCTTTCACTAGAGGGAGACAAAATCTAGGACAACAAATTGCCTTCCACTTGTTTTCAATCAGCACTTGGACAGCAGCAGGTCAGATTCAGAGCAGTCAACAATGCACAGCGACTCATTTCTCTGCAACAAATGACCAAAAAAAGACCAAAACTCCAAATGCACTAAAATAAATCAAGATCAATGTGGCACAATGTTAATATCTTATAAATAATCAAATCTATTCCTTCTAGCTCAACTGGAGCTAGCAACGCCATGGTCATGGGTTCATTTCCCAAAAAATTCACATTCTTTTAAAATCAATGAGTATAACATGAACGTGCTATAACATGCTGGGAAGAATCTTTTGCGCACCCTGTTTTGCATCACCCTCAGCAAATACGTCGCCATGACAGACGTTTGATTGAGGGGGTGCACTGCCATGTCCCCCTCTAACAGACTGTAAATGAAATATCCTCGGCAACAGGAGTGGGAATGAGACGTATCTGGTCCAAGCTCGCTGTCGCTGCGTGCCGTCGCCTGGTTTTCTTTTCTTTTTGATTTGGTGCTGAAAATGAAATATTAACCTCCCGAGAAGCAAGAGATTTCTTAAAATGCTTTGATCCTTTTTCGGTGCACGTCTCGCCATGCCAGCTACATCAAAACAGCGTTTAATTGAAGCACTTAAAAGAAATTAGCTACCGAGAGTACAAAGAGAGGACTTCTAGTTGGAGAGGAAAAGGTCTTTAGCAGATCTTAACTCATTAAGGGGCAGTTTCTCAGACAGGGTTTAGATTAATTCAGGACTAGGCATTAAGTTATATTGGGATATTCAGGTAGTTTTTACAAACAAACCTTACAAAAAGCATTACTGGTGTGCATCGTGTGACAAAACAATGGCACTGGTATGTTAAAATATATGTCAGTGCAAGATGTTTTTAAATTAAGACAGCTCCAACATGCATTTTAGTCTGGGAATAGGATAAGCCCCGTCCGGGAAACCTCCCCTAAGAGTTTAGAAATGTAAGGGGTGGCCAGAATGTAGATAAAGTGTTTGAAATACTGTAGGTTTTAATATGCAAATGATTTCTGATGTGTTATAGTAACACACTGGGGGTATTAACCCAGAAAGTGCCATCATTTCACCGTCTAGGTTTACTATAGACCCGATAGAGTCCCGCTTGAATTTGGTTGAAAATGTAGTTTTTGCCAATATAACTTGAGAAGATGTGAGATATGCCATCATGTAAAGCTAGGGTCACACCAAAAGATTTTTTAAAGGGATAGTTCGCCCAAAACGGGTGGGTTAGGGTTAGAATTTCATGTCTGTAACCATTTCAACCTGAGGGTCAAATTTGGGTTAAAAACACCACCTGAGGTTTAATTGTTTTACAATGTCTCTTCATAAATAAACTTAAAGTTTTTATATATACCAGCTGTACTACAAAATGCAGAAGTTGTATCCATATCATTTTTCTGGCTAATACAGTTTTTCTGAATTGCTAAAACACTAAACCCCAATCTCTGAACCAAATTCATAGTGGCCTAAACCCTTTTGTCAAATCATGCACTCTTTTTGCAAAATTCTAAACACAAACTTCTCACTAAAACACACATTTCACACTGCAATGCACTTGTTTTATAAATGCTAAACACAGACAGGCAAAAGTTGAACACAACAAAAACACCGTTATCATCGAGTAAACACAACAACTCAAAATTCTACACACTTTTATCTAATGGCATTTTTTACCAATTGTGTGAATTGGAAACAGTCTGAGAGGCAGATGAAGAGTATGAGGAAGAAAAGGACACCAGAGACAATGCAATTGGCAAAAGTGCTGCTTACAGTAATATTGAAAACTTACTATTACTTGCAGTACTTACGGTAAAGTATTCACTATATTCACTGAACTAAACTTGTGATTACAGTAATAGAGATTTTTAACAGTATTTGTCAAGTGTGTTGTTATATACAATAAACATGTATTTTTCTGTAAGCAGATCTCCTGGATGTTGTGTTTTCCATTTTTTAAGGTGATGCTCTCTAGTGTTTTATATTCATGACTTATGTGTGTATGATTTGAAAGCTTAGTTTGATTTTGGGTATAAGTGAAATTGTTTTGAAGCAATTGTTTGATTTTGCTAGAAGAGTCAGGGGTTCTGTGAATTTTGTTTAAAATTGGGATTTGTGTTTAAGGTTTTGAGAAAATGAGTGATGGAGTTCAATAATTCATTTTTAATGTGGCTGTTATATCATCTTAATTTTAGAAACGATCATCATACTAATAGATAATTTATATAAGCAATGATCCTGTTCGTATGAACAACTTCTTAATCCATAAGTGGCCAATTTCCAATTTTTCCCAATATTGTTAGTTAAAGCATGGCAAAAATCTCATAGCTGTTAGGAGCCAGAAAGAAGTGCAATACATTTTCTGTGTGTGTGTGTGAGAGAGAGAGAGAGAGAGAGAGAGAGAGAGAGAGAGAGAGAGAGAGAGAGAGAAGATCTACAACTTTTTAAAGATTACAGTAACAAGGATTCAAGGATACAACAAAGAGCTACCAAAACAACCTGACCATATCAGTGAACAGTAAGTCTCTCTAAATGTATTGAACCTTGGAAACCTAAGGAAATAAACAGATATTGAAAAAAAAAGAAAATATATATATATATATATATATATATATATATATATATATATATATATATACACCAAGATTTTAAATTTAACCAAGCAAAAGGAGAGTCAATCTTAGCTTGCCAAACTTGCTAAACAACAACCAAAGTTTTTCACTAGAGGTGTCAATTGGCTACTGTGAAAGGACCCAGGCCCTTTTCCCCTGAAAGGACAACAGTCTGCAAACGGCCCATCTAATTACAAATTCTGACGACCGCCAGCTGGATACCATTTAAATTTCAATAACTAAATACAGCAATACAGGTAACAATGGATGGAGGTAACACATCAGCGGGATGGGACCCCAACACCCTGGCCATCATATTCCCAGATGATGTAACCAGTGAAAATGTAAGAAAGAAATTCAAAACCAAACTGATCAAAGAATCCCCAGAAACACTTAAAGCAGACTTTATACAAGTGAACGAGAGGAACGTAAAAGCAGACCTGCTCTTCACACAGAACACCCAAACGCCTGGCATTCAGCACTCTGCTCTACCTATAAAGATCTTAAAATGGGTGGAAACAAAGCAATGAGACAATTATATCTGGACACTACACCTAAATTTAACATCAACCTATATCATAATGGCACTGTTATGATCCAGGGCTCTGAGGACAGACTGGAACAATTTGAGAGAGACTTTGCAGGCCTGAAAGCTTTAGCAGAGAAGGAGAAGTCATCCCTCCACCCAACATCATCATCAGCTGCAACAACAGGAGTACAGGTTTAATACACCCGCTATATAAAAGCGGAGACAAATTTGACCCCAATAACTACAGAGGCATTTGTGTAAATAGTAATCTAGGGAAGACTTTCTGTTGTATCTTAAATGCTCGGATTCAGGCCTTCCTTACCAAACACAACGTCTTAAGTAAAAGTCAGATTGGATTTTTACCAAACCAAGTGAAGTGACCAAACACATCAACGTTTTTCCTATTTAAGACCAAGTTTGGTGGTACAAAATAAAACGTAGCGCTTTTCTAAGCGGATTTAATAGAGGAACTATATTGTATGGCGGAACAGCACTTTTGGGAGTACTTCAACTCACCTGAAAAATCCGCTCCCCTTCTCCCTCTCATAATGGGAGAGGGAGAGTGTTACTGCGCCGATTCGAAGTACTCCCAAAAGTGCTGTTCCGCCATACAATATAGTTCCTCTATTAAATCCGCTTAGAAAAGCGCTACGTTTTATTTTGTACCACCAAACTTGCTCGTATCACTACTCGTCTTAAATAGGAAAAACGTTGATGTGTTTGGTCACTTCTAACTTTATCTCTGAGTGGTACCATTGAATGAATGGGGCTAAGCTAAATGCTATCGAAGTGTCGCAGCGCGCTCCAGCGCTTACGTGCACGCACACAGATGATAGAGGGATGTATCAACTCTTCTTAGTTAAGGTAATAACATATTTTAATATTAAAATGAGTAGACTTTTCCTTTAATATTGTGTAATTGTATGTTTCTTGTTTTATGTATAATGCTTTGGCAATATTGTAAGTGACACAATCATGCCAATAAAGTCCTTTAAATTGAAAAAAATTTAAAGTAAGAGAGAGAGAGAGAGAGAGAGAGAGAGAGAGAGAGAGAGAGAGAGAGAGAGAATTTCAATTAAAAAAAGTCAATTTAATGACAAAAAAGGTTACTTCTAATACATCTCTTCAAAAAATATACATAATAACATATATACACAAGAAATTAAACATTTACATACATGTAATACAACCTCTTCCTAATACAATTCAAAACCTAACTGCAAAAAAGATGCAAAGACTAACATCCCTTCACAGACAGAACACAACGCCTCATTACAACACCATTTCATTTCAAAGGACAACAGGTCATTCATGGACTTAAAATAATTTAAATCTGTAACTACCCTTGACTTAATCAAATTGGTAAGAACCATCAGAACGTCTTGTCCAGATATGTTTTCAACCTTATTTTGTCTGCTCACATAAATTGCCATTTTTGACTGACCCAGAGCAAAATTCAACAATTGACATTCAAAAGACCTTTTTCTTACATATTTAAAACCACAAATAAACATTTGCATAGAAAAAACCTCACCAAAACATGTTAACAAATGTTCTAAAACACAAAATAAAGGTCTCAATCTACAACAATGCATAAAAGCGTGAAAAACAGTTTCTCTTTGACCACAAAAAGGGCAATCGGGACTTATTTCCGGATTCAAAACTGAAATAAAAGCATTTACAGCTATTACCCCATGTAAAATCCTCCATTGAATATCACCTCCCCTCTTGGGTAACGGTGGCTTATATAGTGCTCTCCATTCTGGTTTACACTCTGCGCTTAACCCAAGGACATTACGCCAAGGAGTATCACATCTGTTATTCAAGACTTTCTTATTAAAAGCTTTCACACAACTTTTATACATTTCTTTAACATTCAAAGAATCATCACAAAAACATATCTCTCTTTTCACCAAAAAAGGACCATCACATTCTTCCAGTTTAGGAGACAAGATTAAAGTATAAAAAATGTCCTCCTCATTAGGATTTAAAATTCCTTGACAAAAACCAGTATCTGGCAAAACCCCACCTCTACAAGAAATGCATCTTCTATCCTAAGTTCTAAAACCTTGATCCATCTTCTCTTAGACTTATAGAAATGAGACCTTTTTACTCATCGCACCACGACCTTAAAAATAATACTAAACATGAATATAAAATTACAATCTTAGAACCACATATTATGTATACATTACATCCTATATTTCAGCAGATACCCAGTGATGTGAGCCTGAAGGCTAACAGTGCAAAGCCTTTATGATGAAGAGATTAGGAGTACAAAGAGATTCATGTCTGTAACCAGTTCAACCTGAGGGTCAAATTTGTGTTAACAACACAAGGTTTAATTAAGGTTTAACTTAAAGTTTATTATATACCAGCTGTACTACAAGATGCATGGTTAAAGGAATAGTCTACCCTTTTGCCATATTAAACTATGTTATTACCTCAACCTAGACAAATTAATACATACCCATCTTTTTTCAAAGCATGCACTGTACAGCGCATTGTGAATGTGTTACCATTTAGCCTAGCCATATTCACTCCTATGGTACCAAAAAAAAGTTTTATTTTGTGGCACCATACTTACTGGTATAACTCCTCATGTAACAGTCTTTAAATATGAAAACACGGAAGTGTTTGGTGGCTTCCCTGTTTGGTACCATAGGAATGAATGGGTCTAGGCTAAATGCTAAAGCTAAGAAGTTGTATCCATATAATTTTTCTGGCTAATAATGTGCATAAATTGTCCATTAGAAAACCACTAAACAAGAGAATCTATGGGCAGTTAGAAGAGTTCAATAATTCATTTTTAGTGTGGCTGTTATATCATCTAAGAGCAAATCATTGACTCACTAATTTAATTTTAGAAACGATCACCATACTAATAGATCATTTATATAAGCAATGATCCTGTTCGTATGAACAACTTCTTAATCCATAAGTGGACAATTTCCAAATTTTCCTGATTTTCTCCAACCAAACGGATTCTTTTAAATTTAGTTCATGAAACAGAAACAGCCATAACACTGTTGTAATGGCAAAAATCTCATAGCTGTTGCGAGCCAGAAAGAAGTGCAATAAATTTCCTGTTTGTGAGAGAGAGAGAGAGAGAGAGAGAGAGAGAGAGAGAGAGAGAGAGAGAGAGAGAGAGAGAGGGTGTGACTTTGAACGTGAACAGAGCCATTAAAGGCCGTTGCACACACTTCAGAGAGAGCGTGAGGAGCGCGTGCTGGAACAAACACATTGATGTCGATATACGAGGTGGGTTACAATATATTATTACATTTTTATTTAAATAACAGTCTTACCTTGAATAAAGAGCATACGAGTTTAAATAAAGCATGAGACAATATAAAAAAACCTCTCATCAATAATGATAAGATGGAAGTTGATGGAAGCTGCTGAACTATTTTAAATCATAAAAAACGCTATCCATATATTTTAATATACAACTGTTTACTAGCCTAACTATAGGGTGGAGTGTTGCCTTGTTCTCAGAGTCTTTCGTAATTTCGTCTCTTATGTATGGAAGGTATTTTTGGTCTTTTTTTAATTAATTAATTAATTAAATGCTAAAAAAAAATTGTCCCAAATTTGAAAATTAAATGCTAAAATTAAAATTAAAACATTAAATTAAATTATTTCATTTTCAACTTGATCAAGCATCATTCTGGCAAAATTGAAAAATAAAATGAAATTGATGATTTGACATTTCATTTTCCATATTATCTTGAGGCAAGACAGCCAATATTAAAATAAAAAGGCAAACTTGAAAAGGAATCTGTAAAAACTTTTTTTTATTCATGCCCAAGCAATAATAGGGACAAAATTAAAATGTAAAGTTTAGTTTTAATTTTATGTTCTGTTTTTTTTGTTTTCATTTTCTTTTTCAACTTGTATGCAAATTTAATGTTAATCAGTGGGTGGGGCTTACTTGCTTAAAAAAGGGGATTGGCTGAAGCAGTGTTGCCAACTCAGCGACTGTGTTGCCAACTTAGCGACCTTATTGTGACTTTTAGACCCATTTAGCCAAACTTAGCGACTGTTTGGATGAATCTTAGCTTCACATGTGTACAGATAGGCTACTGTGTCGATTGTACTGGCCCACGAGTAATATAAAAAATAATGCACACCCACAGTGTAACAGTGCTTCACCTCGTGCCACACTATCACCTTGCATTCTGCATTATTTTCTAATAATTCAATGGCCTGTTGTCAATTATTCCATATATATAGCCAAACATATATTTACGCAATTACTTAAGAGTACATTTATGTGCTGTTTTCAAAACATGCTAATGATAAAATACCTATAGGTGTATTTATGTCAGACAGAGAAATGAAAAGGCAGTGAGTTTGTAAACAGCTTGTAAGTATGCTGTAGTAGGCTATGTTTGCATATACTTCATATACTTTGCATATAAGTATTGTTGTTCTTGTGTTGCTAATTGCTTCTATTGTTACCTCATTTATAAGTCTCTTTGGACAAAAGTGTCTGCTAAATGACTAAATGTAAATGTAATTTTTTTTCCTCTGTTTTAGTTCATATTCTGTGTTTTAGGATGTTTACTTTAAATAATGTGTAACAACTAAAACAACAGCGATATCCACAAGAAGTAGAGGAGTAAATGTCTCTTAAAGGCGGGGTGCATGATCTCTGAAAGCCAATGTTGATATTTGAAATCACCTAAAAAAAACAAGCCCCTACCCTACGCAAGAAAATATATCGTCTGGCAGTGAACTTTAAGCTTTATCATTTTGCAGGTATTATTTATGCTCTAACACAACATTACACACTAACTAAAGTTTGAAAAATGGGATCAGGAAGAATGTGACCTTTAATTTTGGGGTGAGCTATACCTTTAAAACATTTTATTATTGATAAAACATTTTTGTGCCTAAGTAGCATTGCTTTATCAAATGTAAATAGATCACACAGTAATATAGTCTATTATATTTTAAACAAATTATTAACTGATAGCTATTTTCCTGGTTGGTACATACAATTAACTTGTGGGCAGTGTAGGCCTGGTGTTGAAACTACTGCAATGATAAATAGACTTTATCGATGATGCTCTGTGGTTTTATAGAATGAAGCTTCATTTCCTTCTTTCAGATTCAAGAGATTACAGATAAATAAGCTGTAATGAGAACAGAAAACCAGATACATCACATCACTGACTGGAAGGAGGAAATTTTTTATATAAAGTGTGAGAAAAGAGGCGTTATTCTCATCACTGAGAGCTCTCCCACTTGTATAGTTATTTGAGATAAACATTATTATAAGCATTGTGATACAATCCACACCCCAACCGAATGTTAAGATCAGTGGGGCACCAGTATGAGATTCATCAATGCTGCTTCTTAAAATATTTGAACCACCCAAACACAGAAAACCCTGTGTGATTACAAATTTGCATCAGATTTACATTTAAACATTTGGCAGAGGCTTTTATCCAAAGAAACTTAAAAAGTATTAGTTTTTATCAATTTGTGGGTTTGTTGGGTTTTTGCACTGCTGACGCAATGCTCTACAAAAATATACCTATGGAATTACTACAGTTAAAACAAAAAAAAACATGGTTAGTGTAGTAAAACCATAGTTACCACAAAATAGCGATGTTTTTCAAAACCAAGGTTTGCTAATAGTAATCAATGCACCAAAAAAACATGGTTACTACACTTTTACCACAAAAGCTAACTACCACTGAGCTAAACCAACGTGATCTCATGAGAATACATAGGTATATTTATGTAAAGTGTGGTTGTTGTACCACACATACATTTACTTACGTTTTAATACACACTGAAACATATAATATCTACGTATTGACAGGACTAATACATTAATTATTTACGTATAACAGCTTTACAGACGTACAGATTTGTACGTATTCCTATTTATAAATATTAAAGGGGACATTTCACAAGACTTTTTTAAGATGTCAAATAAATATTTGGTGTCCTCACAGTATGTATGTGACATTTTAGCTCAAAATACCATATAGATAATTTATTATAGATTGTTAAAATTGCCACTTTGTAGGTGTGAGCAAAAATGTGTTGTTTTGGGTGCGTCTTTTAAATGCAAATGAGCTGATATCTGCACTAAATGGCAGTGTGTTTTCTGATATACTTAAGACAGTTTACTCATCAGTTTATTTATTTAATGAAATGTTCATGACTTTCAGAGAATTACACATTAGTAAAGAAGACTACACATTAAAACCTTAAAGGGACACTACACTTTTGTGAAAATATGCTAATTTTTCAGCTCCCATAGAGTTAAACATTTGATTTCTATCGTTTTGGAATCCATTCAGCTGATCTCCGGGTCTGGTGGTACCACTTTTAGCATGGCTTAGCATAATCCATTGAATCTGATTAGACCATTAGCATTGCGCTAAAAATAACCAAAGAGTTTCAAAATTTTCCTATTTAAAATTTGATGTTTCTGCAGTTACATCGTGTACTTAGACCGACAGAAAATTAAAAGCTGCAATTTTCTAGGCCGATATGGCTAGGAACTATACTCTCATTCTGGCATAATAATCAAGAACTTTGCTGTCGTAACATGGTATTACATGCTAATGATATTACGCAGTGCCTGAAAATAGTCCCTTAGGTAACTTTTAATAGCAGGGGACTATTTTGGGGCACCGCATAATATCATTAATAAAATATCAGAAATCTTTGGTCATTTTTGAGTGCGATGCTAATGGTCTAATTGTATTCCATAGATTATGCTACGCTATGCTAAAAGTGGTACTGCCAGACCCGGAGAGCGGCTGAATGGATTCCAAAAATAATAAAAATCAAATGTGTAACTCTAGGGGAGCTGGAAAATAAGGCTATTTTCAAAAAAAAGGGGAGTGTCCCTTTAAAGCAACACCAAAGAGTTTTTTACCTTAAAATAATGTTTCCAAAAAAGTTTCAGTCGTTCATCCACTCTAAACAGGGTGAACGGCACTTTCACATTCGCTTTGCAGCCCTCTATCGACCAAAACCACACTAAAGAAGTTTCCAACCGTCGGGTAGTGGTCCTGTAGTTCGAGTAAAAACTATAAAAACTTGCTTTACGGCAGACCTACAATCCAATCAGAGCCAGCTATGCTGCAATATTTACGATAGTGGTAATGGACAATTACGCTTCTAACCTGTAGGGGGAGCAAAGAGCAAAAACTCTTTAGTGTTGCTTTAAAATGAATACAATTTCTGTAATCATTTAACCATTTTGTAATATTTACTTTATTTGCCATGACACACAAAAGGCGTTTTCTCCTATGCAACAATAATTACACCAAAACACAACATAAATTCACAAAAGATGGTAATTTTATTCATTCGCTGTAATCCACATCTTTAAAATTGCAGATCCAAATTCATATCTTTATCCAGTGATCTTCATCCTAGTTCTCATCAATGTCAAATCCCGCGTTCATTGTGAATTCAAATTCAAATATTGCACCTCAAGAAGCTTTACGACACATTTCACGGCACTGATATCAAACGCTCATTGGAGCCTGCGTGCTACGTCACAGATTTGCGACATTGCCGTCTTTCAATCTATGTACTTTTAAAATTTGAAATGCACACCCTCTGAGAAGCCGAATTAATGATGACTTCATTAAAATGTAAAAATGCTACGATTAAATGTTGCAAATACGTCTACATTGTATGCTTTAGCATCTATTTAAACGTACAAAAGTACATTTTGTGTTTTTGAAAGTTACATATTAATACTATGTATTAACAGTGAGACCAGACTAAAGGTACAAAAGTTTGTACCCAAAGAGGGCATATTGGTACTTTGAACTGCCAAAATGTACCTAAATGGTACATATTAGGACCTTTTTTAAAGGGTACTACCCCAGTGACAGCTTCGTACCTTTATTTATTGACAGTGTGGCTTACCAGGAGCACTTTAGAGCAAAACTTAACAAAAATAAGAATGTGTAATGCTCATAATGTCTTATTTATCTTATGCATCTCTTTTCAGATGTTCAACATGGTGACCCCTACAGTCAAGAACCAAACGGCAGCCGGAAACACATCCTCGAAATTCATCGAGTCGGAGTTTCGTTACACCCTCTTCCCCATCTTCTACGGCGTGGTCTTTGTCTTAGGATTGGCGGCCAACTGCTACGCACTTTATGTATTGCACAAAATGCGGGACTCTAGAGCCATGAGTGAGATTCGCATCTACATGACCAACCTGACAATTGCAGACTTGCTGTTCGTGTCCGCTCTACCGTTTTGGATCGGGTACTACGCGAACAACGGCGACTGGAAGTATTCGGATGTTGTCTGTCGCATCACAGGGTCGTTCTTTTTTATTAACACCTACTGCTCCGTCTTCTTTCTTGCTATTATCAGCATTAATCGTTACTGGGTTGTTACCAGGCCACTGATGGCCGCTTCTTCCGACTGCTGGAAACGTGGAGCGATCATCTCAGCGGGCGTCTGGGGCATCACTCTTTCAGCTTCGATTAAATATCTCATTGTTCCTGGGCTCCAGGAAGACCGCGAGGCCGCGAAAAACCGCTGCTTCGAGGGTTATAACAAGACTGATGATATGAGATACACAGTCTCCACAACCCATTTTCTTATTATCGGCATGTTTTTTGTCGTCTTCTTAATAGTGATTCTGTGCAACATCTCGATCGCTCGAACTCTTCTGTCTCAACCCATCAGTCAGCCCCGAGCCAGTACGGGGAAGCGACCCGACGGCACCAAGCGGAGAGCTTTAAAGATGCTGTTTGCCGTTGTGGGCGTGTTTGTGATCTGTTTCCTACCCCATCATGTGGTGCAGGGTCCGTGGGTTCTGTCAGTGTTGGGCCTAAGAGAAAAAGAATGGAGCATCAACATTCATCAACTTATTAATGATGCTCATCAGATCACACTCATGCTGATGGGATTAAATTGCATTCTGGATCCTCTGGTGTATTGCTTTGCCACCACAAAGTTTCGCAAATACATCCAGGGTCACTTTAAAAAGGTCAAGAATAAGAAAAACTGCTCACGTCAGACGCTAAGCACGGCTATGTCTCCGAAGAGCAGTATTTAGACCGAGTTATGAATGTTGCCAAAAGAATAGATGACTCTCGATGTTTGTTTATTAATTTATTAATTAATTTCACAATTCAAAGTTTGCTCCACAGTTACTTGCATGCATTGGTGGTGTAGCAACTAAACTATTTTAAATGTTATTATTTTATGTGTTTGTTAAAAGAATGGCTCAAAATGAAAAATACAAACTTGTATGACACAAAGCTGTCGTATGGCTTGAGATAACTTGAAATGTAGTCACATGGACAACTTTGCGGTTGTTGTGGGTTTTTTAGGCTTAAAGCATAGGTTTGCTACAAAACCATGGGTTACTGTAGTAAGACCATGGTTTTACCAATGGTAAACTTGTTTAATTTTTGTAAGAGTTGTTAGTGCAGTGTTTTGGCGACGGTTTCATGAAGAATGATAACGTAATGCCAGAAGTTGAAGATTGACAAAGACAAATAAGAGGTCACATGTGGTTGATCTGTAAGATAGCTTTTATTTGTTCTCAAAATAACCTTGAACTTGCTTTTTATCTTTTCAGTCTTTGCAGTTGGTAAGGCAGGACACAGTCTGCAAGGTTGTGGGTTTAACTGAGATTTTTTTTTTGATTGCACTGTAAATCGCTTTCTATGTAATTTCTAATGTAAATGTATTTATAATCTTAAATGCACTTTGTAAAAAAAGCTTTGAGGTAGTTTGACTATGAAAACAAATATTAATTGTTTTGAATGACTGGATGTAATGTAGCTTTGTTACTGTAAGCATCTTTTCTGTGCAGAATCATCACTGAAATTATAGCACTTAGGGGTTTCCCGGACAGGGTTTAGATTAATTAGTTATTTTATGAAAATTGAATAGTTTTTACAAACATATCTTACAAAAAAAAAACATACTGGTGTGCATCTTGAGATAAAACAATGGCACTGATATATGTTAAGATCTTGTATACAGTGTTTTAAAATGATGGCAGCTCAAACATGCAGTTCAGTCTGGGACTATAAACCCTGTCTGGGAAACCACTCCATAGTGTTTTTTAGGGTAGCAGAATGTACATTTTTTTTAGTGAATCTATGAAACTAACAGGTTTCCCGAACAGGTTTTATCCAAATCCAGGACTAGGCATTAGTTATATTATGGGGCGGTTTCCCAGACAGGGCTTAAGGCTAGTTCCAGACTAACTTAATTAAATGTTAGTGTTTTCTTAATCAAAAATAACTTGCTCTGGCATATCTTAAAATATGTGTCTTGTGTCTCAAGATGCACACCAATAGTGTTTATTTATAAATTATGCTTTTAAAAATGACTTAAATATAATGATTTAACCAAGGCCTAATCCTGTCTTTAGGAAAGGATGTGTACATTTTTTACACATCTTTTGGTTTTATGCTTTTAACACATTGTGTAATTTTAACATATTATGTGTCATTTTGTTACAACGCATTTAGTGTTAAGTTAACCTTACAGAAAATAATACTGGTGTGCATCTTGAGACAAAACAATGGCACTGATATATGTTAAGGCAGCTCAAACATGCATTTTAGTCTGGGACTAAGCCTCGTCCAGGAAACTGCCCCATAATGTTTATTAGTAGTATGATGAAAAAATTAACTAATATGCAGTTAAAGGTGCAGTGTGTAAATTTTAGCAGCATCTAGTGGTGAGATTGCTCAGTCCACTGCTCACCCCTCGCTTTTGAAACACATAGAGAAGCTACTGTAGCCACCACCGGACAAACAGGTCATCGTCGGAGACAATTTAGTAAAAAAGTTTGTCCTTTAAGGGCTTCTGTAGAAACATGGCGGCCCAAAATGGCGACTTACATGTAAAAGGATCCTCGGTGTATGTAGATAAAAACGTCTCATTCTAAGATAATAAACACATAGCGGTTCATTATGAGAGGTCTTTATACACTCCTGATAATATAGTTTTGTATATTATTTTGCATTTCTGTCAAGAGATCCTTCTAAAAATTACACACTGCACCTTTAAAGTATTGTTTATGATTAGTTCATGCTAACTAATAACAAACAAAACCTAATTGTTAAGTGGTACCTTAATATGTTTTTTTTTCTATAAAATAAAAAAATCTATATTTTTATTGTTGTCAATATTCATTTTTTTAAAAAGTTATAACAACCTAATTATTACAATTATTGAGTTTTGACTTGTGACGTTACATTGACATAACCAAGTTAAAGTAACAAAAACATAGATTGATATGATATAATTTTGACAGTGTGTTGTACATTTTTGTTTATATGTAAACTATATATATAATCCTAATTTAGCGGGTCACCTTTTACATTTAGGCATTAAGCAGACGCTTACAAAGATCAAGAAACAATCAAGCGATTTGTCATAGGGAGGCTATAATACAATTGTTATACCAACTTACAAGTTTTTACAATTCTTTAAAAATACCTGTTGAGAGACAAAGATAATTTTTTTTGTCTCATTAACAGCGAGCTCAGGCTCACCTGCTGTATCTGAGTCACATGCTTGCTCCTGGTTTCCATCTCAAGAATAGAATTGCTTTTTTCAGGAACTTTTATTTTCTTTTGCAATAATTTGTTGCTCAAAATGAGAACTTGAACATTTCAAATGAACAAAATGTCTTTTTATATGTGACTTACAGTGATAAGTTTAAAAGTTCAACGTTTTTAAATGACACTCAGAAAGAATTTTATGTTGTGTTCCCAACTTCCAACATTTCAATTTTGTATTGTTATTTAAAACTGATTGTAATATTTCTTGTTTATATTGTTTTGTATTTTGAATGGTGTACAATTATATTTTTAAACCTGTCAGATGTGTTCATTTTATAAAATATGACTTTTTCCACACTGAAATCTTTGATACATACAGTAATTTATGCTCATCTTTGTTTTTCCTTGACATAATATTATCATATTTCATGATCTTATAATGCCGCTAATGATTCAGCTTTATGTCCATCAAGCAGGAAATTAGGCAAAAATGTGTTGCTAATGTCTGCTAATGCTTGCATGGTTCAGACAAATATGTGTGATGCTCAGAAAGATGGGTTATTGATGACTCCATTTTATTCTCAGGCAATTGTGACTCAGGCATATTATTATTGTGCGGCTACTATTTATTCGAGTTCTCAAGAGTTCATTCACCTTTGTACATAAAATACTAAAGTTGATGTCCAATCAATTAAATAAACTTTGTTCATTAAGCTGGTTGTTTTGCTTTTCTGTTTATTTTCTTATCTTTTGACCAAGATTTCTAAGGAATCTTGTAGGATTTCTAACCGGTCTGATCATCCTTTAGGCTGTTCATGAGTCAGAACGGGTCTGTGTCAAGTCTGGTGGATGTAGTTGAGATAAGTGGAGACTGTCCTTCAAAAAATAACGACCTCATAGGTCGTTTGTGCACTCACCTTATTACAGCGTAAAGTGACGTATTAACTAAATAATTATCATAATAATTATTAATCATAATCATGCAGACCTACCATTTTAATATTATTCAATTAAACATATTCAAAACTACTCAATGGGAACAAATTTCAATTTTTTTAATGGTGGATCTTGAGATTATCTGTTGGGCTGAAAAAGTTTGGAAACCCCAGATATACAATACACAAGCAAGACTTATTAAGTATGCAGGGAAAACAAATGGAAAAATAAAATTCCTTCCTTTTTTAGCACTTATCATGTAAGTACTTGATAACGTATAGGCCTACCTTTTGACAAAAAAGAACAAATATATAATGGACTTTTAAAATTTTATCATATTCATATGAAACTTTTTAAAGTGATCAGTTTCGCATCAAATAGATTTTTGTTACTCTTCTATGACTTATGATTTAAATGACTTAAAAAATATAATTTGTTGAACCTTTTCCTTTCAGAGGCCATTCGTATCAAGTCACCGTTTAAGTTTATTTTAAATCTAGATGCGTGACAAGCTCACTCAAATAGACGTGTCTGAAACAAAACTTTGAAAAGCAGAGAAATCCGTGCGTCCTTTTTGGGCAATTTTTGGGACAGCATAGGGACAGCAACCTTCAACCGGATGGCATGACAACACAGGCCCTTATGGCCAAAAAAATGACAGTAATGTCAATGAAGCCAGCAAAGTCTCCGGCCTTGGATGGCTTTCCTGTCAAAAAATATAAGATTTTAATGCTTTAAAATGTATTTATTTTTTAAATATATTTCAAAATATACAAAATATTGTCAAAAAATATATCAGTAAACATATTCCAAAATATATTTTAGCAAAATATATTTAAAATGAGGGATTTATAGGCAGCATGTTGTAATAGAAATACACTGAACAACATAATAAAAACACACACAACACTTTAGTTTTGGCCCTATTTTTCATGAGCTGAATTCAATTTTTTTTCTCAAATATTGTTCACAAATCTGTGTTAGTAAGCACTTCTCCTTTACCGAGATAATCCAACCACCTCACAGGTGTGGCATATCAAGATGCTGATTAGACAGTATGATTATTTTACCACAATAAAATGTGCAGTTTTACTGTTTTGGTGTAACAGTTCAGACAGGTTTGGATCTATATGCAAATCTTTTGGGGCCGGTGGCATCCAAAAATCAGTCAGTATCTGGTGTCACATAGTGCAAAACATCTATCACTGTTATCCTTAAAAAGAAAAAGGAACCTTATGATTATGGAAGTTCGGAGCCAGTTAGTCTAGATAGAAAATATTGAATTGTCACGATCCTGTAAGCCCTGTATGCACTTTGTTTCTTATTTTTCTGTGACAGGATCGTGACGTCCTTGTCTGTTGTGTCCGAGCATGATGTTTGGATCCGGACCTTCAGTTCTTGTTCTTCAGTTTAATAGATTTTTGTTACTCTTCTATGACTTATTATTTGAATGACTTATGATATAAAAAATATGATATGTTAAACCTTTTCATTTCAGAAGCCATTCGTATTAAGTCTCGCTCAAGTTTATTTTAAATCTAGACGCGTGACTTACTCAAATAGACGTGTCTGAAACAAAACTTGTGTTCACAGGCGAGCGCTATGAAAAGCAGAGGAAAACCGTGCATCCTGCATAAAAATTTTTTGGGACAGCCTAGGGACAGAGCAATGGCCAAAAAAAAAACAGCCCGGGCCACCGAGAATTCTCCCGGTCCTCCCTATATGACAAATCTGGGCCTGGCTGCAGTAGGCTAATCTCAATGAAGCCAGCAAAGTCTCCGGCCTTGGATGGCTTTCCTGTCAAAAAATAAAAGAAGTGCTTTGTCGTATCAATATTACGAGACGCTCTGGCTTTGGATTAAACTGCCTCCAACATTCAATTATGCACTTATCACTTTAAACATTAAAATGGAAAAGACCCTTATGATCCTGAGGGTCCTCATCCGGTTAGTCTAGAAACTGTAACATACTGTAGTTTCAGGGGGTTGTAATCTCGGAATAACATACCATGGAATGTTGTAACTGGACAATCTGAATCATTTCAGAGTGCCATGTAATAAAAAATATAATTAATCTTGGATGATTAATTATAATACTTTAGATACAATTTTACGATCAATATTTTCAAGACTAACTGGCTCCGAACTTCCATAATCATAAGGTTCCTTTTTCTTTTTAAGGATAACAGTGATAGATGTGTTGCACTATGTGACACCATATACTGACTGATTTTTGGATGCCACCGGACCCCATTTGTTACGGATGTCAGCGCTAATGCCCCCGGTGTCCAATCTTCACGCTCACCCGAATTTTAACACGGACTACAACCCCCATCATGCCCCGCTCTCTGTTGATTACATGCCACCTGATGTTCATTACTGTGCCTGGGATTCTCACGCATGCTCATTGCGAAGTCTTGTTTGCCCTGTGCTGCACTACTGAGTGTTATTTCCCTGTGTATCCGTGTTTTTGTTTACTTGGTGTTTATGTTGGACTGTGTTAACGTTTATAATTGGTATCTGCCTGCCCCGACCTGGGATTGTGTTATCTGTCTAATTGCTGCCTTACCTTACCTCTGTTCTGTCTGCTGTGTAATGATACTCTAAATAAAGATTTGCATATAGATCCAAACCTGTCTGGCCTGTTATACCAATACAGTAAAACTGCACCTTTTACTGTGGTAAAATAACCATACTGTCTAATCAGCATCTTGATATGCCACACCTGTGAGGTGGTTGAACTATCTCGGTAAAGGAGAAGTGCTCACTAACACAGATTTAGACATATTTGTGAACAATATTTGAGAATTTATCTTAATTTTTGAGTTCATCTCATGAAAAATAGGTGCCAAAACAAAAGCGTTGTGTGTTTTTTTAATGTTAAGTGTATTTCTGCAATTACAACATGCTGCCTATAAATCTCTCATTTTAAATATATTTTGCTGAAATATATTTTGGATGACGTCAAAGTAACGCGAGAACGATTAAAGAAATCAGACAAAGTCTAATTTCGTCTCGCTCTTGCGGTACTTTGACGTCATCCGGCTGTAGAACAAGCCTTCTCTGTTCTCAGCTCATTAACTGCTATTCTCCTTCATTCGCAACAGCTGTCTCCACCATTGAGAAACCTGGTAATTGTAGTCTGGGACCCGGTGGCCATCTTGGTTTGTAGTCCCCATGCTGCAACCACCTAGATTGCAGATGCCTTGCCTCTATAATATACCCTCTCACGATGCCACACATCTGGGGCGGCCATTCATGCCAGTTCCGCCGGACACGTCCCGAACATGTTTTCGGGTTCGTTCTCCAGAAGTCGCGTTGCTCGACTGCATATGTCATTGAGGTTCTCACATTTCAGTTAAAATACATTAGAAAATTAATATTTATTTCTTTTAAAACATACAACCATTGTTGTGTCATTATTACCTTGAAATGTAACGGTTGTTTTTCTGAAATTGACCCCGAAATATTAAACTTTGATGACGTATGAGGTCGACCAACGCGACTTCCGGAGAACTCACCCGAAAACATGTTTGGGACGTGTCCGGCGGAACTGGCACGAATGGCCACCCTATACACATCCCCCTTTTCTGCTCTGTGACTCGTGGTTGCAGGGAGAAAGTGTAGAGGGCCTCTCGTCGTGAGAGGGCATCAGCGTTGTCATGGCAAGGTCCGGGCCTATGAATGACAGAGAAATTAAATGCTTTGAGGCTCAGGAACCATTGAGTTACCCTCCTATTGGTCTCTTTATTCCTTGCCATCCATTGTAATGGGGCATGGTCGGTTACCAAGACAAACCTTCGCCCTAGAAGGTAGTACTGAAGGGTCTCTAATGCCCATTTGATTCCTAAACATTCTTTTTCCAATGTGGAGTATTTTTATGCTTTGCTAACTTCCTGCTTATATACAAAACTGGATGTTCCTCTCCCCCTTTTGTTTGGGATAATATTGCCCGCATTCTCCACCATATGTGGCATCGTGAGAGGTAGGGTATCACCAAAGTTTGGGTTGTTTCACAAATCGAGTCCTGGCACACATCAAATCACTGGGTTCTTTTTAATCATCAACTTAAACACCAAAACGATTTTTAACCAAAAACTCTTCCAGCTTCTCTTTGTGTGCCCTATCAAACATAAAACAAACAAGACTCTCTGTTCTCAACTCATACGCAACAGCTGTCTCCACCATTGAGAATCCTGGTAATTGTAGTCCAGGACCCGGTGGCCATCTTGGTTTGTAGTCCCCATGCTGCAACCACATAGGGTGCGTTCCACTCCAGTTTTAGACACGCACTCGCAAACTTCCCTAAACACTTCCCCTCGTCATTTTGAAGTGCGTTCCACTTTGTCAAGCGGACGAGGAAAGTTTGTATGGACAGACCTTCGCTCCCTCGAATTTCATATGTACACTTCAGGCAGCCCCATATCCCACAATGCAACTCGATTGTGACGTCACTTCAGCAACTCGCGCTTTGCACAGTTCAAATGATGGAGGGGGCGGTCTCCACTTTCCATGTGATCAAGGGCTTAGTGCAATCCATTTGAACCCACTTCAAGTGTTCTAGCAGTAGTGGGCACTCATGCAATGTAAGCAATGATGTACCTCCGAATGAACAAGACTGAGAGAAGTTAGCGAGGGAAGGTCATAAAAAAACGAATAAATTTCTACAAATACATTTAAACAACTTAACATAGTGATTGTAATCAAGATGTGAGGAGACTTTTAACCAACATAACTAAAAATGTTTTGGCATCAAATGAGATACCGTGCCTTTAAATGACAAAATAAAGGAAGTCAACAGCAGTAACCTAGGTAACACCTAAAATGCATCACAGAAAGGGAGGAATCCATTATAAAGTCAGATTTCTTTGCTACTAAATTTATACTCACATTTCCCAGAGTTTTTGGATTCATAGCATTGAAATCTGGATAATTCTTGCATATGAGTGTTTGGGAATTTGTATTTCTGCATCTTTTTAATCCTAAAAGACTGTTATCTGTGATCAGGTGCTACTGTAAAAGCTCAAAATAGGCTATGTACAGGGTAAAGTTGTTAACCAAACACACGCATGGGGGGAAGTTACATCACAATGTACTGCTGATTTAAGCTTTATTTTGAGGAACACGTTTCGCTGGTAATTCGTTTCTAGCAAAACGTCCTCTGTAATAGTAGAAATGTTAGGAAGAAATATGGATGTGTTTAAATTTTTTGTTTCTTAATGTGTTTTTTAATTATTTTCCAATACATAAACCTCATATGGGCTGATTCATAAAACACAACCTTTACAGTATACCCTTAAGCAAGGGTGCAACATTTTAATATTATTGACTGCCATCTGCTTGAAGCTGTGAATTTCCAATTCTTCCTGGAATAAGCGATATGTGTCATGGTTTTTGAGGAGTTAGAACAGGTTTTTGTTAAAGATACTACATGTCGGTGCTTGTTTGCCTCTGAGCCCTATTTATAAGTCCCAGGAAACCAAACTTCTCGGACTTCCCCATGCTGTTCGAATTTCTCTAGAATCCAGGTTTTAGATCTGTTTTTATATTTAGTGCAGTAAAAATGCTTGACCTGCCATTATTGCTGTTAAGGGTTTAAAAAAGGTCATGGATATTTAGAAGCTGAAAAAATCATATTAACTATTGCCTGCCCTGCACTTTTTCCCTCATCTTTGTATATTAGCATTCTTTGACCTAAATTGTCATGATAAATAAATAAACATTGAAAATAAAGGTGATACACGATGCCATAGAAGAAACATTTTTGGTAGTTTCACAAAGAAACTTAAAGAAACTTCTTTGTAGTGGATAAAGGTTGTTTAGATTCAGTGGCGGCTCGTGACTGCTCATCCGAGGGGCACAAATTCAAAATAAGTGCTCGGAGTGTCATGTGTGTTGCTCGTGTTTTCAAAATATGTGTTTGTTACGTCATGTGCATCACATGTTTTGTCAAAATAAGGGCCTGCTGCACATGCATCAAAACCGTTTATGATAAAAGAGACGCAAGACTCCCTTAACACTAAAATGATTACGCATGAGATTATATGAGTATCTGGCAAAAGCGAGCGTCTCTTTTATCATAGAACCTTTAAACGCGTCTGCAGAAGGGACTTATTTTGACAAGACACGTGATGCACACAGGATCTCTCAAAGCGCAGAACACATATTTTGAAATTACGAACCACACACATGATGGGCTTCATACATGTTGTGACGAACTTCACATCGAGCGCCCTCAAAAAAAGAAGTCACCGTCTGCCACTGTTTAGATTATGAAAAGGTATGAAAGAAATGATTATTTAAGACTGAATAGTTCTTTAGGGAACCAAAAATGTACTACTATGGCATCACTGGGACAATACAGTGATGACCATCCGCTGTAAATATCAGATCCGGTGTACACTGATTCAAAATCTGCCGCCATAAGAAGCGATGATACGTCATGATTGTGAAAAGGCATTGGCTCTCGTGTGTCTCGTGACCGATTGCATCATTACGTTAGCTAAGAATATGAAGCGCTGTTGGTTCTTGTAACCGACTATGTCAGGCTGGTTTATGTCAAACGTATAAATATCAAAATATCATGATATCATTTGGCAAAGAACAATACTTCAAAATTAATGCAATGATCAAGCATTAACATTTAGAGATATTTCTACCACCTGTCAGAAAAAAAATTGTCAAAATATGGTATCACTGGGCTGTACCCTTTCGTAAAGCACACCATTGCTTTGAAAGAGTGCATATTAGTACATTAAAGATGTTGGTACCAAATGTATATGTACCTAAATGGTACAGGACCTTTTGAAAGGGTACCGCCCCATGTGTGGTACATATACCTTAATAATGTACTTTTTGGGGTACAATATTAAATCCTAAGGACCTAATGTATACCTTATAAGGAACAATTTTCTAACGGTTAAATTTAAGGGGTACAAACTTTTTCTGTCAGTGTAGATGTTTTGACATGTTTTTAATTGATGTGTTTTTGTTTACATTTCAAAGAGAAAAGGGCCGCACTTTGCATATAAAACGTGTTTATTGCACAAACACATTTCGGCTTAGCGCCTTCCTCAGTGTGCCTCAAGCACGCTGAGGAAGGCGCTAAGCCGAAACTTGTCTGTGCAATAAACACGTTTTATATGCAAAGTGCGGCCTTTTTGTCTTTGACATGTAAACAAAAACACATGTTTTTTTTACTTATACATTTGGTCAAGCACTCTTACAATATAAATAAGATATTGAGTGAAGCCTACTCCTACGACACAATTATTTGTTTACATTTACCATGTATTATATTGAAGAAGAACGGTATTAAGCTTGACATACTATATATCATTACAAAGGGTTTAGATATCTGAGCGCTGTTTCATAAAATAAACTGCATATGTCATCCTACCACACTTTCTCCAACCCATACACTGTTAGACTTGTTATTGTATATATATTGTAACTGCCTCATTACAGTACCATAACTGTACATGTTTTTTTACAGTATGATGCCTTTACCGCAGTTCCATTTTACAGTATAATACCCTTACTGTAACCTAGCAGGGGCGTCGCCAGCCGATTTTGCCGGGGCTTCAGCCCCGAAATGTTTTGAGTTAAGCCCCGAATGTCATGACCTGGGCTCATTTCAGTCAGTTCACACGACACACCTTGTATTTCTCACACTGAGAAGTAAGAGATAAATTGTCCTGCTATATACAATTAATGGACGAGGCGCAGGCATACGCGGGGCAGTTCTGTCGAGTTTAGCTGCTTCGAGTTTTTTAAGTGTACTCCACTTTACACAGCGCCGTAAGAACTGAGTATTTGCACTGAATTGGAAATTATATATTTGGAAAAATTCAATGAATTGCAAGGCTGCAGAGAACAGTGCACTATTGCGTGCTCACGCGAAACATTAACACGGTAGTTTCACATGCGCACACGATAGTTTCACACTGCATGCTATTTATATGCATTTCATGAGAATGGGCTGACTGCAGACTTCTGTAGCCTACTAAGGATTTAATTATATTATTTTAATATAGTTAGTCATGAACTAAAGTGGGCCGGGTCTAAGGCATGAATCTTCAGGGCTAAAAAAAATTAGTCCCATTCTGTCCCTGATACTTTAAAATCTTCTGGTGTTGACTTTCTTCAGATAACAGGGTCAGTGTGTATCAAAGCAAACACGAATTAATGGAATGGCGGCTTCATGTGAAAAAACTTTTTACAACATCTATAATTCTAAAAATTATAGCTATAAACTGGCCTATAATTAAAAACGATTTAAATAGTTTAGTTCTTATTCTTTAACCAAGCAGAAATAATCAAAATATTTGGTGCAAAGGCTTTTAGGTAATCATCACAGCATTATGAACACTAATATATATATAGTAATATATATAATATACTAATATATATAAAAACGCTCAAGATGTGTTTAGTGCCAAGAGAAGTCACATTAAACACCCACGATGCCTAAAGAAGACATTTAGTCCTGATTTTTTTTTTTTTACATATTTCCTGTATTTTCTGTTTGTATCTTAATAAAATAGATTAAAAAATAAATATGGATGGACATTTAAATTTCTAAAACAACAAGTCTGGTGCACAGTACTGTATATCAGTTAATAAGCTAAATTAACTTAGGTTTTTATTTGTAGGACCAAAATGCCAAATTGTATTTAGTCATGATTACTTAAAGGTCCCCTAATGTGTTTTCAGCAATATAAAAATAGTATCCCTCTGGTATCTCCAGAATGTGTCTGTAAAGTTTCAGCTCAAAATACACCACAGATCTTTCATAATACGATGTTAAACATGGCCATTTTTGGCTCCAATAAAAACATCCTATCTTTTTAAATGCAAAGAAAGCTTCTGTTCTCTTCCCCATATGCACATTAGGGGGTAGAGCGCTTACACATGTGCTTTGGACTACATCAAAACATCTGTCTCTGGCAGAAGGTTGAACTACGCACTAATAAGGCGGAGTCTGTGAACGGTTATGGGTGGGGCTTAATCAATGTGAAATCACAGGGAATCCCCAACAGCCTGTTTTGGTAACTGTTGCGTTTTAAAGGCGATTACACAAAGAAGAAAAGATGGATTGGTATAATAACCGGATGTTTCTTCACACACACTGGTGACTCATCTTCTACTGGAAACATTTTTTTAGGTTTGGGGGGCTTTAAGTAAAGACAAGGCTTTGATGCATTCCTAGAGTAGAAAAATGTGAACATTTGAGACATTTGCTTTATGTGTCCTCACAAGTCAGATTTCAACATGACTGTGACCCAATCTGGAAAAGCCCAGATAGAGTCGTTTTTTATGAATTGCTGTTTTCGGCATAAAATCATTCTAGATGTAAAGAACATTCTGTGAAAATATAACCTTGTTTTCTTTAATAATGACTAAGACTGTATTAAATATTGAAATCAAACTTTGATGCTTTGATTTCACAGACAGTGGCACATATTTGCAAGAACATTAAACAACAGCACTTCACAAATATAACTAAACCTACACAGTACACACACATATTTAAAGGAAGACACCACCGGTTTTCAATATTTTACTATGTTCTTACCTCAACTTAGACGAATTAATACATACGTATCTTTTTCAATGGGTGCACTTCATCTTTGCACAGTGCGTTGTGAATGTGTTAGCATTTAGCCTAGCCCCATGCATTCCTTAGGATCCAAACATGAATATAGATGCCACCAAACACTTCCATGATTTCGATATTTAAAGACTGTTTAAATAGGGCACTTAGCACTGCGACAATATTGAAAAACTGTGGTGTTTTCCTTTAAAGGTGTAATATATTTATCCTGAGACTGAGGCCTGTGGTGGCACTACGTTATTGGCTGACAGGGGGCGCTGTGCTGCCTGGTTCAGTGGATGGAAAAAATAAAGAGCTGTGTAGTGTTAAAAGCCAGATGCATTGATGGTCAAATGCTAGACAACACACAACTGTACACATTATGCAATATTTAAATTACAGACGGATCTTAATGGCAAATGGTAAAGATACATTTCATATTCACAGTTGGCAACATGCAGCATTTCCGCAGTGGACAGTTTTTAAACAAACAATGTCACAGGTCAGCAATCGTACCCATGTGGATATCTCTTCCTTCCTCTCAAACAGTCTTGATCTCTGGAGTGTCAGACTTTCAGGAAAACAGGAAAATCTTTGTCCGAGCAGCAGCTGGCCGAATTTTTTAGTGATTTTGGTGATTTGGCCTTTACAATCCATCTGCATTGAAGGCTGGATATGGTTTGGATAAAGCAAATGACATTTCGGATGTGCTGAACTGTCTATGTGGATCTCTTTTTACACAGGACTGATTTACTCATTCACTTGGATAATGAACAGGATTAATGATTGAAGTAATTGATGTCTGTAAGTCTCTCTGATTTAAATGATGGTGTCGAGGTTACTGAGCTAAGAACAAACACGACTAATGGCTTGTCTTGAACACTTAAACAAAATGGTTTAATACATAGTGTCACAATATGGATAGCTGAACGAGAGTAAGCCAGCTGTCTGTTTATTAACTTGCATATTAACTTGACTGACTTGGCAGGATCGATTATTATATATTAGGAGACATCTGATTTGCAGCCTGCTGTATGATAATACATTAGTTCTTGACAATAATGAAATGGAAAGTCAAAAGTGTTGATATTGCAAAAGGATGATCTAATGTTTCCTGACCTTTCACTAGAGGGAGACAAAATCTAGGACAACAAATTGCCTTCCACTTGTTTTCAATCAGCACTTGGACAGCAGCAGGTCAGATTCAGAGCAGTCAACAATGCACAGCGACTCATTTCTCTGCAACAAATGACCACAAAAATGACCAAAACTCCAAATGCAATAAAATAAATCAAGCTCAATTTGGCACAATGTTAATATCTTATAAATATTCAAATCTATTCCTTCTAGATAAACTAGAGCTAACAACACCATGGTCATGGGTTCATTTCCCAAAAAATTCACGTTCTTTAAAAATCAATGAGTATAACCACAAACAAACAGCTGATAATAATGAGCTCAACCACAACAGGCTACCACTGCATGAGTAACACGGGTATGTTTGTAGAAAAAGCCAAAAATTCATTGTATGGGTCAAAATAAGTAGGTAACACTTTACAATAAGGGTGCACTAATAATCATGAATTCATGCTTAACTAATGCACATATAATACTGAATTAATGTATTACTAATGATTATCTAAGCTATTCATTAATGATTGCCTCATTAGCAGCTAATGAAGAGTCTGTCTGATTAATATATTAGTTCATATATGAATTGTTATTAATTAAATATGTAATTGTGGATTAATTCCATCATCACTTCTTTTATGAACGAATAGTGTTAATTAATTTGTTAATTACCACAATGATCCAAAGCCTTTTAATACAGGTAAACTAATATGCATTAATACATTATTAATTACAGCATTAGTAGTGTGTTAATTAATACAATTACTAAATAATGAGTTAATAATAATGTGCCTCAACAAGTCACAACATAATGATATATTTACAAAACATTAGCTAATGATTTATTAATAATTAATGACCATCACTAGAGTTTATAAAAGCTATTTATTAAACACTGCTTCCAAAAACATTGACAAAAACACATTTCCATAACACACTACATTTAAACACAACATTAAGACATAAAAAATCATATAAAATGAAATAATACAAAAAAAAAGACTGATCAAAATTAGACAACACGTTCAGATACCTCACAGATATCTGTGTTAATCTGGCACCCGTGCTAATACATAACACAAATGTACATTTTTAAGTCCAACCGTTTCAGTCTGTCAGTCGTAAAAATTGGATGGTAACAAACTCTGATAGAGAAAAAATAACATGCACAGACAAATCCAAATTAAACCCTGCGGCTCGTGACGACACATCAATGTCCTAAGACACTAAACGATCGGTTTGTGTGAAAAACCGAACAGTATTTATATAATTTTTTACCTCTAATACAACACTAACCCCAGAGCAACATGTGCGTTCACATCACCGTTATGTTTATTTTTCACATCACCGTCTTACTCATCTAATGTTTAATGGCGGGTTGCGAAACAACTTTATAGGTGCATACCGCCCCCTACTGTATCGGGTGCCCCGTATAGTTTATAAGCGCCCTCATGCCGTGCACCCGATACAGTAGGGGGCGGTATGCACCTATGAAGTTGTTGAAAAATCGATTTTGCCCAGCCCTACAATTTAGTGTTGTTTTAAGCAGTGTAAAACAAAATTAACATGGTTTAAATATATCTCACTTAATTCTGTATACTGAAACATGCAACTTGTTAAGTCAGGTCATAGACATAAATCTGTGATCATATCCTGACATACATATTTTGCAGTAATACCAGACTCCTTCTAATCTACTGGAAATAATAATTTCTGAAAGAATTAAAATAAATCAATACAATTTCTGAAGAATTTAGATGAAACAAATGTAACAATTTATTATACCAGGCAGGTTTCAGCTTCAAACATCAATTAAAGAATAGTCATACCTGGGAATAGACACTCTGGCTACAGAGTACATTCAATGTGGATATAATACACCCAAAATGGTGTAGGAAGATTCTTGTTAAAGATTTCTTCCATGATGTCTCAATACACACATAGTGTGGGAGCTTCTGAACAGAATGCCTCCCAGAATATTTTACCAGGCCACCTTTTATACACAGCTTTAGACAAAGACATTGTAAAACTACAAAAACCCAGTTTGACCTGTGCCAAGTGATCTTAAAGAACACCTGGTCAAACTAGCCAGAAGTATCTGGCGAAACCCCAACTCTACAAGAAATGCATCTTCTATCCTAAGTTCTAAAACCTTGTCCTATCTTATCTGAGATTTATAGAAATGAGATATTTTTACTTATCGCACCGTGACCTTTAAAATAATGCTAAACATTAATATAAAATTACAATCTTAGAACCACATAATATGTATACATTACATCATATACTGTATGCACCATATATCCTCTCCACTAATAAGCTAGTGTGTGGTGGGCGTTCTGGCGCAATATGGCTGCCGTCGCATCATCCAGGTGGATGCTGCACATTGGTGGTGGATGAGGAGATTCCCACATTCATATGTAAAGCGCTTTGAGGTCTGCAGAAAAAGCGCTATATAAATGTAACAAATTATATATTTCAGCAGATACCCAGTGATGTGAGCCTGAAGGCTAACAGTGCAAAAGCCTTTGTGATGAAGAGATTAGGAGTACAAAGTGTTTCATGTCTGTAACCAGTTTAACCTGAACAACTTCTTAATCCATAAGTGGCCAATTTTCAAATTTTCCAAATTTTCTCCAACCAAATGGATTCTTTTAAATTTAGTTCATGAAACAGAAACAGAGCCAGAAAGAAGTGCAATACATTTCCTATGTGAGAGAGAGAGAGAGAGAGAGAGAGAGAGAGAGAGAGAGAGAGAGAGAGAGAGAGAGAGAGAGAGAGAGAGGTGTGACTTTGAACATGAACAGAGCCATTAAAGGCTGCGCACTTCAGAGAGAGCGTGAGGAGCGCGTGCTGGAACAAACACATTGATCTCGATATACGAGGTGGGTTACAATAAATTATTACATTTTTATTTAAATAACAGTCTTACTTTGAATAAAGAGCATACGAGTTTAAATAAAGTACGAGACAAAATAAAAAAACCTCTCATCAATAATGATAAGATGGAAGTTGATGAAAGCTGCTGAACTATTTTAAATCATAAAAAAACGCTATCCATATATTTTAATATACAACTGTTTAATAGCCTAACTATAGATTGGCGTGTCGCCTTGAGTCTTTCGTAATTTTCGTCTCTTATGTATGGAAGGTATTTTTGGTCTTTTTTAAATTAATTAATTAAATGATAAAATAAAAAATTAAATCGCAAAATATGTCCAAAATTTGAAAATTAAATGCTAAAATAAAAATTAAAACATTAAATTGATTTTTTTCATTTTCATTTTCAACTTGATGAAGCATCATTCTGGCCAAATTGAAAAATAAAATTAAATTCTGCGATCTTGATCCCAGTTCTCATCAATGTCTAATCCCGCATTTGTTATGAACTCAAATTCAAATATTGAGCCTCAAGAAGCCTTACGACACATTTCACGGCACTTACATCAAACGCTCATTGGATCCTGCACAGATTTGCGACATTGCCGTCTTTCAATCTATGTACTTTTAAAATTTGAAATGCACACCCTCTGAGAAGCCGGATTAATGATGACTTCATTAAAATGTAAAAATGTTATGATTAAATGTTGCAAATACGTCTACATTGTATGCTTTAGCATCGATTTAAACGTACAAAAGTACATTTTTGTGATTTTTAAAGGTACATATTAATACAACGTATTAACAGTGAGACCAGACTGGCTTACCACTTTACAGCAAAACTTAACAAAAATAAGTATGTGTCATGCTCATAATGTCTTATTTATCTCATGCATCTCTTTTCAGATATTCAACATGGAGTTCATTGCCTCTGAGTTTCGTTACACCCTCTTCCCCATCTTCTACAGCGTGATCTTTGTCTTAGGATTGGCAGCCAACTGCTACGCGCTTTATGTATTGCACAAAATGCGGGACTCTAAAGCCATGAATGAGATTCGCATCTACATGACCAACCTGACGGTTGCAGACTTGCTGTTCGTGTTCACTCTACCGTGTTGGATCGGGTACTATGCTAACAATGGCATCTGGAAGTATTCGGATGTTGTCTGTCGCATCAAAGGGTCATTCTATTTTATTAACACCTACTGCTCCTTCTTTCTTGCTACTATCAACATTAACCGTTACTGGGCTGTTACCAGGCCACTGATCGCCGCTTCTTCCAACTGCTGGAAACGTGGAGCGATCATCTCAGCGGGCGTCTGGGGCCTCACACTTTCAGCTTCTATAAAATTTCTCATTGATCCTGGGCTCCAGGAAGACCGCACGACCGCGAATAACCGCTGCTTCGAGGGTTATCGCAACGAGACTGATTCTACGAAAAACACAGTCGCCACAATTCATTTCCTTATTATCGCCGTGTTTTTTGTCGTCTTCTTAATAGTGATTCTGTGCAACATCTCGATTGCTCGAACTCTTCTGTCTCAACCCATCAGTCAGCCACGAGCCAGTACGGGGAAGCGATTCGGCGGCACTAAGCGGATAGCTTTAAAGATGCTGTTTGCCATTGTGGGCGTGTTTGTGATCTGTTTCTTACCCCATCATGTGGTGCAGGGTCCGTGGGTTCTGTCAGTGTTGGGCCTAAGAGAAAAAGAATGGAGCATGAAGACTCATCAACTCATTAATGATGCTCATCAGATCACACTCATGCTGATGGGATTAAATTGCATTCTGGACCCTCTGGTGTATTGCTTTGCCACCACAAAGTTTCGCAAATACATCCAGGGTCACTTTAAAAAGGTCAAGAATAAGAAAAACTGCTCACGTCAGACGCTAAGCACAGCTATGTCTCCGAAGAGCAGTATTTAGACCGAGTTATGAATGTTGCCAAA
Source organism: Paramisgurnus dabryanus (assembly GCF_030506205.2). Taxonomy (NCBI): domain Eukaryota; kingdom Metazoa; phylum Chordata; class Actinopteri; order Cypriniformes; family Cobitidae; genus Paramisgurnus; species Paramisgurnus dabryanus. The sequence continues at coordinate 32,256,914 of NC_133353.1, forward strand.
AGTATAGATGACTCTCGATGTTTGTTTATTAATTTATTAATTCATTTCACAATTCAAAGTTTGCTCCACAGTTACTTGCATGCATTGGTGGTGTAGCAACTAAACTATTTTAAGCGTTATTATTTTAAATAACTTGAAATGTAGTCACATGGACCACTTTGCGGTTGTTGTGGGTTTTTAAGGCTTGAAGCATAGGTTTGCTACAAAACCATGGGTTACTGTAGTAAGACCATGGTTTTGCCAATGGTAAACTTGTTTAATTTTCGTAAGGGTTGTTAGTGCAGTGTTTTGGCGACAGTTTCATGAAGAATGATAACGTAATGCCAGAAGCTGAAGATTGACAAAGACAAATAAGAGGTCACATGTGGTTGATCTGTAAGATAGCTTTTATTTGTTCTCAAAATAAACTTGAACTTGCTGTTTATCTTTTTGTCTTTGCAGCTCAGTCTTTAAAGCAGGACACAATCTGCATCAAGGTTGTGGGTTTAACTGAGAAAAAACAATGTTTGATTGCACTGTAAGTCGCTTTCTATGTAATTTCGGTAATGCTTTAGATTACAGCCCAGAAAGTACTGGGTAAGTACAGCGAATTTACAGCGTATGTTTCTGTAATTATAGTTTACTTATGAAGTACGTACGTGTAATTATAAGGGAACAATTTATAATATTTGGGGAATAAAGGGGTAACAACCAGGACAAATACAAATAATATATGCAGTAAAGTACTGCGTAAGTACAGCGAATTTATAGCATACATTTCTGTAATTATAGTGTACTTATACAGTACATACATGTAATTTTAAGGGAACAATTAATAATATTTTCGTAACAAAGGGGTAACAAGTGCCACTTTAATTTACAGCCCGCAGATGTTGTATTTACTCTTTAACTACGTGAAACAAGGGGGTAACAAGTGCCACTTTAATTTACAGCCCGCAGATGTTGTATTTACTCTTTAACTACGTGAAACAAGGGGTAACAAGTGCCACTTTAATTTACAGCCCGCAGATGTTGTATTTACTCTGTAACTACGTGAAACAAGGGGGGTAACAAGTGCCACTTTAATTTACAGCCCGCAGATTCTGTACTTACTCTGTAACTACGTGAAACAAGGGGGTAAAACATTTCGACTTAGACTGTAACAACACAAAACAGTAACTACAGAAAATACACTCTTAGAAAGGATGTGTTAATTTTTTACACATCTTTGTGTGTTAAGTTTTTAACACATTATGTGTAATTTTAACACATTATATATCATTTTGTGTTGATTTTGTGTTAAAATATAACACAAGTTGTGTTAAAATATAACACAAAATGTGTTGTTTCCATAATAACACAGAGATGGGTGGATTTTGGGACAACGCATTTAGTGTGTCGTCCCAGAATCAACACTAATGTGTTGTTTTTAACACATTTGTTCTAAGAGTGTAGTTCTAGTTTTGCTTGCTTTGTTTTCACCAAAGTTGCCTTGCCTATTTTTAATTTTGCTTGATGACCCAACAAATTCCTGTACTCTTTTTCTTTCTTAAGGTAAGTAACCTTTATTGAAAATTCTAAATAAATTGTATCATACTAATAAATAGCATAAACACATTAACTGAATTTTAAGTTTTGTTTAGTAATCTAAAATACTTACTGCATATATTATTTGTATTTTTCCTGGTTGTTACCCCTTTGTTCCCCAAATATTATAAATTGTTCCCTTTTAATTACACATACGTACTTCATAAGTATACTATAATTACAGAAACATACGCTGTAAATTCGCTGTACTTACGCAGTACTTCACTGCATATATTATTTGTATTTTTCCTGGTTGTTACCCCTTTATTCCCCAAATATTATAAATTGTTCCCTTATAATTACACGTACGTACTTCATAAGTAAACTATAATTACAGAAACATACGCTGTAAATTCGCTGTACTTACGTAGTACTTTCCGGGCTGTAATCTAAAGCGTTACCGTAATTTCTAATTTATTTTTTATTTATTTAAATTAAGATCCCCATTAGCTACTCCTTAAAGAAGCAGCTATTCTTCCTGGGGTCTTAGAATATTACCAACATATTAACATCAACGCTTTACAACAATGAAGACAAATACAGAAGTGATCACAACATTATCTAAATCATCTACACTCCATAAACACGCATACACACACACACACACACACACACACACACACACACACACACACACACACAACATAACCATATAACAATATTACAATATAAGCTCTACTATGTTCAAAATATCATAACTTATTGTGTAAAATATAATAATAACGTCACAATTGCTTAGCTCATTAAACAATAACTATTAATTACATAATTACAGTTACTCCAAGGTAAATAAATACAATCTCAATCTTTTAGAAAAACTAGCATTGCGACTCTCAGAAACCAAAAATAACGGGAGTGAGTTCCATGCCACCATTGCTCTATAATACAAAGTTCTTTGAAGTTGCTTTGTTCGACATACAGGTAACAAAAAACGCCCTTCACTTGATTGACGAGTAGAATAAGTATGAACATCACTGAAAAGAATCAACCTGTTATAAATAATTTCTGGTGCTTTTGTAATAATTATATTTTTTAAGAATTTAATAAGAGAATACTTAATTCTGCTTCTTACATGAAGCCATGCTAACTTATTATGCATATCCCTGATACTTGTTCTAAAAGAACAATTTAGAACAAGCCGAGATGCTTTATTTTGTGCAATCTGTAATCTGTTTAAATTATTTTCTGTAGTTGTAGCCCAAATGATGGAACAATAATCCAGATGACACAAAACAATTGATTCAACCAAAGTTTTCCGTATACGCATTGGTATAGATTTTCTGCAATGTCGAACTACAGCCATGCTCCTTCCCATTTTATTCAATATTGATTTAATCTGAACGTTCCAGGTCAACCTGCTATCCACAATCACACCTAGCAATTTGGCCTCAACCACTTGTTCTATAATCAAACCACCTACTGACAAGTACAGAGCAGGAGAATTTTTTAAAAGATGACTTGATCCCAGCATCATACATTTACTCTTCTCAACATTAATAATTAACTTATTATCCCTAATCCAATTTTCAATTAATTTTAGTTCATTAGTTAATAGAGTATTAAGTCTGGTAGAGTTATAATCCGATATGGAAATTGTCAAGTCATCTGCATATAGAGCAATAGTGGCACACCCCAACATAAAAGACAGATCATTTATAAAAATAGAAAATAACAATGGTCCAAGACAACTCCCTTGAGGCACCCCACAACGCAGAACCTTTGTCTCAGAATAACTACCATTAAACAATACATTAAACTCCCTATTAATAAGATAACTATAGATCCATTCGATTGCACCCTTTTCAAATCCATAACAACTTAATTTTTCTAATAATAAATCATAATCAATTAAATCAAATGCTGCGCTTAGATCTAACATTACCGTTCCAACTAATTTTCCATCGTCAATCTCATGCAACCAATCATCCGTCATCTGAACTAAGGCCGTTGTTGTAGAGTGCCCTTTCTTATAGGCATGTTGATAAAGTGAATTCAACCCATTTTTAGAAAAATACAAATTAATTTGATCATATACTATTTTCTCCGTAATTTTACTCAAAATTAGCAGAATACTTATAGGTCTACTATTTTTCCCAGAAAAATGTTCCTTGTTATTTTTTGACAGAGGCACAATTTTAGCTTTTTTCCAATTAACAGGAAAAACACATTTTTCTAAACTTAAATTAATAATATAACATATAGGCCTAGAAATCAAATCAGCAACCATCTTTAATAACTTGACATCCAATTCATCAAAACCAGGAGGTTTATTTTTCATTGACTTCAATATATTTTCTACTCTAGTAATACTAACGCTATCAAATTTAAATGTACATGATTTATTAAACATAATTGTTTCCTTAATAGTCTTAAAAGAAAGATCTGAGTATACCTGTGAAATCATATCTTTTTGTAAGTTCTGAACTTTATTTGTAAAATAATCACCTAAATAATTAGCTATGTCAACAGGTTTAGTCAAAAACATATCGCCTACATCTAAAAATGTCGGTACAGATCTGTCCCTACGCCCTGTTAATTGGTTTAATGTATTCCATAATTTATTACTATCTGATTTTATTTCCTCAAATTTATATTCATAATAAATCTTCTTTTTAGTTCTATTTAATTTTGTAACAAAATTTCTTAATTGCTTATACTTTTCCCATAATTTATTATCCCCTGATAAGCTTGCCTCTGACTTTAATTTATCTCTTTTCATCATATATTCTTTAAGTTCAGCATCTAACCACGGAGAAGAAATATTTCTTACAGTCATCCGTCTTAATGGAGCATGTTTGTCAACAATTGGCATCAATAAATTCATAAAAACCTCCAAAGCCAGATCAGTATCTACTTCCCTAAATAATATTGACCAGTCAATATTTCTAATATCAGCACAATAACTAGCCTCATTGAAATATTTAAAAATCCGTTTAATTATTATCTTCTGACCTGGCTTTGGAATTTTAGTTTTTCTGTTAATTACAATTAAATTATGATCACTAAAGCCTACACAAATTGAAATTGCTTTTGAACACAAATCCGTTACATTAGTAAAAAGTAAATCTATGCATGTTTCCGTTTTTGTCCCATCAGCATTATAAAAAATTCTTGTTGGCTTTGTAACCCTTTGTGACAGATTACAAGTATCAGCTATAGCCTGCAATTTATTTTTTAACGAACAACTATTCAACCTCCAATTAATATTTAGGTCACCCAGAAAATAAATCTCCATATCTTCTAATGTAAATGTATTTATAATCTTAAATGCACTTTGTAAAAAACAGCTTTGAGGTAGTTTGAAAACAAATATTAATTGTTTTGAATGACTGGGTGTAATGTAGCTTTGTTACTGTAAGCAGCGTTTCTGTGCAGAATCATCACTGAAATGATAGCACTTAAGGGTTTCCCGGACAGGGTTTAGATTAATCCAGGACCTTGACCTTTGTTATATTACGAAATTGAATAGTTTTTACAAAAAAAAAATACTGGTGTGCATCTTGAGATAAAACAATGGCACTGATATATGTTAAGATCTGTCGGTATACAGTGTTTTAAAATGATGGCAGCTCAAACATGCAGTTCAGTCTGGGACTAGGATAAACCACTCCATAGTATTTTTTAGGGTAGCAGAATGTAAATTTTTTAGTGAATCTATTAAACTAACAGGTTTCCCAGTCAGGTTTTATCCAAATCCAGGACTAGGCATTAGTTATATTATGGGGCGGTTTCCCAGACAGGCCTGAAGGCTAGTCCCAGACTAACTTAATTAAATGTTAGTGTTTTCTTAATCAAAAATAACTTGCTCTGGCATATCTTAAAATATGTGTCTTGTATCTCAAGATGCACACCAATACTGTTTATTTATAAATTATGCTTTTAAAAATGACTTAAATATAATTATTTAACCAAGGCCTAATCCTGTCTTTAGGAAAGGATGTGTTAACTTTTTTACACATCTTTTGGTTTTATGCTTTTAACACATTCAGATGAGACGTTAAACCAAGTTTTTACAATTCTTAAAAAATACCTGTTGAGAGACAAAGATAATTCGTTTTTTTTGTCTCTATCTTAAATTAACAGCGAGCTCAGGCTCACCTGCTGTATCTGAGTCACATGCTTGCTCCTGGTTTCCATCTCAAGAATAGAATTGCTTTTTCAGGAACTTTTATTTTCTTTTGCAATAATTTGTTGCTCAAAAGGAGAACTTGAACATTTTAAATAATCAAAATGTCTTTTTATATGTGACTTACAGTGATAAGTTTAAAAGTTCAACATTTTTAAATGACACTCAGAAACAATTTTATGTTGTGTTCCCAATAGAACTTCCGACATTTCAATTTTGTATTGTTATTTATAACTGATTGTAATATTTCTTGTTTATATTGTTTTGTATTTTGTATGGTGTACAATTATATTTTTAAACCTTGTCAGATGTGTTCATTTTATAAAATATGACTTTTTCCACACTGAAATCTTTGATACATACAGTATTTAATGCTCATCTTTGTTTTCTTTGTTATAGTATTATCAAATTTCATGATATTATAATGCCGCTAATGATTCAGCTTTATGTCCATCAAGCAGGAAATTAGGCAAAAATGTGTTGCTAATGTCTGCTAATGCTTGCATGGTTCAGACAAATATGTGCAATGCTCAGAAAGATGGGTTATTGATGACTCGATGATTGTGCGGCTACTATTTATTCGAGTTCTCAAGAGTTCATTCATCTTTGTACATAAAATAATAAAGTTGATGTCCGTGTAAATTTCAATCAATTAAATAAACTTTGTTCATTAAGCTGGATGTTTTGCTTTTTTGTTTATTCTCACAAAACATATAGTCAGATCTCATTCAAACATAAACCAGCATGACGTAGTCGGTCACAAGAGACAATAGCACTTCACATTCTTAGCTAACGTAATGATGCAATCGGTCACGAGACACACGAGAGCCAATGCCCTTTCACAATCATAGATGACGTAGCATCGCTTCTTCTGGCGCCAGTTTTTTAATCTCTGTACACCGGATCTGATATTTACAGCGGATTGTCATCACTTTTGCATCTTTTCTTAAAGTAATTTTTTTAAAAGTTGTGACTTAAAGTTGTCTTTTTATCATATAATAAATAAATTGGTACGTTATTTGCTTTAAATGCTTGAATAGTGTAATGTGTAATAAAATACACTTAATCCTGGCGGTTTAAATTGAAAATCTTATGCCAGTACATGTCATCATAGCAAAATTATACCCCAATTTATAATTTTATAACCTAATATTATTAAGTTTCACCTGCTGCTGGTAGAGGTGCTAATTTAGTAAACGCATGGTCATATTTGGTGAAATGGACAAACGATCACTGCAATCGTACACTGTTAGACTTAACTGTAATTTCTACAGTTACTTACCACAAAATGCCCAGTAAAATACCATCATTTTCTTTTCCAGTTCATTACTCTAATATGCATTGCATTATGGGTATTAACATTTAATTTACAGTGATTTACTGTATGTTTTGAATTTGCGGTAGACTGCTGTAAAACAATAGCTGTAGTGCTACTGTAGTTGAATAAAAATACTAGTGTCATAAAAGCATATAAAATGGAAAAATAAAATATATCTATGAAATGAAATACATTTTATTTGTTATGCTTTTAGCAGTGAAGCAAATTTCAAAATGTGAATTGTTTTTCAGCAGTGTAAATAATTTATTGAGAATTGTAGATAGAAACAAAAAAAAGGGATTATGGATAAATGCTTGACCGTCAGATTTCAATTTGACCTCAAGACTTTAAAACACCAGTGACGCCAAGTTTTCGCTCCTCGAAGTGTCGGGAGAGTGACAGAAGAGGCTACTTGGGGAGTGACTCTGTGGCACTGTGGTAGTGTTACGGACCTATGCCATGCATGGGTGACCTGGGTTTGATTCCCTTCAAGGCAATATATTTTTTTAAACTAGGTTACAGGGGCATTTCCAGCATTAAAGGACATCCGGGGCTTAGCCCAGACCATTTTATGTATACATGGATCACTAGCCTAGCCACCCACTCGCTAGCCTAGAACCAATTATAACGGCTGTGCATGTTCAGTGTTTTCAGTGTTCATTAATTTTTTTAGAATTGTAATTTAAATGATTTTTATTTTTGGGTAAACTTTCCCTTTAAAGTGCCCTGTTTTCACACAGTAGTTTTGTACACAATATACCAAAAATTCTTCTTTAGTACTTAAGATAATCCTAAAAAGGTGTCCTTATCTGTTTTATTTTGAGATGTCATGAACTGAAATGCATTTCATACTATCTCTTATTACAAAAAATGTATACCACTTAAAGTTAACTTGTACTCATCTTTCATACAAATTTTAGCATATTTCATATTAATGTACGTACTAAAGAAAAAAAAGTAGGCTATATTAAAGGAATAGTCTACTCATTTTCAATATTAAAATATGTTATTACCTTAACTAAGAAGAGTTGATACATCCCTCTATCATCTTAGTGCGTGCACGTAAGCGCTGGGCACGCTGCGACACTTTGATAGCATTTAGCTTAGCCCCATTAATTCAATGGTACCACTCAGAGATAAAGTTAGAAGTGACCAAACACATCAACGTTTTTCCTATTTAAGACGAGTAGTTAAGCAAGTTTGGTGTACAAAATTAAACGTAGAACTTTTCTAAGCGGATTTAAAAGAGGAACTATATTGTATGGCGGAACAGCACTTTTGGGAGTACTTGGACTCGGCGCAGTAACACCCTCCCTCTCCCATTATGAGAGGGAGAAGGGGAGCGGATTTTTCAGGCGAGTTGAAGTACTCCCAAAAGTGCTCAGGTCATGACATACGAGGCTTGACTCAAAACATTCGGGGCTGAAGCCTCAGCAAAATCGGCTGGCGACGCACCTGCTAGGTTACAGTAAGTGTATTACACTGTAAAATGGAACTGCAGTAAAGGCATCATACTGTAAAAAACATGTACAGTTATGGTACTGTAATGAGGCAGTTACAGCATATATACAATAAAAAGTCTAACAGTGTATGGGTTGGAGAAAGTGTGGTAGGATTAGGGCTGGGCCGGTTTGGATTTTTTTTTACCGCGGTCGGTAATCAACAAATTCCCGCGGTTTTGCGGTTTATTGGCAAGACAATGAGTTAAATAACATGCATGATTTATTTATATTTAATACAAAACACGTGCAAATTACTTAAGGAACATGTAAAGTGAATTTTATTTCCTTCCACATTTCTTCAATTTCAACATTCAACAACTTGAACAATTAGTATTATCAGTTAAAAAAATTTTTTAACGCATTGTGCGTGTCCACACGTGCCTACAGACATTTCGCCACTTTTCTATCCTTAATTTGTGAATAGCCTGTAAGGACGCAAATTATTGCTGCCCTGATGGTCTGGTAAAATAAACATTTGTATGAGAAATCACTTGTACTGCATATGTGTCTGTGCTTGAGTATAGCTGGGAAGCTGCACGGAGACGCGTGTGTGTGTGTGTGTGCGTGCAAGATGACGCGCGGTCTGTCTGTCTCGCGCGCGCCTGGCCAGTCCGCCTCTGTTGCGCGTGCTTGGACAGACCGCTTCTATCCTCGACCCTTACCATAAACATCTGTCTTTTTCCACAAACAGAGAAAGAAGACGCAAAAGCAAAACTTTTTGAAATGTGTCCTGCTTTAGAAATGGCCACTGTTGTAGGCTAGATCAGAGGTCCCCAACCACCGGGTCGCGACCCAGTACTGGGTCGTGGACAAGTTGCCACCGGGTCACAAGAACGTCCCGAAAAAATGTGTATAATAGCCACGTAATAGCTTAATCGGGTATTTTGTATTGTAAGAGCCGACTTCAAATAACATCAATTATTTCCACATTTGAACAGAGCCGCGCTCTCTCTCTTTTTCTCCGCCTCTCTCTCTCTACCAGCGCATCAGTGATCACATTGCTGTCATTAGAGTTTGAGCATACAGTACTTTTAAAACACAATCGATTAAAGTATTGCGGAGGTATGACTTTATGAATCATTTGCAAATGTACGTTGCAATGATCAGTGGCGTGTTTACCCACCACGCAAACCACGCAATTGCTTGGGGCCCCACGGGCTTGGGGGGCCCCCTACTGTCCACAAGCGGTTAACTTATTTAATGATTTTTTATTTAATGATTGCAGAGTTATAAAAAGTCTGCGTGGTAAGCATTCCGCTTTTTTCTTATTTTTTTTTTTAAGATCACACACTGAAGTTGCAGTACTGTATTAATTACATCATTTTAAATACATCCTATAAGGAATTTGCCAGCAAAGGATATATCTGAGATAGGCTTAAAAATATATTTCTGTACAAAAGGGAGGCCTTTTGGAAAAAGTTTGGAAACCACTGCGGTAAAACCAAGACCTTTATGTTTTTGACAGATAATGATTCTTTATTCTTTTGAATAAGACAATGGGCACTATTTGTATTTTTAAACCAAGAATTTTTTTCTTAATGTTGGGGCATGGGGGGCCCCAGGTCCTTGGACTTTGCTTAGGGCCCCCAAAATGGTAAACACGCCACTGGCAATGATGCACATATGCGGAGACGTTCAAATGTGTGACAGCGCAAATGACTGAGAAGTAATTATTTTATTCTTCTTTAAAACAACTTCAGAATTATCCATCGATCGTAGCACCATGATCAAAATAAACTATTAGGCTAATAATATTTTAACGGCTACACTTTTAACGTAAATTTGAAAGGAACCTAAACTTGTCAATCATCATTAATCATGGTAAACGCAAGTCTCCGTGTCTCTGCGCCCAGCCGCAATTCTTCTGGCATCTCTCCTCCTTCACTGCATTTTTCTTCTGTTCTGTTACTGGGAATTGGGTCTCGAGCCCGACCAAGATTCGAGCTGCCTTCGAGAACAGCAAGCCAAGTTCATTTAGGTTCCATTAATTATTAAGACTAAATGGGCAGGCAAACTAGTAAAAACAATGAAAGTAAAAAACAATCCGCCAAAATATGGTTTTACACGTCTATAGAAAATATACTATAGCCTAAATAAAGCAATTATAAATTTTCCTAATGCATGGTTGTTATCTTTACTTCCTTAAAAGGAGGATTCTCAGCACGTTTGAACAGCAACTCTACTTTAAACGAGTGACAGACAACGTCACCTGTATTTCTACTCAATGACAATTTAATATTAAAATCATATCAGTTAATGTTCAGTTAACAAGTTGCGGTTGTTAACAAGCTGCGTTTATAACATCCGCACATAACACACAGGTGCAGGCCAATGTTTCAAGGGATTTTTTTTTTTTTTTTTGCGGTTATGACGGTGAGGAGCTCAGACCCGCGGCATGGGTCACGTGACCGCGGTATGGCGGTAATCCGGTTACCGCCCCAGGCCTAGGTAGGATGACATATGCAGTTTATTTTATGAAAAGGCGCTCAGATATTTAAACCCTTTGTAATGATATATAGTATGTCAAGCTTAATACCGTTCTTCTTCAATATAATACATGGTAAATGTAAACAAATAATTGTGTCGTAGGAGAAGGCTTCACTCAATTTCTTTGACCAAACATATAAGTAATCTCAAAGACAAAAAAGGGAGCACTTTGCATATAAAACGTGTTTATTGCACAGACAAGTTTCGGCTTAGCAAACAGCTGCAACATCTGCAAACAGCACTGGTAACTGATGTGTGTTGGGTTCCCGCTCCGTCAGCAGTAACAATCATAAATATTTTAAGAACAAGCGGGCGCCCGATGTCCCTTTAGCTTTCCCTATCTCTGTCCTGACATGTGATAGAAAGATGAAGGCTGTCTCCAGCCGCACAGCAATTCTATCTAATCTACTGCCTATTATACGTCATTCTGAGATTGATACAGTGTCAAAACCAGTTACTGTTAAGTTAGCACTTCTGAACATCCGTTCACTAAAGAACAAATCCTTTTTAGTTAATGATCTTATCACCACTAACAACCTGGACTTTATGTTTCTAAATGAAACTTGGTTAGATGACAGCTGCAGTGCTACAGTCCTCAATGAATCAGCCCCACCCAACTTTACCTTTATAAATGTCTGTAGAGCTGTTAGAAGGGGTGGAGGAATAGCTGCTTTATTCAAAGATGCCTTTCAATGCAAGCAAGTGTTACTTGGTGATTACCAGTCTTTTGAATATTTGTGTATTGCTCTAAAAGGTACACCACGCATTCTGTTTATGTCACACCCAGGGGCTAGCTATGTTTGGCTAAAGCCACGCCCCTTCTCAACTTCCACCTCGAGGAGGTCCCCAAAGCCAACCCAATGACCAGACAACACGAGGACAGGTAAGTAATAAAACAATCTTTATTTAAATATTTAAAAGAATGGGGAAATGGGGAAATGGGGAAAGGGCAATTAAAACTAAAGGATCTCTGGCTCCTCCCTCCAGGGAGACTGCAGCCACGGGCAGGCAGGGACAAAGGGCAACGGGGGTCCAGACCACCGTAAGCCAGGGGGAAGGGAAACGTCAGGCTCCGGCCTGGTCCCTGCTATCCGTGGCGCCCTCCTTCTTCCTTCCTGGAGGCAGAGTAAGATCAGTGTGACTGGTAAGTGGACCTTTCGCTATCTGCGTACCTTTCTCTGTTCGGCAGGGGGTCTTTGCCCCGCGTGCCTTCACGTTTCTCCGTCGTACGTTCACTCTCTTTCTATTTTTCTCCACAGATGGCGGCTGGGACACAAAAGCACTGTTGACTTGGACTTTGGATGCTTCTCTCCTGCTCTGCTGTTGACAGCTCTTAGTAGGTATAGCTTTCCACAGCCTGTTCTCCTAATGTTCACTCTCGTTCTCCTTTTTCTCCACAGGCGACAGCTGGGACACAAAAGCACTGTTAACTGAGACTTTGGATGCTTCTCACCTGCTCTGCTGTTTACAGCTCTTGGTAGGTATAGCTTTCCACAGTCTGTTCTCCTAGTGTTCACTCTCGTTCTCCTTTTTCTCCACAGGTGGCCGCTGGGGCACAAAAGCACTGTTAACTTGGACTTCGGATACTTCTCACCGGCCCTGCTGTTTACAGCTCTCGGTAGGTATAGCCTTCCACAGTTTGTTCTCCTAATGTTCACCCTCGTTCTCCTTTTCCTCCACAGGTGGCAGCTGGGGCACAAAAGCACTGTTACTTGGACTTCGGATGCTTCTCACCTGTTCTGCTGTTTACAGCTCTTGGTAGGTATAGCTCTCCACAGTTTGTTCTCCTAATGTTCACTCTCGTTCTCCTGTTTCTCCACAGGTGGCGGCGGGGACACACAAACACCGTTATCTTGGACTCTGGATGCTTTTCACTTGCTCTGCTGTTTACAGCTCTTGGTAGGTACAGCTTTCCACAGTTTGTCCGCCTAATGCTCACTCCACAGGTGGCAGCTGGGACACAAAAGCACTGTTAACTTGGATTTTGGATGCTTCTCACCTGCTCTGTCGTTTACAGCTCTCAATTGGTTCTCCTAATGTTCACTCTCGTTCTCCTTTTCCTCCATAGGTCAAGCAGAGGGCGCGAAGATGACACACCGTCTCACCGGGTCGAGCGCTGCCCTATCCTCACTACCCGTAGGGCGATCAAATACTGGACAGGGGCGCCCCTTTGTAAAGACCACGGGGCGGCGGAACTCTTTCGCCTCTGACTCTGCGACAAGGGCATACACAGGTAAGTTTTCAATGCAAATAATCCAATTTCGTACTCACACTCGCTGACAGCTTCTAATCTGCGTCACTTCACACTCCAAACAGCACACTGCGTATAATAGCTGGTTATTCCTAGGGTCGTTAGCCTCTTCGTCCCTTGCTCAGTGAAAATGGGTGATGCGGGGTTTCGTCTGACAAGACACACAGCAACCCACAGCAAATACACAGCACCACTTCAACGTGAAAAGTTTGCTAATTACAAGGACTCACTCACCACACTATCGGTGTACACAACAAGAGACGCCCGGCGTCATCCACTTCACTTGGGCTGGATGAGGGCGATGAAAATACGACCTGGATAATAGTCCGTTGCTGTGGCTGCTCGGATGAACGTTTCTGCAGCTCACCCACCACGCTGTTTCAGGGGTAGGGCCGCCCTCCTTCTCCTGGAGGTATCCAACGAATGCACAGGTTAGTTTTACACGTTGCTCAACACAAGAGTTGATACTCACACCGGTCTGCCTTTGTTTACGTTGCAAAACAAAGTCAGTTTCCTTCCTGCTTTACTCCTTTAAATGTGCCACTTAGACCAATGTTTCTTCTACCCGTAGGATTTTCCTTTAACTCCAGCGTTTTCACCGCAGACTGCAAACGAGAGAGAGAGAAAATGTAGACAGCCACCAATGTCTATCAAACGAGCACAGCTCCGCACCTCAGCACACACTAAACTAGTCCAACTGTGATTTAACTGCTCTTAAGTACTCCTCCGTGTACTCCAGTCGTCCAATCACCCGGCGATCTCCTTAACGACACACAGCTGTGCTTAATCTACTGATTACAGCCCTTCGCGATGCTGCCGGATGTCCGGTGTTTCCTCTCCCCGGTCTGGGCGGAAACATCCGTGCGGAACCAAACTTTCCCAACTTTTGGTTCCGCCCAAAAAGATCGTCACCTTGTGACATCTACAATTATTTATAGACCTCCCAAATACACCTCAGCATTTGTTGATGAATTCACAGAACTTTTATCAACAATTTCCTCTGAATTTGATTATTTTGTTATTGCTGGAGATTTCAATATTCATATAGACAATTCAGAAAACAATACTGCGATTGAACTGTTAAATGTTTTAAACACTTTTGATCTGACCCAGCACGTGCAAGGTCCTACACACAATCGGGGACACACTCTTGATCTGCTCATTAGCAAGGGTCTAAACATTTCATCCACTGTAATCAAGGATGAAGCGCTATCTGACCATTTCTGTGTTTACTTTGATTTATTGATCTGTCCTGCCACTGATGGTAGATCTGTCTATATCAAAAAAAGGTTCATAAATGAGAACACCAGTGAGGTATTTATGAATGCTATGTCTCTGTTGATGTTCTCCTTGAAAACTTTAACATAAAAGTTAAAGATGCTATTGATGATATAGCTCCAGTAAAGGTCAGGGTGATCACTGGCAGACGTAAAGCACCCTGGACAAACACAACAGCAGTACAGCACATGAAAAGAACATGCAGAAAAGCTGAACGTATGTGGCGGAAAACAAAACTTGAAGTACATTATAGCATCTATAAGGACAGTCTTCGTGCTTTCAATGTAGAACTAGGCACAGCTAGACAGACCTTCTTCTCCAATATTATAAATAACAACATAAACCACACTCGCACTCTTTTTGCTACTGTAGAGAGACCAACAAACCCCCCAAATCAAGTTCCTAGTGAAATGCTCTCTGACAACAAATGCAATGAGTTTGCTAAGTTTTTCTCTGAGAAGATCAGTAATATCAGAATGGCAATCAATACGACCTCAAATTGTACTGTGGTCAGTCAGATATCATTGCAACAACCTCAGAAATTAGCCATTCTCTCAGAATTTGACATAATTGATATAAAAACCTTGGAAGAAACAGTACAACATCTTAAAGCATCAACTTGCAGCCTTGACACTCTCCCCACATCTTTTCTCAAAAAGGTGCTTAACTGCTTAGAAACTGACCTCTTAAAAATAGTAAACACCTCTCTGATCACAGGTACTTTTCCAGAGTCATTAAAAACAGCAGTTGTTAAGCCTCTCCTAAAAAAGAGTAATCTAGACAAAACCATACTTAGCAACTACAGACCTATCTCAAATCTTCCGTTTATAAGCAAGATCGTTGAAAAGGTTGTTTTCAATCAGCTGAACAAATTCTTAAACTCAAATGGCTATCTGGACAATTTTCAATCTGGTTTCCATCAGCATCACAGCACAGAGACAGTGCTCATAAAGATAATAAATGATATTCGCTTAAACTCTGATTCAGGTAAAATATCAGTGCTGGTGCTACTAGATCTTAGTGCTGCCTTTGACACAGTAGATCACACCATACTCTTACATAGACTGGAAAACTGGGTGGGGCTCTCTGGGATGGTTCTCAAATGGTTTAAAACATACCTACAAGGAAGAGGTTACTATGTGAACATAGGTAACCATAAATCTGAGTGGACATCCATGACATGTGGAGTCCCACAGGGTTCAATTCTTGCACCGCTTCTGTTTAATTTGTATATGCTCCCACTTGGTCAAATAATGAAAAAGAACCAAATTGCTTACCACAGCTATGCAGATGACACCCAGATATACTTAGCCCTGTCACCCAATGACTACAGCCCCATTGACTCTCTATGTAAATGCATTGATGAAATTAACTGTTGGATGCGTCAAAACTTCCTCCAGTTAAACAAAGTCAAAACCGAAGTCATTGTATTTGGAAATAAAGATGAAACTCTCAAAGTTAACACATACCTTGACTCTAGGGGTCTAAAGACACAAAATAAAGTCAGAAATCTTGGTGTAATTTTAGAGTCTGACCTTAATTTCAGTAGTCACGTGAAAGCGATAAGCAAATCAGCTTACTACCATCTCAGAAATATTGCCAGAATTAGATGTTTTGTCTCAAGACAGGACTTAGAGAAACTTGTTCATGCTTTCATCACCAGCAGGGTGGATTACTGCAATGGACTCCTTACTGGGATCCCCAAAAAGACCATTAGACAGCTGCAGCTCATACAGAACGCTGCTGCCAGAATTCTGACCAGAACCAAAAAATCTGAGCACATCACTCCAGTCCTCAGGTCCTTACACTGGCTTCCTGTTACATTTAAAATAGACTTTAAAGTATTGTTACTCTTTATAAATCACTTCATGGCTTAGGACCCAAATACATGACAGATATGCTAACTGAATATAAACCTAACAGATTACTCAGATCATTAGGATCAGGTCAGTTAGAAATACCAAGGGTTCACTCAAAACAAGGTGCGTCAGCATTTAGCTTTTATGCCACCTCTAGCTGGAATCAACTTCCAGAAGAGATCAGATGTGCTTCAACAGTAAACACTTTTAAATCTAGATTAAAAACACATCTGTTTAACTCTGCATTTACTGAATGAGCACTGTGCTGCTTCACACTGACTGCACCTTTAACTCAAGTCACTTTTACTCCTGTTTTATTCTTTTTAACATTTTAAACTGTTTTATTAAAATCACATTTATTTTCTTTAATTGTTATTTTAAATTCTCATGTATCTTTGTCTTTATTGTGATCTTATCGTGTAAATCTTATTTTTACATTTTCTTTTTCTTTTTTATATATTGTTTTCTTATTTCTGTGTAAAGCACTTTGAATGACCTCTGTGTATGAAATGTGCTATACAAATAAACTTGCCTTGCCTTGCCCTGCCTTGCCTTAGCGCCTTCCTCAGTGTGCTTGAGGCACACTGAGGAAGGCGCTAAGCCGAAACGTGTTTGTGCAATAAACACGTTTTATATGCAAAGTGCAGCCCTTTTCTCTTTGAAATGTGAACAAAAACACATCAATTAAAAACATGTCAAAACATCTACACTGACAGAAAAAGGGTACAGTTAACTGTTTTGTACCCCTTAAATTTAACCGATAAAAAAAATTCCTTAAGGTATACAATAGGTCCTTAGGATTTAATATTGTACCCCAAAAAGTACATTATTAAGGTATATGTACCTCACATGGGGCAGTACCCTTTCAAAAGGTCCTGTACCATTTAGGTACATATACATTTGGTGCCAACATCTTTAATGTACTAATATGCACTCTTTCGAAGCAAATGTGTGCTTTACGAAAGGGTACAGCCCAGTGACACCATATTTTGACATTTTTTTCTGACAGGTGTGTTAATGCTTGATCATTGCATTCCTTTTGGGTTACACTTTATTTTGATAGTCCACTTTAGACATTATACTAACTATAAATAACTTTGCAACTACATGTCAACTAACTTTCAATAATTTGCAACTATACGTCAACTAACTGTCATTAGTGTATTAGTAGACTGTAAGGGTTGGGGTTAGGGAAGAGGTTTGGGTTAGTGGAATAAGTTGACATGCACGTGCAAAGGTACTTATAGTCAGTTGAATGTCTGTTGAGATATCATCACAATAAAGTGTTAGTAGATATTAAAGGAATAGTCTACTCATTTTCAATATTAAAATATGTTATTACCTTAACTAAGAACTGTTGAATCATCCCTCTGTCATCTGTGTGTGTGCACGTAAGCGCTGGAGCGCGCTGCGACGCTACGATATCATTTAGCTTAGCCCCATTCATTCAATTGTACCATTTAGAGATAAAGTTAGAAGTGACCAAACACATCAACGTTTTTCCTATTTAAGACGAGTAGTTATACGAGCAAGTTTGGTGGTACAAAATAAAACATAGCGCTTTTCTAAGCGGATTTAAAAGAGGAACTATATTGTATGGCGTAATAGCACTTTTGGGAGTACTTCGACTCGCCTGAAAAGTCCGCTCCCCTTCTCACTCTCATAATGGGAGAGGGACGGTGTTACTGCGCCGAGTCGAAGTACTCCCAAAAGTGCTATTACGCCATACAATATAGTTCCTCTTTTAAATCCGCTTAGAAAAGCGCTATGTTTTATTTTGTACCACCAAACTTGCTCGTATAACTACTCGTCTTAAATAGGAAAAACGTTGATGTGTTTGGTCACTTCTAACTTTATCTCTAAATGGTACCATTGAATGAATGGGGCTAAGCTAAATGCTATCGTAGCGTCACAGCGCGCTCCAGCGCTTACGTGCACACACACAGTTCTTAGTTAAGGTAATAACATATTTTAATATTGAAAATGAGTAGACTATTCCTTTAAGCAGACACTCTACTAATTCTCTAAAGATTGGTAGTTGATAGGTAGTTGCAAAGTTACTTATAATTAGTAACATGTCTAAAGTGGACTATCGAAATAAAGTGTTACCTTATTTTGAAGTATTGTTCTTTGCCAAATGATATCATGATATTTTGATATTTATACGTTTGACATAAACCAGCGTGACATAGTCGGTCACAAGAACCAACAGCGCTTCATATTCTTAGCTAATGTAATGATGCAATCGGTCACGAGACAAACGAGAGCCAATGCCCTTTCACAATCATGACATATTATCGCTTCTTGTGGCGGCAGTTTTTGAATCAGTGTACACTGGATCTGATATTTACAGCGGATGGTCATCACTGGATTGTCCCAGTGATGCCATAGTAGTACATTTTTGGTTCCCTAAAGAACTATTCAGTCTTAAATAATCATTTCTTTCATACCTTTTCATAATCTAAACAGTGGCAGATGGTGACTTCTTTTTTTGAGGGCGCTCGATGCGAAGTTCGTCACAACATGTATGTAGCCCATTATGTGTGTGGTTCGTAATTTCAAAATATGTGTTCTGCTCTTTGAGAGATCCTGTGTGCATCACGTGTCTTGTCAAAATAAGTCCCTTCTGCAGACGCGTCTAAAGGTTTTATGATAAAAGAGACGCTCGCTTTTGCCAGATACTCGCATAATCTCATGCGTTATCATTTTAGTGTTAAGGGAGTCTTGCGTGTATTTTGTGAACGTGAGCGTCTCTTTTATCATAAACGGTTTTGACGCGTGTGCAGCAAGCCCTTATTTTGACAAAACACGTGATGCACATGGTTCACATGATGCAACAAACACATATACAATCCTATGCTCGCAGCACTGAAAGCACACCTTTCAATCACGCAATGACGTGCACTTGCTAGCCTGTTCCATTTAACGTGTTCTCCGAATTCTTAGGAGGAGCCTCGCCTAGCCTCTGAAGGAAGTGACTTGTAAGAACTAGTCCTGCCAAGGCTCTGGATTCTAGAGAAATTCGAACAGCATGGGGAAGTCCGAGAAGTTTGGTTTCCTGGGACTTATAAATAAGGCTCGGAGGCAAACAAGCACCAACATGTAGTATCTTTTACAAAATCCTGTTCTAAAGCCTCAAAAACCATGACACTTATCGCTTATTCCAGGAAGAATTGGAAATTCACAGCTTCAAGCAGATGGCAAATTAAGGGTATACTGTAAGGGTTGTGTTTTATGAATCAGCCCATATGAGGTTTATGTATTGGAAAATAATTAAAAACGACATTAAGAAACAAAAAACTTTCCTAAAATTTAAACACATCCATATTTCTTCCAAACAGCGAAACGTGTTCCTCAAAATAAAGCTTAAATCAGCAGTACATTGTGATGTAACTTCCCCCCATGCGTGTGTTTGGTTAACAACTTTACCCTGTACATAGTCTATTTTGAGCTTTTACAGTAGCACCTGATCACAGATAACAGTCTTTTAGGATTAAAAAGATGCAGAAATACAAATTCCCAAATACCCATATGCAAGAATTATCCAGATTTCAGATTTGAATCCAAAAACTCTGGGAAATGTGTAAGAGTATACATTTAGTAGCAAAGAAATCTGACTTTATAATGTTTCCTCCCTTTCTGTGATGCATTTTAGGTGTTACCTAGGTTACTGTTGTTGACTTCCTTTATTTTGTCATTTAAAAGCACGGTATCTCATTTGATGCAGAAACATTTTTAGTTATGCTGGTTAAAAGTCTCCTCACATCTTGATTACAATCACTATGTTAAGTTGTTTAAATGTATTTGTAGAAATTTATGTCATCTGTGAAAGGCGTACGACCAAAAAATGTTCAACCAATCATAGATCTCAGTCCGAACGGACGTTGCCTATTACCATGCTCAACTCTAAATGCAAACATTTTTTTAAAATACATTTCTCTGGCCAAAAATATATTTTAAATATATGCTTTATACATTTTGTAGAAAGTAATGATCAATTGAAAATATTTTTAAATCTTAACCTTCATATTGTGTCATCGTGAGAGGGTATGTTATAGAGGCAAGGTATCTGCCATCTAGCACTGCGTTCGAGTTCGTTTTTTCATGACCTTCCCTTGATCACTTCCCTTAGTCTCGTTCACTCGGAGGTACATCATTGCTTACGTTGCACGAGTGCCCACTACTGCTAGAACACTTAAAGTGGGTTCAAATGGATCGCCCTAAGCCCTTGATCATATGGAAAGTGGAGACCGCCCCCTCCATCATTTGAACTGTGCAAAGCGCGAGTTGCTGAAGTGACGTTACAATCGTGTTGCATTGTGGGATATGGAGCTGCCTGAAGTGTACATATGAAGTAGACTCGCTCCCTGTGTCAAATTCGAGGGAGCGAAGGTCTGTCCATACAAACTTCCCTCGTCCACTTGACGAAGTGGAACGCACTTCAAAATGGCGACAGGGATTCCCCCGAGGGGAAGTGTTTAGGGAAGTTTGCGAGTGCGTGTCTAAAACTGGAGTGGAACGCACCCTAGGTGGTTGCAGCATGGGGACTACAAACCAAGATGGCCACCGGGTCCTGGACTACAATTACCAAGATTCTCAATGGTGGAGACAGCTGTTGCGAATGAAGGAGAAAAGCCTCTACACTTTCTCCCTGTTAATGAGCTGAGAACAGAGAGTCTTGTTTGTTTTGTGTTTGATAGGGCACACAAAGAGAAGCTGGAAGAGTTTTTTGGTTAAAAATCGTTTTGGTGTTTAAGTTGATGATTAAAAAGAACCCAGTGATTTGATCTGTGCCTGGACTCGATTTGTGAAACAACCCACACTTTGGTGATACCCTATCTCTCATGATGCCATATATGGTGGAGAATGCGGGCAATATTATCCCAAACAAAAGGGGGAGAGGAACATCCAGTTTTGTATATAAGCAGGAAGTTAGCAAAGCATAAAAAATATTCCACATTGGCAAAAGAATGTTTAGGAATCAAATGGGCATTGGAGACCCTTCGGTACTACCTTCTAGGGCGGAGGTTTGTCCTGGTAACAGACTGTGCCCCATTACAATGGATGGCAAGGAATAAAGAGACCAATAGGAGAGTAACTCGATGGTTCCTGAGCCTCAAAGCATTTCATTTCTCTGTCATTCACAGGCCCGGACCTTGCCATGGCAACGCTGATGCCCTCTCACAATGAGAGGCCCTCTACACTTTCTCCCTGCAACCACGAGCCACAGAGCAGAAAAAGGGAATGTGTATAGGGTGGCCATTCGTGCCAGTTCTGCCGGACACGTCCCGAACATTTTTTCGGGTGAGTTCTCCGGAAGTCGCGTTGGTAGACCATAGGGGTGGAACGGTAGTCAGAAGTCACGGTTCGGTTCGTACCTCGGTTCAGACGTCACGGTTCGGTTCAATTTTCGGTACAATGGAGGGAAAAGCAACACAAAAAGAAGGCAAATTTTATTTAGTACTTAAGATAATCTTAAAAACATAGGTGTCCTTATCTCTGTTATTGTGAGATGTCATGAATATGAACTGAAATGCATTTAACATACTATCTTGTATAACAAAAATGTATAAACGTGTACTCATCTTTCATTAGGGCTGGACCAAAAAATTCGAATATTCGAATATTCGTTCAGTGGGTTGACATTCGATTTTCAGTTTTGAGATTCGAATATATATATATAAATATTTTTCAGCGTTAATGCAGAGCTTTTGCCAAGAAGGAAGTGCGCTTCACACTCCCGCTCTGTAGGTGGCGCAGAGAGACCAACATCCATCAAACTCCACCAGTAGAAGAAGAGATCGCCTCGAACGGAAAGCGCGCTTCCTGCTTTGGCATTCACGCTAATAGTGTTGTAAATAACGTTCAGTTTCTTGCAAAAACTGATTGATTTGCTTCACAAGATGTCAATATGTCACACGGAGATATGGGGGATTACTTTTGTATTGGATATATATGCTTTAGCTCTTAAAGTGTGCGGATCGGTTGACTTGCATGACGGAGCACTGGGGTTTCTGCAAAATATCTTCATTATTGTTCTGATGAAAAAAACATATTGGATGGTGTAAGTGTTATAATAAATAAACTTGATTTTGAAAGTATGCTACCGTTTTATTACAGTTTGTTGAACTTTGTTCATTTATTTTCGTTGTTTTATTTAAATAGCCTACCCTACGTTGTCAGTAATTACTGTGCTGCTAATTTCTGATACGGGAATGTTTGTTTGTTAGACAAATGATGTTAGAAAATAGGCTACCTTATTAAAAGAATTGCTCTTGTGTTTGGTTTCACTAATGCTGTTCTCGCATGACGCATGACAGGCACGCCGCTTCCGGCTTGCGCTGTTCTGTAGTATTTTTAAAGTTTATTAATTCTAGAAGTGTCACATGTCCATATTGCACGAAAAAAATGCACTACACTCCCTTGAGTTCGCAGCAACACATCCGCCACATAATAAAACTGTGGATAGACAGACACACACATACACACACACACAGATTCCTGCCTTTATTAAAGAGAAAAAATATGTTCAGCCCCTCCTTCCGAAGCTTCGAATATTCAATTTTATTTCTACTAGAGCTTCGAAGCTCAAAAAATGGTATTCGGAACAGCCCTATCTTTCATACAAAGATAGGTTTCAAATGTATTACAAGTTATCTAAATACATTTTTAAATTACATTTTAGCACATTTATTTCATATTAATATACTAAAGAACAAAAAAATGTAGGCTTGTGGGATGCATTAACTCTTTCCCCGCCATTGACGAGATATCTCGTCAATTAAGAGAAAACGCTTACCCGCTAATGACGAGATTTTCCGTCTTTCCGCAATACCGCTATTATCCACAAGGTGGCGCCCTTCCGCAACTTTTTAAAACCGGAAGTATTGCCCTATGGCAAGCTGCTGCATGTCCGTGTCTGTTTTAAAGATCGCTCTGAATGGGATCTCTATGAAAAGTCCGTCATAAAAATGGAATTATCTCTGCTTTTTGCTCAAAATATGGTGTTTTTGCAAAAACCTACCCATATTCAAAAGCTGATTGCAAAAGAGACACTAAAGGTAGGATGAAACGTTTTTTTTTTGTTTGAAAGCAGAGGGTCTGTTCTTTCATTTGGTATATTGTATGTTTATAAATTTAAAGAAGAACATTTTCTGGAAGGCATTAAACTTTGGTGAAAATCATGAAAAACGCTGGCGCTGGCTGGCAACTTTTTTTAAAAACGCTGGCGGTGAAAGAGTTAATAGGTGTGTACGACTTCATGAGGCGCTGCAAGAAACGACAAGTGGATGACGTCAGAGTAACGTGAGAGCGATTTGAAATCAGCCTCTTCCGCAAGATTTCTCACGGTACTCTGACGCTGATGGCGCTGCGTAAAGTTGAGAACACTTAAAAAACTGAAAGCAGCTGAACTCGACAGAACTGCCGACACACAGTCCTCGTCTTTTCCACCACTCTCTCACCTGTACTACTGTAACTTTCTGGAAAACTGAAGTTTTGCCAAACTTGCGATCTTAAAGAGGCCGGCGGATCCTCACCACCATTTGCCATACTAGCTGTCGCTGCTCACTCACCCCTCGTTCAGACAGCCAGCGACGTTATCGCTGTGTGTCGCCCGTCTCTTTCAATGAGGCGTTTCTAAATCTGCTTGTCATAAACAAATGAGTACCATCCACACCAGTAACTGACGAGAGAAGGATGACGTGAACTCCACTGCTTTGTTCTCATTGGTAGTCGCTCCCGAAAGTCGCTTAACTCAAATCTTCCTTTCATATGCAAGATCATTGAAAAAGTTGTTTTCAATCAGCCGAACAAATTCTTAATTTCTAATGGTTACTTTGACATTTTTCAATCTGGTTTCCGACCACACCACAGTACAGAGACAGCGCTCATAAAGATAATAAATTATATTCGCCTCAATACAGACACAGGCAAACTATCAGTGCTGGTGCTACTCGACCTGCTGCTTTTGACACTGTTGATCACAACATACTTCTTGACAGGCTCGAAAACTGGGTCGGGCTTTCTGGGGTGGTCCTAAAATGGATCAAGTCATACTTAGAAGGGAGAGGTTATTATGTAAGTATAGGTGGCCATAAATCTGAGTGGACATCCATGACATGCGGAGTCCCGCAAGGCTCAATTCTAGCGCCACTCCTGTTCAACCTGTATATGCTCCCACTAAGCCAAATAATGAGAGAGAACCAAATTGCCTATCACAGTTATGCAGACGACACTCAGATCTACTTAGCTCTATCCCCTAATGACTACAGCCCCATTGACTCCGGACGCAGCAAATGCATTGATGAAGTTAACAGTTGGATGTGCCAAAACTTTCTTCAGTTAAACAAAGAGAAAACTGAAGACATTGCGTTTGGAAACAAAGATGAAGTGCTCAAGGTGAATGCATACCTTGACGCTAGGGGTCAAACAACTAAAAATCAAGTCAGGAATCTTGGTGTGATTCTGGAGTCTGACCTTAGTTTCAGTAGTCATGTCAAAGCAATAACTAAATCAGCATACTATCATCTCAAAAATATCGCAAGAATTAGATGCTTTGTTTCCAGACAAGACTTAGAGAAACTTGTGCATGCTTTCATCACCAGCAGGGTGGATTATTGTAATGGCCTCCTCACTGGCCTTCCCAAAAAGACCATTAGACAGCTTCAGCTCATTCAGAATGCTGCTGCCAGGATTCTGAGCAGAACCAGAAAATATGAACATATCACACCAGTCCTCAGGTCTCTACACTGGCTACCAGTTACATTTAGGATTGATTTTAAAGTATTATTAATGGTATATAAATCACTCAGTGGACTAGGACCTCAATACATTACTGATATGCTCATTGAATATAAACCCAACAGATCACTCAGATCATTAGGATCACACCAGCTAGAAATACCAAGGGTTCACTCAAAGCAAGGAGAGTCAGCTTTTAGCTATTATGCCAGTCGCAGCTGGAACCAGCTTCCAGAAGAGATCAGATGTGCTCCAACAGTAGTCACATTCAAATCCAGACTCAAAACACATCTGTTTAGCTATGCATTTACTGAATGAGCACTATGCTGCGTCCGAACTGATTGCACTATATTATATATGCACTATTTTAATTATTTTCTATTTCTCTTGTTTTTATTCTTATTTTTAACTGTTTTATACTTTTCCTGTTTTATTCTTTTTCACACATTTAAACAGTTTTTATTAAAATCACATTTATTTTCTTTTAATTGATATTTTAAATTCATGTATCTTTGATTTTTGTTTTCTCATTTCTATGTAAAGAAACTGTTCTATTAAAATCACATTTATTTTCTTTAATTGTTATTTTAAATTCTCATGTATCTTTGTCTTTATTGTGATCTTATCGTGTAAATCTTATTTTTACATTTTCTTTTTTATATATTGTTTTCTCATTTCTGTGTAAAGCACTTTGAATGACCTCTGTGTGAAATGTGCTATACAAATAAACTTGCCTTGCCTTGCCTTGCCTAAAGCACTTTGAATGACCTTTGTGTATGAAATGTGCTATACTAATAAACTTGCCTTGCCTAGACTAACTGGCTCCGAACTTCCATAATCATAAGGTTCTTTTTTCTTTTTAAGGATAACAGTAATAGATGTTTTGCACTATGTGACACCGGATACTGACTGATTTTTGGATGCCTCCGGCCCCAAAAGATTTGCATATAGATCCAAACCTGTCTGAACTGTTACACCAAAACAGTAAACTGCACATTTTATTGTGGTAAAATAATCATACCGTCTAATCAGCATCTTGATATGCCATACATTGCTCCGGGCGTCTCGCTCGCTCGCTCTTTCTCTCTCTCTCTCTCTCTGTCTCTCTGTGCGTGCGTGCTCGCTCTTCCTCTCTCTCTCTCTCTCTCTCTCTCTCTTGCTCGCCCTTTCTCTTTTGCTCGCTCTTTCTCTCTCTGTCTCTCTCTCTCTCTCTGTGCGTGTGTGTGTGTGTGTGTGTGTGTGTGTGTGTGTGTGTGTGTGTGTGTGTGTGTGTGTAATGTATGTATGTGTTCACTACTCACTGTGTTAAATGTCACAAAATCATGTTTCACTACTTAATTTGTTTGTTTTTTAATACCAATATTAAAAAAATATTTTTTCACCTATGGTACGTCTCCTTTATATTACCCTACATTTAAAATTGTAAAAATATTAATAAAAAATTTTAATTTACTTAAATATAATGAAATATCAGCAAGTTTGTTATTTAACATTCCTATTTTGTGCTAAAGTGTACATGTTGTACACTACAAATATACTAATTAAAAGTATTTAACAAATTGCACAGTTGAGTACATGTTAATAAGATTATTTTAAGATTTAAAGACAAATTTATCAATGAAAAGAGTACATTTACAAAGTGTAAATTCCCTCTGCTAAAACAAACATAAGTGATATCTTACAGTTTCTCTGAATTGCTAAAACCCTAAACCTAAACCTCTATCTCTGAATCAAATTCATTTTGGCCTAAACCCATTAGTCAAATCATGCACTCTTTTTGCAAAACTCTAAACACAAACTTTTCACTAAAACACACATTTTACACTGCAATGCACTTGTTTTATGAATGCTAAACACAGGTAGGCAAAAGTTGAACACTACTACAGTACAACACAGTTAACATCGGGTAAACACAACATCTCAAAAATGTACACACTTTTTTCTAATGGTATTTTTTTTTACCAATTGTGTGGATTGGAAACAGTCTGAGAGGCAGATGAAGAGTATGATAAAGAGCAGGACATCAGAGATGATGCAAATTGGCAAAATTTGCAGTTGAATTGCTGACTTTTTACAAAATACAAGTGCTGCTTACAGTAATATTGAACACTTACTATTACTTGCAATACTTACAGTAAAATATTCACGATATTCACCGGACTTAACTTATGACAGTAATGGAGATTTTTAACAGTATTTGTCAAGGGTGTTGTTATATATGACATTTCTTACAAGTAGAAAAAATGGACGGTCATATCCTGTAGGTGGCATCCTATTATACATACACAGTTAAAATGGACATATATTACAGCATAGTTTTGGAGAAACAGTTGATTTTCTTCTTTAAATGACGTAAGAAATGTAATTTCTTACAAGTAGAAAAAATGGACGGTCATATCCTGTAGGGGGCATCCTATACTACATACACAGTTAAAATTGACCAAAATTACTGCATAGTTTTGGAGAAACAGTTGATTTTCTTTTTTAAATAGCAATAGAAATGACATTTCTTACAAGTAGAAAAAATGGACGTTCATATCCTGTAGGGCAGGGACGTGCACAGACATTTTGAGGGGCAGGGGCTCAAGTGAAATAAAGGGCACTTCTCATAATTATGTATATTTTTTCATTTTTTTAACAAAAAGTATATATATTAACGCAATTCTGACTTCCTTTTAAAAAAAAAATATTTAAAAAGTTAATTAATTTTATCTTCCTCAAACTCAAGCAATTGTTTAATTTTCAAAAGATGTCTACAAAATAATCAGTTCACACAGGTCTCCTTAGTAGTCTAGGTTTATAGAGCACCAAAGGAAGCCATTACACAATGTGCATGTTTTGAAAACTTTAAAAGTGCTCTAAGCGAATTGAAGCGTTTTAGACCATAAAACATTTTTTGTTACATACCGGAAACATCTCCTCACTATCTGCTTGCTGCCTGTCCGCTGATCAAACTGTAAAAAAACGCGATCTCTGTAGACAGCCCAGGCTTCACAAACGGCAATATCAACAAATGGCCAAACCTACAAACAGAAACCATAACAAAGTGTTCCAGCCAATAAACGACAAGAAGGATTTGGGGGTGGGGGCTGGGCGCGTTCATGAAAGCACGGAAGGGAGGGGGAGGGGGAGGAGTTAGCTACGCTCTGTCTGTTTGAAAACAGTTCAAACATCAACAGGAAGTGACGTCGCACATTATTCGCTTAGAGCGCCTTTAAATTACACATTAATTACAAATTTGTTAAAATGCTAAAAACAAAGTTGTGACTGCTGAGTTAGCGCTACATGCCAATAAATGTATATATCATATGCTAGCGTTTAGCTGATTAGTTGTTAGTTGTTACTCAAAATGTATTTTTGTCTGATAAGGGCTCAAAATATAAGGTCTGTTTACTTATGTGAGCTTCTGGCATGAGCCTTTTCAAATAGGGCAAAAATAGACCATTTCATTCAAATGACAAATTCTAGGGTTGTAAATAGACATGTAAAAACGTTTCTGGATAATTTTTGCACTTAATAAAGCAACATACCTTCTATGTAATTGTCAAAGAACAATTTAACATATTATGACAACACATCCTATGGCACCTTTAATCTTAGGTTTCATATTTATTAGGGTTACACATGTCAGAAACAACAAATATAGATACGGCCTATTTTATTGGTATTTTATATTTTACTTTTTTGTGATGTCAGTGAAAATTCAGACTGGGCAAGTAAAATACTGAACCATCAGATTTCTTCCCAATCTACTCCAGCACTCCAGTATAACACAACACATTATACTTATTTAACAGCCATTACAAAAAACGCAAACAAAAAAGCTTACTACTGCAGTTAGCGATTATTTTATTGTTTGTGCTTTATTATTTTATGAGCAGTCTGTTTAAACTACATACACTACACTGTTACACGTTTGCAACTCTTCAGGTTAATATGGGATTGCCGTGCAAAACAATGTCCCTGAATCGTTATGTGTAACAACGTGTCCCATATTTTGTGCATAAAACTGTTAATATAAGAATGCTCTCTTCCTCACACACTTACCGATAGCTGCCTGCATAATCATGCACATGATCGCGTCTCGTTCAGGCTGAGCTTTGGCGCTTGAAGCGCGAATGATGCAGCACGAGTGTAGACAAACCAATCATAAAGCGAAGTAAGTTAGAGAGGCGGGACTAAGGAAAGGTAAAGCCAATCATATTAGCGATGTGAATTTTGGAGGCGGGACTCATTGGTTAACCGTTTGTGTGCCACAAATAGCGCTATTTTTCTTTATATAAGAGTTTAAATCTCATTTAAATGAAATTAAATAAGCAACAAGTAAAAAACACAAGAAACAGACAGACATCAGTTGTTATATGAATAAAGATCATATTATTTTTTTTTTTTTTAAAGGCACCCCAGAAAAAAGGGCACTTTCTCTCCAGGAATAAAAAGGGCAGGTGCTCAAGCCCCCTTTGATGTCTATGTGTGCTGTAGGGGGAGTCCTATACTACCTACACATTTAAAATGGACCTATATTACTATTATTATTATATTATATTATTATATTATTATCCCAAACTTGATGTTTAAAAAAATAAAGATATTTACGTCGGTGTCCGAAATCGCTCACTCATTTTCATTTGCTTCTAGTGGACTCAATTGTCATTCCCCATATAGGGAATAGTAAAAACTCCTTGCGTTTTTTGCCACCTGCCACAGCACGCGTCTTTTTTCATTGTCCAATCGAATGAGGGGAGAGGCGGGCTTTCCGTTGTAGTGACAGAAGTTTACAGTTTGGAACAACCGGAGACTGCAGTCACTCACTACCTCCTGCGTGTTTGTGCACCTCTCATCCTCGATCAAGGTCAGAGCAAGCGTCCTCTTTTTAAAGATTCTGCTAATACGATAGTTAAGAGAGGGCTCACGCTTCAAAGTTTGATTGACAGTACATCTGCCGTGGTGGTTACCTAGCAACATAAAAAGCAACGTTGCTCTTTTTTTTAAAGTGACGAAAAAAAGAAAGTGCGGCACGTTTCACACATTTAAAACGCTAACCCTAATACCCCAACAAACCATACAGCTTATTTATTCAGCTTTCAGATTATGCATAAATTTCAAGAAATTGACTGACTGTTTTGTGGTCCAGGGTCACATTTTATTGATTCTTTAATCCAGTCGATTAAGAGCAAATGCGTTTCCTCTATTTGTTACCAACGAAGAAAGCTAACACAGGGTCAATAAATTATAATCTATTCCTTTAACAGACAGCAGAGGGCACTCTTTAAACACATTTGTGGAGCACCAGACTCCCTAGATACACAAACACAATCATGAATGCACAGATGCACACATATTCACACTTCTGCTGATAGTGCGTAAAAATGTAAGAGTTTCATCTATGCTCACATATGAGAGACCAGGGCATTATCCCAAACAGCAGAGGTTTAGCTAACAGGGTCAGAGATGTTGGCCTCTCTCTCTTTCCATCTGTGTATAGAGCTCTCAAAAGCTGGATCGCATTGGTAATCTCAGTTTAAATACACAAATCCCCAGAGTCAATCCAATCAAAACTAATACGCCATACACACAGACGCACACAGATTTTCGGTCAGTGTTGTTTAATGCAGTCTCTGAGGGATTTAATCCAGATTACCACATAAACTCACTGAATTTGGTCTAAAAACTACTATTCACCTTTGTAGCACACACACACACAATTTGTTTCATCATCATATTAGTGAGGAGGACCTCTACCTTTGCATTGTTTTTATACCATCCTAAAGTTTTTTTAACCCTAAACCTTATGCACATTATTATAGACATTTTTTTTTTTTACTATTTAAAGGCCTTTTAATAGCAAAGGCCACATAAACTGTACTTTAAAGTCATTTAGACCATCACAAGTATAGATGTAGTACTCATTTAATGACGTCATTCACAGCACTGTTGCCAAATCAGAGGACCTCTAGAGGGCGCACAAGTCTGCAAGATTAATACTTATAGATTCAACTTTTTTCTTTTACTTGTTGATTTTATTTAATTTTACTTTTTAAATGTTAAAATGTTAACATACATAAAAGAAGCCAAGCTAATATTAAAAAATAATAAATATTACAATTGAGGCTATTAATAAAATGTGCTCTGTGCCCGCGGGACCATGTTGGAGACCACTGATGTAGACACAAAACAGACAACACCCACACTCTTAAAAATAAAGGTGTTTCATGATGCCATAGAAGAACCATGGTTCTTTGAGGAACCAAAAATGGCCCCTACTGAAAAATACCAGCATAAACTGGTAGCTGGTTTTAGCTGATTTAAGGTGGCAGTAGCCGGTCTAAGATGGTCCTCCCAGCTGGTCAAGATGGTGGGTCAACTGGGGGTTTCCATTCTGACCAACTAAGTCCAGCTAGACCAGGTTAAAAAGTGACCAAAACACGACTAGACCAGCTTGCTATACCAGCAATACCAGCTAAAACCAAGCTGGGGGACCATCTAAAACCAGCTCACTGGATTTTTCAGTAGGGGTTCTTCTCTGACATCGCTGTGAAGCACCTTTTGCGCACCCTGTTTTGCATCACCCTCGGAAAAAACATTCACATACGTCGCCATGACCAGATGTTTGATTGAGGGGGTGCACTGCCATGTCCCCCTCTAACAGACTGTAAATAAAATATCTTCGGCAACAGGAGTGGGAATGAGACGTGTCTGGTCCAAGCTCGCTGTCGCTGCGTGCCGTCGCCTGGCTTTCTTGTCTTTTTGATTTGGTGCAAATTAGGCTGAAAATGAAATATTAACCTCCCGAGAAGCAAGAGATTTCTTAAAATGCTTTGATCCTTTTTCGGTGCACGTCTCGCCATGCCAGCTACATCAAAACAGCGTTTAAATGAAGCACTTAAATGAAATTAGCTACCGAGAGTACAAAGAGAGGACTTCTAGTTGGAGAGGAAAAGGTCTTTAGCAGATCTTAACTCATTAAGAGTTTAGAAATGTAAGGGGTGGCCGGAATATAGATAAAGTGTTTGAAATACTGTAGGTTTTAATATGCAAATGATTTCTGATGTGTTATAGTAACACACTGGGGGTATTAACCTAGAAAGCAATAGCCATCATTTCACCGTCTAGGTTTACTATAGACCCGATATAGTCCCGCTTGAATTTGGTTGAAAATGTAGTTTTTCCCAATAAAACTTAGAAGATGTGAGATATGCCATCATGTAAGGCTAAGGTCACACCAAAAGATTTTTTTAAAGGGAAAGTTCACCCAAAAATTAAAATTCTGTCATCATCTCAAAATCTATGATTATTTATTCCTAACATGTTGAATATTTCCAATTTGCAATTGGAGCGCCTCCGACGTGCTTCCAAGCAGATTCAGACGCTCTTAACACACCACGCACCACAGGAAAATCTGATAAGATAATCGGTTCAACCACGAAGACACGTGTCTTGTCATTTCAAAATATAATGTCAAGTTTTGTGCATCACGTGTGATGTCAAAATAAGTGCTTGCTGCCAACTCTTCGAAAGGGGTTTATGATAAAAGAGACACTCGTGTTTGCCAGATACTCACTTAATCTCATGTGTAATCAGAGTTTACATTTACATTTAGTCATTTAGCAGACGCTTTTGTCCAAAGCGACTTGCAAATGAGGTTTAGTGTTAAGGGAGTGTCTTGCGAGTATTTCATGAAAGTGAGCGGCTCTTTCATCATAAATCCTTTCGATGCGTGTTCAGCAGACACTTATTTTGACAAAAACGTATAATGCACATGGTTCACATGACGCAATAAACACATATTTTGACATGACGAGCAACACACATGACACTCCGAACACATATTTTGATTTTGCGCCCCTCGGAAGAGAAGTCACCAGCCGCCACTGGCCCAAATTCAACTTGATTTTCTAATTGTGTGTACCAGGCTTAAACAAGGTGTTTTGTTTGGTTTCATTTATTTATGTATTTCATTTATATTCAGGCTATGATTAGACATTGATAAAATTTTCACTGACAGCCCAAATTTTGGCTTGTTTTACCCTAGACCCCTGGGCTGTCTTATAAGGGGACTTTTTTAAGATGTAAAATAAATTTTTGGTGTCTTCAGAGTACATATGTGAGCTCAAAATACCATATAGATAATTTATTATAGCATGTTAAAATTGCCACTTGTAGGTGTGAGCAAAAATGTGCCGTTTTTGGGTGTGTCCTTTAAAATGCAAATGAGCTGATGAACTGCAAACACTGATCGCCATAATGGTGGTTTTGTTGAAATTGAAACTCATTTGTGCTGTCAATTATTT
Source organism: Paramisgurnus dabryanus (assembly GCF_030506205.2). Taxonomy (NCBI): domain Eukaryota; kingdom Metazoa; phylum Chordata; class Actinopteri; order Cypriniformes; family Cobitidae; genus Paramisgurnus; species Paramisgurnus dabryanus. Next base: position 32,290,334 of record NC_133353.1, read on the forward strand.
GGTCTCTCTCTCTCTCTCTCTCGCTCTCTCTGCACTAAATGGCAGTTCCGTGATTGGATTAAGGGGCATTTTTATAATAATAAGATCCCCTTCTGACATCACAAGGGGAGCCACATTTTAACAACCTCTTTTTTCACATGCTTGCAGAGAATGGTTTACCATAACTAAGTTACTGGGTTAATCTTTTTCACATTTTCTAGGTTGATAGAAGCACTGGGGAACCAATTATAGCACTCAAACATGGAAAAGGTCAGATTATAATAATATGTCCCCTTTAAAACGCAAATGTTCTTGATGGGAACGTGTATGTTTAGCTTCGTAAAATAAATGTTAGAAACATACAAAAAAAAAAAAATATCTATGAAGGAATAAGTTCTCAAAAATATAAACTATGTTCTGGTTGCTCTTCAATTATAAAGTCATTTTTAATAATGGGGTTGAGGCTTCTTCAAGCATTCAAACCAACACAGAAGTGCGGTTTCAATACCCAGGGAACGCACACACACAATGATAAAATGTTTATCTTCAATGCACTATAAGTCGCCTTTGATAAAAGCATCCACCAAGTGCATAAATCTAAAAGCATCAGAGGTGTTCAGAAGACAAACAGGTTTGTAATAAAGGATAACTGATAGCTGAATTCCTACTTACTCCTTTATAGAAAGTGTGAATGTAGTTGTGTCTGTTTGTCGTCATGCACCATAAAGGTTCGTAAATGTTTACAAATCAAACCATTTGTATTCTCCGTGCGTCTGACCCTGTTAAAGTAGCAGGCCGATATATACTGTTTCTAATTCACCCAGACAATCCGACTACACCGTTCTCTCTTTTCTGTGAACCTGCTCTGACCCGTCTCTTTTACTTTCTGTCTTTTCCCCTGGCACCTGTTCTTATTCAGACCTTTGTGCTTCAAACAGACAAAGAAATTCGCCAAATCCTCTCTTAGTTTCTTCAGCCTTGTGTCACTGAACTCCCTCAGGCGAGACTTGACCCGTTGGCCTCTGGCTGCTAATGAAGGGTCTCGCCCCAGCGCTTCGACTGATGTCTCAGCATCTCCGCTGCCGTCTCGTTCTCAGACAAGCCCACCGGGTTTGTTCCAGCAGGTATGGCCATCGACCACTTATTGACTTGACATTGGGAGTAATCTATCACAGTCACATCTTGGATTCAGTGACCTTTAGATGCAATAATTTAAAACCTGACCACAATGCCAAATTCGATTGCTGGTTTATAGCAATGGTGTTGGTTTTAATGCTTTTTTTATGTAGTTAGAGGTGACCCTTTCGAAAAGAACACAGATTAATCAGTTACATTGAATAGGATTTGTTTTTAAAATGCAATTTGAGTTATCATTATTATTTTTAAGCACCGGATAGACACACTTTAAGAAAGGCTGGGTTGGGTTGGATATATAAATAAATAAATGAAAGCAAACGCATTAATGACTGTTGACTTGGGCAATAACCAAATTAAAGTTTGTTTTGGGTTACTCAAAGCTGTGTCTATATATAGATGTTGAAATTGTGCGATTGCTAGGAAGTTTTGTTTATTATCTCGTGGTTGTTTATGGAATCTCCATGTTCCCGCTTTTCTATGTCTCACGGCTTTCCCAAAATTACATTTTCCTTTACGATTGTCTCCCTAAAGCGATTTAGAGTGAAATAGGCCTCTGGTGTGTTTCCTGTTAAACAACAACTTTTATCTGTCTGCCCGCGCAGCGTTTATCTGTGCTGACACAGCTCTTCCAGTTACAGAAGAACCTGTCAATTAACCCACATGGTGATGAATGACATTGTAGTTAAGTGATTGGCTGTTGTATCGCTGGTGTGATTAGGTGTCCTCTCGGGTGCCTGAGCAAAAGCCTTTATTTTCTTTGTCGAGAAGGCCGTCATACTGAGCATGTCATCACTTGAATGCAAGAAGCAGAGCATACAGGCCATGATATAGAGAGGAGTCGTGAGTATGTGTGTGTGTGGACAGGTGTTCACTGTTGGCTGCTCGCTCTCTTACTAATTCACTGCTAATTAATGGACTGTGTAATGAGATCATAAACTGATGTGTCAACAGACAGAAGCATGGGGGGGGGGGTGTATGTGTTACAATGCTCTTATGTCGACAGTAGATAAATGACAATGATTTGCTGCACAACAGGTAGGCTGACATGGTATGTATGTATTTAAAGGCTTGTGCTCTCGGTTAGAAATGTAGAGAGAGAGAGAGAGAGAGAGAGAGAGAGAGAGAGATTTGACAGTTAATCAGAAAGACGGATAGATAATTGTATGGACAGACAGCTGGACAGACAGACAGACACATATTTGAAAAGATAAATAGATGAATGGATGGACAGATGGACGGATAGACGGATAGATTATTGGAAGGTTGGATGGATGGACGGACAGACAGAAAGACAGATAGATAAATAACTGGATGGATGAATGGACAGACAGACAGATAATTGGCAGACAGATAAATAATTGGATGAATGTATGGACAGACAGATAATTGGATGGATGGATGGATGAATGGATGGACAGTCAGATAGATAGATAGATAATTGGATGGATGAATAGACATACCGTCAGATAGATAGATAATTGGAGGATAGATGGATGGACGGACAGATAGACAGATGGACAGACAGATTATTGTAAGGTTGGATGGATGGATGTACAGAAAGACAAATAGATAAATAATTGGATGAATGGATGGGCAGACAGATAATTGGATGGATGGATGAATGGATGGACAGTCAGATATATAGATAATTGGATGGATGGATGGATAGACATACAGTCAGATAGATAGATAATTGGAGGATGGATGGATGGGCGGATAGACAGACGGACAGACAGATTATTGGAAGTTTGGATGGATGGACAGAAAGACAGATAGATAGATAATTGGATCGATCGTCAGACAGACACACAGACAGACAGATAAATTATTGGATGGATGGACAAACAAACGAACGGACTAACAGACAGACAGATAATTAGATGGATGGATAAATCGATGGACAGACAGATAGATAATTTGATAAATGGACAGACTGACAGATGGCTGGACATATGAACAGACAAATTATTGGAAAGATTGATGATGGATAGACGGACAGACAGACAGACAGATAGATAATTGGATGGATGGATATACATACAGTCAGATAGATAGATAATTGGAGGATGGATGGACGGATAGACAGATAATTGGATTATGGATGGATAGATGGATAGATAGATGGATAGATAGATGGATAGATAGATGGATAGATAGATAGATAGATAGATAGATAGATAGATAGATAGATAGATAGATAGATAGATAGATAGATAGATAGATAGATCGATGGATGGATGGATGGATGGATGGATGGATGGATGGATGGATGGATGGATGGAAAGACAGACAAATATTTGATTGGACAGACGGACAGACAGATAGATGATGGCAGGATGGATGTATGGACAGACAGATAATTGGATGGATGAATGGATGGATGAATGGATGGACAGTCAGATAGATAGATAATTGGATGGGTGGTTGGATAGATAGATAGACAGACAGATAGATAATTGGATGAATTGATAGACATACAGTCAGATAGATAGATAATTGGAAGAATGGATAGACATACAGTCAGATAGATAGATAATTGGATGGATGGATAGGCATACAGTCAGATGAATAGATAATTGGAGGATGGATGGATGGACGGATAGACGGATAGACAGACAGACAGTCAGATAGATAGATAATTGGATGGATGGATAGACATAAAGTCAGATAGATAGATAATTGGATGATGGATGGATGGAAAGACAGACAGATATTTGAACGGACAGATGGACAGACAGATAGATAGATAATGTGAGGATGGATGGTCAGACAAACAGACAGATGGATGGAAAGACAGACAAATATTTGAACGGACAGACAGATAGATAGATAATTGGATGGATGGATGGAAAAACGATCTATCTATATCTGTCATATAGATAGATAATGGGAGGATGGATGGATGGTCAGACAAACAAACACACAGATAGATTGATGAAAAGATTGACAGATATTTGAATGGATGGAAAGACAGACAGATATTTGAACGGACAGATGGACAGACAGATAGATAGATAATGTGAGGATGGATGGTCAGACAAACAGACAGATGGATGGAAAGACAGACAAATATTTGAACGGACAGACAGATAGATAGATAATTGGATGGATGGATGGAAAAACGATCTATCTATATCTGTCATATAGATAGATAATGGGAGGATGGATGGATGGTCAGACAAACAAACACACAGATAGATTGATGAAAAGATTGACAGATATTTGAATGGACAGACAGATAGATAGATAATTGGATGGATGGATGGATGGACAGACAGATAATTGGATGGATGCATGGATGGATGAATGGATGGACAGTCAGATAGATAGATAATTGGATGGGTGGATGGATATATAGATAGATAGACAGATAGATAATTGGATGAATGGATAGACATACAGTCAGATAGATAGGTAATTGGATGGATGAATAGATGGATGTACAAATAGACAGACAGTCAGATAGATAGATAATGTGAGGATGGATGGATGGAAAGACAGACAGATGTTTGAACAGACAGATGGACAGACAGACAGATAATGGAAAGATGGATGGACAGATGGACGGACAGACAGATATCAGATTTCAGTCTGTTAAGGTGTGTTTTACAAAAGCATCAAGTTGTTTCATTTTGTAAGCTCTAATTTCCCCACATGTTATCCAAACACTGTGTTGCATAACTAATGAGACACTCATGCATAATTAATTCTGTATTTAAATGAGGGAAACCTGTTTCATCTATATTAGCATGCTGATGTTCAAACATTTCAGTCCTCTAGAGTGTTGAGAATCAACAGTCCTCCTCCACCTGTATCTTTACTATTTTATTATTTCTCATCCGTTTCACCAGACTACAGACTACTTGGGTTTATTCATCACATTAATAACAGCCCTGTGCAACTGGACAACCAAAACAGCAAAGATATGTCACTTTATTCCACTTTTGGACTGACTCATTCAGAATCAGATTCAGAAGTCAAATGAGATTATGTCAGAATCAGATCATTAACAGCATACAGATTATTTTGTAATATTTTTAATCTTATGATTGATTTTTTATATATAAAATGTAGAAACAGCAGATAACTGTTTAGTTAGCACTGTAGGAATCTGGCAGCGTAAAAATGAGCTTGGATATTTTGTGCTTTCAGTATTGATCTAATCGGGACAATTACAACAATAATTAAAATAAAAATTGACATTAACCAATATGGTCAATGATATTCGATGCATCACTTATTAGGCGCAGTATTAACAGAGATAAAAGATGAAGTCCTTAAATTTGAAATGTAAATGTTACAGTCATTTACTGTGATTGTTAAAGGCACAGTAAGTAGGGTTTAAAGTGTTTTATTAATCAAAATCAATGTCTTTATTCATAAATATGTCCTCGTTGGTGTCAAATGACCTCTGCCAGTGATCTGACCTTTCTTTGTAAGCTTAGAATTTCTTCTCTTTACTTACATTGAACGGGTAAGTCCAAGGAGGCTTCCATGTCGTTCCGCCGTATTGATAAACTATAATAGCAGAGAAGGACAAAAAGCACTAGCCTACCAACGCGTTTCCACTACGCGTTTTCATTCAGAACACGTGAACCAGCAGCAACGGACAAGGAGAACATTGAGTTCATAGCGGCTACCGTAGTTGCAACATGCATTTGGAAAGGCGAGGTGCTAGAGAGCACTGTTCGTTTGAATGCAAAATACAATTTCACCACTAGATGGGGGTAAATCCTACTTACTGTCCCTTTAATGAAATGAGATATAAAAAGAGCGAGAGAAGTGAATCAGTTGGGTTAAATGTTTGGGCTTACACATGGGTGACTTGTTTCTTTATTTCCAGCAAGGTTGGCAGAGGTTCAGTTTGTGCTGTTCTGTCATGCTGGTGAATGATCTCAGCTTCAACGCGGATAGTGGTGTACTCCCATCTCTGCTTCAGTCCAGTTTGCCACATTTCGCGTTGTAAATGTTAAATGTAAAATGTTAAGCTTTAAATCCCTGTGTCAAATAGCTGAACCATAACTTCTGGTTGTGATGGCATACCCCTTACGGCATTGTCTATGACTTTGTATACACAGAAAGTGTTTGGTAAATGTTACTAAGTCCTTTTTGAGAGAGCGTTCCCAGAACATTTACGGGACGTGTTTGTGTTCACACAGAAGCCTCTCTGCCAATTTTACGGAAATTTCTGTGACCAAATTGCTGTGTGAATGGAGTTTCTGTCTCTTCCTTTCTCTCTGACACTCAACTTTTCTGTTTAAAAGTCTGAATGTTCTCTTCCTATAGTTACAGGCAATATGGGTTATCAGACCAATATTCCTTTTCAAACCTTTTATCAGCTACCAAGAATAAACAACAACAAAAATTTACCAAATTTACCCATTCGAATTGATTAGCGAAGCTAATTCCCACATACACGGATACGCACACATATTAACATAAACCTTGCTGGAAATTAGAATATTAAGACATTACTTAGTCCCTTTGTGAACCTTTATTCTTGTGGCGACGTCCCCAAGGATGTTCATTTCATGCCTGTAATGGGAAAACCATTTGATTTAAAGCCTAAAATGTAATCCTGTAACCGCTGAATCAGCTTGTGGCCATAATGGCATACAGTTGATCCCAAAAGAACCGTTAAAACAGCCGTTAATGAAAACTACTAGCATACCAAAGCAAACTTTACAGTGCACAAGCCAAAATATCATCTTTCTGATTTTATGCGCTGCTGTTGTTTGAACAGATCAAAAAGGGCAGTAACCTTTAAAGGCCAATTCACACTGGTCCAACAACAACCAACAAACCACAACATTCTAAAGTCTCATTTACTTTGATCCAATAACTGCCAACAGGGGTTTCACACTGACCCAACAGAGTCCAAGAGCCCAATATGTCTCATTTAGCTACACAGTGGCAAGAAAAAGTATGTGAACTTTTTTTTTGATAAATGGACAGACTGACAGATGGGTGGACAGATGAACGGACAAATTATTGGAAAGATTGATGATGGATAGACGGACAGACAGACAGACAGACAGATAGATAATTGGATGGATGGTCAGACAGACAGACAGATAGATAATTGGATGGATGGATATACATACAGTCAGATAGATAGATAATTGGAGGATGGATGGATGAGCCAAGAGCACAATGAAGACTCATCAGTGAGGTAAAGAAACAACCCTGAATGACAGCCAAATATTTGAAGGCCTCATTGTAACTTGCTAACATCTCTGTTTATGAGTTTACAATACGTAAAACATTAAACAAGCAGGTTATCCACGACAGGGCACCATGAAGGAAACCACTGCTGCTTACTAAAAAGTAATTGCTGCATGCCTGAAGTTTGCAAAAAGAGCACATTGACACTCTACAGCGGTATTGGCAAAATTTTTGTGTACTGATGAAACTAAGTTTTGGAAAAAACACAGCGCTACATCTGGCATAGTAAGGGCACGGCATATCATCATTAAAACATCATCCCAACTTTAAAGTGTGGTGGAGGAAACATCATGATTTGGGCCAGCTTTGCCGCATCAGGGCCTGGATGTCTGACAATATATCAGACAATTCTTCAGGATAATGTGAAAATGTCTGTACATCGGCTGAAACTGTGTAAAAGGTGAGTGATGCATCAGGACGACGACCCAAAACACATGAGCAAGTCCACAATAGAATGGCTCAGAAAAAAAAAATCCGCCTTTTGCAGTGGCCAAGTCAGAGCCCAGAGCTCAACCCAATAGAGATTCTATGGATTGACTTGAAGACGGCCATACACATGAGACATGACAGAGGTAAAGCAGTTCTGCCAGGAAGAAAGGCTAAAAAATTCCTCTTCAATGATGTGGAGGTCTGATCCACAGCTGCAGGAAGTGCCTGGTTGAGGTTATTGATGCCAAGGGGGGTCAACCAGTTATTCATTCTAAGGGTTCACTTACTTTTTCCACTGCCATTTTGAATGTTAAATGAGTGTGTTCAATAAAGACATGAAAGATCAGAATTTTTTGTGTTATTATTTTGTCAATACACTTGACTTAGATGAAGTTCAGATCACATTTTATGACAAATTTATTAAATTCCAAAAGGTTCACATACTTTTTCTTGCCATTGTATATATGTACCTTTAAAGTACTAATATGCACTCTTTCCCACACAGCAGATGACTAGGCCTGGCAAACTCGATTCCTTTTAAGGATCCGGGTTATTGTGAGTCACTCACTAAAGTGATCCGGGTTGTGTGATTCACTTGAGTCATTTGAGTCAGTATTGCTTAATTGCCAAGGAAACTCAGTACAGACCCACTTGTAACCAGCTGATCCACGCGACTCGAGATTCTCAGAGCCGGAAACATTGCAGACTCGCAGACCATGGACATGAGACTCGCTCTACAGATCCACTAACCGGCTGATTCGCGTGGATCAGCCGGAGCCGGTTAGTGGATCTATAGAGCGACTGAAGTATCCTCAAAAGCAAATCCATAACAAAAGCCTTTCACTTCTGAAATAACATGCTTATAGGTTTTAGGTTTGGTGTGTATGGTCAACCATTTAAAAAAGAAGCCTAATAACAATAGCATAATAATATAGAGAAAATATAGAATAAAACTGTCCTGCTATTGTAGCCCTCAGAGCCGGAGAGACGGTTCGCGCAGATCAGCCGGTTACGGATCAGCCGGCGGATCAGCTGGTTACGGATCAGTCGGTTACGGATCAGCCGGTTATGAGTTGAGAGACTCTCGAGTCAGAGCAGATTCGCATGTCTCTCGAGTCCGCATGGTTTCCGGCTCTGGGTGAGAATCTCGGGTCAGTTCGCGGCTCGCGCGGATCCATGGGTCTCTCGAGTTTGCAATGTTTCCGGCTCTGAGTGAGAATCTCGGGTCAATTTGCGGCTCGCGCAGATCCGCAGGTCTCTCGAGTTTGCAATGTTTCCGGCTCTGAGTGAGAATCTCGGGTCAGTTCTCACGCAGATCAGCCGGTTACGAGTGGATTTGTAGTGCGAGCGAAGTCTCATCAATAATGTTGAAAGAGGTTTGTGTGTGTGGTGGCGCTGTTTATGGTTTTACATTGAATTGTAGAAGGACTCAACTGATCCGGGTTAATGACACTAGAGACTCGCGACTCATGAGTTAATTTAAAGATCCGGGTTAAAGATCCGAGTGAGTCACGACTCGAACAGGTCTACAGATGACCACAGCTGATCCCAGTCTGCTGTCTGGGTTGGTACCTATACATACATATAAAGTACAAATATGAACTCTTTAGGTGCAAAGGTGTACTTTTTGAAAGGGTGCTGTCTCGATGACAGCTTTTTCTGATAGTGTCCCGAATTATATGATGGTTTAACAACACCAATTTCCTTGATTCTTTTCTGTCTCACATATTTATATTAATCATATTAACACCCCATTATCTCTCTTCTATCCGCCATATGTCTCCTTTCTATTCTTTACCATTGCCTCTCGAATCCCTTGTAGAATAATGCATGTTAAGACCGAGACATCACTTCGCTTTCATTAGGGAAAAGTGCTTTTCTTCTTCTTTTAATGAGTTTCTAGGGGACAACAGCTGACCCGATGTGACGCCTGCTTTATATGAACCTGATTTATGAGGCATTTACGCAGAAAAAAAAGAAAAGAAGAGCGCAAGATGACAATGGAGAAGGTTGGGACTGAAGGAGAAAGAGATAGAGCAAGACCGGGGGAGAGAGAGCGGTCGAGCTATGTCTAATTCTCAGAGGTTATATAAAGAAAAAAGCAGTGATTAATTCCCATATCTGATCTGTTATTATTCTCTCCCAAATGAAAATCCAGACGCAGGGATGTATAAATCCTCCTGACAACCACACATACGCATCAGTCTCGAATAACTCACCCCCATTAGCACTTCAACCTTCCAGCAGAGCTCAACTTGTGTCAATGCGGTGATGTGTGTGTGTTCGCACGTTGTGATAACTGACAGGAAATGAGGATTTCGAGCCGTCGTCGTCCGTAATTTAAATGCACACGGAGGGAGCGTCAATGTTTGATATGAGAGAATTAGATTGAGGGCATGTTGCCTTAGAGATTAAATCACGAACGAGATGTGTAGAGACACGCGATATGTCGAATGTGAATATGGATGCCCTGCTCCTATGTGTGTGTTTTGATTCGATTCCGCCGGTACCGTCTCAGCATTACAAGGACGGTTTTATCAGACATGCCGGTAACAATCGCTACGGCCCCTTTAATTCCCGCACACCCATTTGAGAGCCGTTTAGTCTATGAGAATGAGTTGTAAAGCATCGCCGGGGTTTTTGAGAGTGGATTTATGCTCGGCGTATTGTCCGTGGGGACTATTCTGCACTGCCAGTATTACGATAAACATGGAGCTGCAGAGGAGTTAATGGGCCCATAAGCTCAGCTCATAGGTCTGTTTGTGTTAAGAGATGGGCTGAAGTCCAATGAATTTATAAACGCTTCATACTGTAGCCTTGGGGCCGCTATAGTTTTGGTGGCCATGCACGTGCCGTGGGCGGTCAACCGTTATGTTTACCTCTGCAGATCAATAGCACTATACGCTCGAATTTGGGTTTTGAATGTGAGTATTGACATATGTATTGTCTCAAATAAGTCAGCAGGTCTTGCGGATATAGATCAACCTCCTTCACAGTAGCCCGTTAGATGGGTTATTTTTAATCTAGTTACAATCTCCTTTTCTCTGTAGCCATTATTGGTTGGTCAATACCTAATTAGTGTGTGGAGGGGAGGAGCTTAAGTCACATTCATCTCACCTCACCGACCTTCACAGCAAATGTTTGTCGATTTAACAGAAATTCAATGTAAAACATAAAATACCACATGAGGGGAAAACTACAGGGTTCCCACGGGTCCTTGAAAGTTTATGAATCTGGGGGAAAAAATTCAAGGCCCTGGGAAGTTTTTGAAAATATACATACATAGATACAGGTCATTGAAAGTGCTTTAATCTATTTTATGCAAGAAGTTTTCTGGGAAAAATCCATATTATTCCCTGTGTAGTGTAGGATCATATCATAAAAATTCTAGACTTTTTAAGCACACGTGCTAACTGTTTGCTTTAAATGCTTATATCTTCTGTATGCGAATGTTGATTCATACCAAAATGTTTTTTTGCATAGTTGTGTTTGACACATGAAAACGTCTCTGGTTACCCTGAGAAGGGAACGAGACGCTGCGTCTTCCTTGCCATACTTCCTGTATCCCTTTAACGCCGCCTTTGGCAATATTTCAGATAGCGATATACTTCCTGGTTCCTGCATCACCCTGTCTTTGTCGTTAAGCCTCACCATTGGTTGAATTAGATATACACATTCAGACACATTTACCCCTGGAGGCGTCCCCAAAGTGTCACCGCAGTGACGCAAAGCGAATTCCCTTGAAAGGGAACTGTAACAATGTATCTTAAAAGGTAACATGATGTAGCCTTGCTCTCACTTGAAATGTGTCCCCACATTTAGTCCTTGAAATTGAAGGTATTGGACCTGGAAAATCCTTGAAAGGTCCTTGAATTTGATGGTAACTAAGGTGTAGGAACCCTGAAATTAAATAAGAATAAGAACTTTTTCACAAAAGTTGAATGCCTTCCAGAAAAAACATACAATATATCGGATGAAAGAACAGACCCTCTGCTTTCCAAAAAAAACCTTTTATCCTTTCTTCATTTGTTCTCTTTTTATCATCTCTCAAATATGGGTAGGTTTCTTCAAAAATAAAATTTTTTTTTCTAAAGAGATCAGATTCTAAACGAAGATCCAAACACACAGAGTTTTACTGCTTTTTAGATCAGTGGATACTCTAATGTTTTATAAGTTGGGTAAGAGTGCCACCTAGTGGATAATAGCGGAAATATGGATTGGCGTAAAAACTTGTCATTGGCAGGATAGCGTTTTCTCGTAATTGACGAGATAACTCGTCAATGGTGGGAAAAGAGTTGACTATTACACTGAGCTAATATTATTGTGTAAAATAAATGTATATGATGTTAATTACAGGTCCTTGAATTCTTGCTTGGCTTCCAAACCTCTCTGCACAGTTTGATCCATGCTCATTGTCTCCTCTCGTCCTTATCAAACCAATTTTTTATTTTCAACAATGTATTTGTTTCAGAGATCAGTTTAGCCCCTAGCCAGACCAATAGATAAATACAGGCCGGAAGTTCACTCCGGTTCAGGTGCGTAACCGCGACACCTGCCGTGCGTCCGTTAAATTTTTCGTCTATAGTATATAATTAAAGGTAGAAAGTCTGTTTTGGCAGTTTAAGTAAGTTGGTATATTAAAGTTATGAAATATGCACATTTATGACCTGTGCAAAATACAGGCACAAAAATGGCATCAAACAAAGCCTTTGCTGCAGTTATACTGTATCATTGACAGCAGACGTCTGGCAACCGCAGCCACTTTTCACCATAAATTCAACAAGATGTTTCACAGTATAAAGGTATGTCTGAAAAGCTTTTTGTTTCCACTACCCGTCCCCCAAATTGCTTTCTCTCACACAAGATTCTCTCTCCAGCAGACAGTTTCTCTCACGTCGTATGATGGTTTTGTGGTGTTGTAAATACCAGCTGTTAGGAATTCAGCTAGAGTTAGGTAGAATATGAACAGAAGAGGTTTTGTGTTCATGTTTTACAGTACTGCAATTTGCTGATTTATACGTTAGATTCTGAAATAAAGTATGACACAAACTAAAGACAGTAAATGATTTAAGATAATTAACACTTTTATTGCACAAAACAGTTTTTATGAGTCACATAAGATAACAAACCAGATGATCAGTTTATTGGACAGCAGGACAAAACACATCCACAAAACACTGATTGTTCGCAGTCTTCTTTCGACAGCGCATTATTTAGCACATTATTATTTATTCAGAAAAACAAGAGAATATAGAGGATTTGATGTATAAATCTTATTATATGTGATGTTGTCAGTGCATATATAATATGATTAAGCTGCTTTTGTTCGCTAACCACCCCCAATACAGTTTAACCAAGCGCTATGTGCTAAAATAACGCTTTGCTGTGAGCATTCAAATTAAGCCATCATAATTTTTTTTTACAAATATGCCTCATTTCTATGTAAATTAAGCTTTTTATAGACCGTGCCTTATTCACAAAAGTTTTCTTGCTTGGCACGATTAACATTGCGCCATTATGGTCCTTGGAAAACAGCTGGTAAACAATATTATTTGAGAGAATTATTTGTTTACATAGCTATCACAGGAGAACTATCAAATGATTATGATCCTTATGCACTTTAAAGTGGCTTTTTAAAAAGGGTTGATTCACGTTGCAGGAAAGAAGAGAGTCGCGTCAACTCCATTCAGTCCAATTGAACCGTTTTCTGCAGCAATGGCGGATCATGAAGCCTCTCAAGAATTCCCGGAAGTTACTGTCAGATATATAGAGCTGCAGCGGAAAGACTAAATGTGATGAACTTGATTAAAGCTTTAAGATTTAAGGGGGTGATTTCCTGGACAGGAATTAGCTTACACCAGGGGCCTCATTTATAAAGCGTGCGTACGCACAGATTTGATCGTAAAGTGTGCGTAGGCAAAAATCCACGGCAAAGTCCATATTTATAAAACTGTCTTTGACGTGGAAAAGTGCTTAGTGCCACGTCAGGGTCTGAGCAGACGTACACATTTTTGCTTGTCTGATTGCTGCAGGTTTTTGGAAATATAAGCCATTCTTTCTGTTTGAAATTGGGTTTAAACATTGATAAGCGCACTTTAATATGTCTGACATTAATTACGTATCGTTTAAAAGCGGAGATCTGAAACTGCTCGGCTGCGTGCACAAGTTCAAGTTCAGTTGCGATTTATAGATTTGAAAGGGGTACGCGCGTTTTCTGCGCGTACGTTCGGTTTATGAATCACACGTACGCATTTTTGTTAAAAGATCGTAAGATCAAATGTAGGATGGTTTTTACGCAGCATTTTATAAATGACGCCCCAGGACTAGTCCTTAGTTTAACCCTTTAACTGGCACAGCCCTTTTTGAGTGGGGGGGTGAAAAGGTGATGTAATATTTTAAATTAAATTAATATAACTCTGGCATTTTTGGTCTAGAAGCCTAATTTTGGTCTTGTTTTAAAGAAGACACTTTAACGTTTTTTACGAAAGGGTCTGGATGTGAAATATATATCTTTTTATAGCAGTTTACAATTATTTGTAATAAAATAAATAAATGCAATATAGTATATTTTTTAATACATAAAATTATCAAAAAAACTCAGGTTTGTGTTGGTTTGCTGTGAAGTTTGCTGCATACTCTTGTCACAAATGAATAAATTACAATAACTGCATTATTATTATTACTGATAAAAGGTTTTGAAATATGAAAATTACATTCATAGACCTTTCCAACAATATACGGTTTGTCGTGATAGATTATCATTTACATGAAAAATTTTGAAGTAAACCTAGGTGTCCCGCTCATGGGACATCACCAATTAATGGGTTAATTAGGAAATATAACTAGTTTTAACAAACAAACATACCTTACTAAAAACATTTTGAGGCAAAACAAAGGGCACTGATGTATTTTTTGTCTAGGACTAGTCTAATCCCTCTCCAGGAAACCGCCCCATAATGTTTAAAAAATAAGATTGTATATTAGCACTACATGGAATCAAATAAATTTTTTCATCAATGCGTTTGTAGTGGATTATTTCTCATTAAATTAGTGCATTTAGGGGATGTTAGTAGAAAATGGATCAGGCTATGACAGGATGAGGAAAACATTAGCAATAAATTAGACAAGGCATGACATATATAGACCATTTCACTGGGCGCACGACGCGATAAGCGTCTGGTCCGAACTTTATTTTCGGTTTCTGTTTGTTTGACTAGTTGCTGAAACTGAACTCTTAAACAAATACCTTGTCGAAAATAACGAATGTTTTGCGTTCCTATGTAATCTACGTGTTGTTTATTTTGCATGTTATATAAAACTACTTTAAAAGGACTTTGTTGTTATTTATTCTAAGTTGAGTTTACCGGAAGTTACGTGATGACCACAAAGCCGCGTGTTTATGTTGTTACTGCTGAAACCGTCTATACACAGCACACAGTCAATTATACATTATAACCATGCAAAAACATCTCACAAAGTTCCAAATTTTTTGCTCATTTTTTCCGTGGCATTCTCACAAATCTCCGCATTTTTCCGTGGCCCTGACACAGACTTTCTTTTCCATGGCATTCTCACGGATTTGTTACTCAACTGCTTTTTCTTATTTTCAAACCATTGTCGCTTCAGTTTAGGGGTAGATTTGGTGTTTGCTATACCATTATACTATTTTTTCTGATTTATTCTTATATATTTTCTAAACTTTAAACCATTGTTGCCTGGCGCTGGGGTTAGAGTTGGTTTGGTAAAGATGTCATTTTATGTAAATCTAACCCTAAACTGACGCGACAATGGTAAGAAAATAGGACAACAGTTAAATAACCTATCCGTGAGAATGCCACAGAAAAGAAAGTCTGTGGCAGGGCCATGGAAAATTGTGGAGATCCGTGGGAATGCCACTGAAAAATTAGCAAAAAAAATTATGACTGTCCCACGGAAATTCATATGGCCGTAGCCAGCTATGAGGTCACAGAGGTCAGGACCTCAGTAATTTTTTCATATTAAAAAATAAAATTTGAAATTCTCTGATTGACTAATTAGTTTTTCAAAACTAATCCGCATATATAATCAAGTTTGGACAGTTTACTGTATAGTTTAGTGTAAAATGACGAAAAATTGGCTTAAGCTGCGACGGCGCGGGTACAGAATTTGCAGTGTTGCCAGATCCCATTGTTAAAATTCTCTTTAGACGTAGTGTTTTAGAAATTAATGTGACACTTTGACATTATCTATAAAGTGATTGTTAGGTGTAGGTTAGTATTAGCGTTTTTCTGATTTATTTTTGAAATACAAGGTTTGGACGAACTTTGTTTTTTAAGGCCAATTATTTTTGCTTGTTTTTCGTACTAATATCTGGCAACATGGAAACTGAAAGTTATCCAATAAGACGCATCATTCAGCGCGAGCAGGTTATTGCTGATACTACATTCGGTTAGATAAAAGCAGTAATCATCATCATTGTGTCTGTAAGAGTATCAACAGTATCAACAACACTATCGAAAAACAGAAAAGAACTCTGGTACAAAGATGTAGAAGAATTGGGTTTAAATAAAATATTTACTTTATTTATTTACTAAGTGTACTCAAAAAGTGTATTTTATTAAAGTGCGCTTTTTCACCTGTGATAGCATTTGTTAACTCTTAACACCCCACCCTGGACCTCTGTAATTTTCAAACCCTGGCTACGGCCATGACTACACAGTGTGATGCATTTTAAAGCCTTAAAGTTGTTGCCAGTGTAAAACATGTTAATAAGGCTCATACCAGCAGCTGACCATACTACTCTTCCCATATTAGTGGATTTTATTTGTCAAAAAACATTGTTGATAGAACTACATAAAGATGCTACCTACATATTAGTGTAATATATAAATATTGTAAATTAATGCATATTTTGCCTATTAATTAAGAAAAAACGCAGCTCTTTGCCTCTACCTCAGTGTATTTTAATGGCTCGCTATGAATTACGTGACGGCCGAGCTTTTTGACTCTCTTTCTAAAGAGCTCTGCCCTTGGCCCATTACTTTCAGCACCATGGACAGAGAAACTATAGCTGGTCCGAATTAGCCCCCATATACCCTCATTCATTAGTCATTAGTCCACTCATATACTTCACCCAAAGTATTAACAAAGACTTTTGCATTAAAAATGACATAATTGAACGAATTAATGACAGTTGTCATAACACTCCTTCATGATCATAGATCATGTCATGATTATGAACACTCCTTCAAGTAAAGTGTTACCGTTTGCTGTGTGTCTTTGATTTAGAAATCACATGATTCTGTAAAGACCTAGACCACCACATTTTACTGTTTTGCTTATCTTATTCTTTTGTTTAATTATGTGTATTGTCTCTGTGTGGTAATTAAATTATTTTGCGTTTGTTTCCCTTGCCACGCAGTCAAGGCAAATTTCCCAATTGTTTACCCACTGAGGAACCATAACCCCATACAAGAAGAAACGGGACTTCATAAAAAACACTGCATAAGAAAATGTACTCTCTCTGTATCTCTCACTGACAAAAGATAAGCTTGTTCAATCTGCCCAGCTGCCCTCCAGAGGATTCTGACAAGGTTACAAAACACCAAGAGAGAATGAAAGAGAGAGAGAGAGATACACAAACAGTCATATTGTATAACAAAACAAGAATTTTAAAGAAAAAGTATAACAGCACAGCAAGCTCACCTACGGCTTCCCTCCGCACCCCTGCTTAATTAGTGATAATGTACAAATGTTTGTCCTTTTCTGGTGTGTTAGATTTATCTGTTCGCTTTATCTGCCTATTCACCACTGCGTATAAATTTAATTATAAACATCTGGCCTGTGAATGCGTAAATGAAGAGAGGGGAGATTAGGGGAACAGCATGTCGGAGGCAGACAGACAGACCCCCCCCCCCTCGAAAAAGAGTGAGACCCGTGAGAGAACAGGAGAGATGTGTTTGACAGACAGATGCATTGAGCTTTGCAATGGCAACAAACATGATGTTGTACAGCGTAATTCCCTAAAGTCATGTGACAGCCTGTGTACACACACTTATTAGGAACGGAGGAGGAATGGAGATGACCCCGTGTAATGAGAAACAAATTTTTTTATTCTAAAACAGTAAAATCACAGAATTTTGGGAGTGATTTTTTGCAACACCCCAAATAATTAGTGGCATTTTTTATTTATTCATATAATTGCATTTGGCACACACTATTATCCAAAACGACTTACATGCATTCAATCTATACCCTGTCAGAAAAAAAAGTACCAAACTGTTCCTTTTCGGTCGCTGGGGTGGTTCCGTTTTGTAACTTTACAGGTACACTGTAAAACCTAAAAGTGAACTCAACTCAAACCATTTAAGTAAACCGGTTGCATTAGTTTTAAAACACACACATTTGAGTACTGTGAACTTAAACAAATTTTTTTTTTTTTATGCAGTTATGCACTTATATTTAAGTTCACACTAGTTAAATATAAGTGCATAATTGCACATGACTCAAGTTCACAGTACTTAAATTTATGTGTTTTAAAACTTAAATGGTCTAATGAAACCAGTTTACTTAAATGGTTTTAGTTAAGTTAACTGTTAGGTTTTACAGTGTATGCTAAACAGAGACTGTCCTCCAAAATATAACAACCTCATAGGTCTTTTGTGCAAGCACCTTATTACGACGTAAAGTGAAGTATTAAGGGATTAGTGTCCTCTAGCGGCAGCCTGTTGTTACGTTTTAAGGTTTTTGCCTTATACATCAGATTAGACACATTTAATATTATGAATTTGTAAACGTAGAAACGGTTTCATAAACATTTGTGGTTTTAAAAATATTTTGAAGCATCTAATCCCACCCCCACCCTCACCCTTAACCTAAACCCAACCACTTCTCAACCATAAAAAACACAACACGCATGTAAAGTACAGTCATGTATTTATCGCATGAAACAGTTTTACAGTACTTTATATGAAGAACGCACAGTCAGATCTCATTCAAACATAAACCAGCATGACGGAGTCAGTCAAAAAAGCCAAAAGCGCTTCACATTCTTAGCTGACGTAAGGATGCAATTGGTCACGAGACACACGAGAGCCAATGCCTTTTCACAATCATAGATGACGTATCATCGCTAAATCTGGCGACGGTTTTTGAATCAGTCTACACTGGATCTGATATTTACAGTGGATTGACATCACTTTTGCATCTTTTCTTAAAAAAAATTTGATCGTTTGACCTCGGTACACTTGGAAGTATATTTTTAAAAAGTTGTGACTGTTTTGTATGCTGTGTTTATATCATATAATAAATAAATGGGTATGTGCTTTTGCCCTAAATGCCTGGATAGTGTAATGTGTAATAAAACACAATTAATCCTGGCGGTTTAAATTGAAAATCTTATCCCATTATCCCATCATAGCAAAATTATACCCCAAAATATCATTTTATACACTAATATATAAAGTTTTACCTGCTGCAGGACAAGGCCCTAATTTACCAAATGCATCTATTGGTCGTATTTGGTAAAATGGACAAACGACCAAAGCAATCGTATGGGTTGGAGGATATGTTGGCTAAACATAATGCGGGGGGAGGGGGTGTAAAGCTATCTTATGCATTCTGACGTTGGACGTGTGATGTATTAATGTGCCAGATTCACTTCGTCGTCCAAGTTTTTTTCGAACATGAAAGATTCATGTAACAATCTTGCTTTATTTCTTTTATGGGCAATTTCAGTGCAGGAAGTACAGTGGAAGTCCTTATAGGGGCACTTCACCCAGAATAGCCACACACACACCAACCAAGAGCTGATACGAAATCAACATCACAGAAGAGGTGTGTTGTTGTTTGTGAGAAAAAATTATGCTTGTTTAGCTTCCCAAAGAACCCAGGCTTATGGAAACAATGGATATAGTTTGTTTATCCAGGGTAGCAGCGGAGTTGTGCGTGTGTGTTTGCTTAACGCTGGATTTCGTTGAAATGAGGTGGTCCCAAATGGGTCATGAGTCGCAGACAGCAAGTAAAACTGCATCAAATGTCTGTGTTTTGTTGGCAGTAAGTGCATATAATGTAAACGACATGAATCATTAAGGCAGGGGTCTTCAACTACTCTTCTTCGAGGGCCAGATTTTAAAATTGTAAATATGATGCGGGCCAAACTTTTACCCCTATTTTTACCCCTTACATATACTTTATTGTATATGTTAGAACTTGTGTTGTTTTTGTTATATATTTAATTACTGAGTATATTTCATTTTTTATATTTTAAAAACAATTGCAGTTTTACATCGCAAAAGCCAAATGTTAATAGTTTAACTATGAGTCACACAAATTTGGATCCAATAATTACGCGCACCGCAGATGGTTGGCACTCCACGCAGCCCCTTTCTGACCCTCCTTTCAGTTTTATCGGCCGTCATTTTTCATGTACAGTGGTACATAATAAGGTAAAAGTAACCAAACTGATTTTAAATTAGACAAAGATGACCGGCAGTTGGATGAAGATGATTGGAGGGCCGCATTTGGCCCACGGGCCGCCAGTTGACTAGTCCTGGTGTAAGGTATCCAGAGATAGTGGGATAATGTTTGTGACTCGCTCTGTCCGCGGTACGCCTCCAGGGGGTTTGGTTTATTCGGAAAGAATCGGCACAGCAGATCTGTCTTAGAAATCTGATAAAACAAAAGACTCTTGGATATGAAGGATGTAATACTACTCTATATGTATTCAAGATTAACATTACATAAGCAGAAACAGCGTGAGCTTTAAGAATCTATTATGTACCTTTAAATGTACAGTTAACTGTAAGGTCCTTATTGCACCCAAAAGATTTCAATGTGTTGTATTCCAAAAAATTGTAACGTGGTGCTTTAATGAAAGCGATGAAAACGTGAATCCATGTGCAAAAGGTGTTTATTGTAAAATCCCAATAAGGGCCAGCAAACAAATCCAGTAAGGGTAATCCAACAATCTTAATCCAAATAACAGGCTCAGGTTCAGGGCAGGCAGAGTCACAATCAAAATCCAGAAAACAGGCACAGGTCAAAAAACAGGCAGATACAGATACAGATTAACAGAAACAGGCAGATAAACAGACTTGGTATTGGCGATGTAATAATCAGCCAGGAACAGGTGTACAGGAAGTGACTTATATACAGAAACAAACAGGAAGTGTGAAGCGTGACATGGCATGATGAGTTTCAAAATAAAAGTCCAAACAGAGCAGAGAATCAAAATACAAGTACAAATAACAAAAATACGCAAAATACAAGAAAAACACAATACAAAACCTTACAGAATCCCCCCTCTAAAGGGCGACTCCCGGAGCCCAACATACAAATAACAAAGTCCAAATAGAGGGTGGGCGGGCGGGCCAGGACCTCTTGGCAAGGCAGGGCAGTTCAGGAGAGGTCCTGGGTCATGAGGCCAGGATGGTCCAGGGTCGTGGGGCCAGCGTGGTCCCGGATCGTGGGGCCGGCGTGGTCCCGGGTCGTGGGGCAGGCGTGGGCCCGGGTCGTGGGGCAGGCCGGGACCGGGTCGTGGGGCAGGCCGGGACCTGGGTCGTGGGGCAGGCCGGGACCTGGGTCGTGGGGCAGGCCGGGACCTGGGTCGTGGGGCAGGCCGGGACCTGGGTCGTGGGGCAGGCCGGGACCTGGGTCGTGGGGCAGGCCGGGACCTGGGTCGTGGGGCAGGCCGGGACCTGGGTCGTGGGGCAGGCCGGGACCTGGGTCGTGGGGCAGGCCGGGACCTGGGTCGTGGGGCAGGCCGGGACCTGGGTCGTGGGGCAGGCCGGGACCTGGGTCGTGGGGCAGGCCGGGACCTGGGTCGTGGGGCAGGCCGGGACCTGGGTCGTGGGGCAGGCCGGGACCTGGGTCGTGGGGCAGGCCGGGACCTGGGTCGTGGGGCAGGCCGGGACCTGGGTCGTGGGGCAGGCTTGGAGCAGGATCATTGGGCAGACATGGAGCTATATCATGGGGCAGGAATAGACTTTGAACACAAGGAAAGGAAGGGTCCGAGCACACTTCGGCCTCCGCCTTGGTGCCTTCTGCCTCCTTCCTGTGTCTGGGTACTACCCCCCCCCCAAAAAAAACTTGGGAAAGCTTCCAAGGTCCAAGGTGGTGATGTCCCAGATGGTGAATCAGAGGAGTCCTTTGAGCCAGGTGAATCAGATGAACCAGGTGAGTCAGACGGAACAGGTGAATCAGGCAGAACAGACGAATCTGATGAATCAGGTGGGTCAGACGAATCATGTGAATCAGGTGAGTCAGATGAATCAGATGGGACAGGTGAATCAGGCAGGACGGATGGATCAGATGAATCAGACGGGACGGATGGATCAGGTGAATCAGGCAGAACAGACGAATCAGATGAGTCGGGCAGCTCAGATGAGTCGGGCAGCTCAGATGAGTCGGGCAGCTCAGATGAGTCGGGCAGCTCAGATGAGTCGGGCAGCTCAGATGAGTCGGGCAGCTCAGATGAGTCGGGCAGCTCAGATGAGTTGGATGAATCGGATGAATCAGGCAGATCAAATGAGTCCAGGGGTTCAGGTTCAGGGTCTTGAGGAACATGGGAAATACCAGAGCAAACGGCAGACAAAACGCACCACAGGGCTATGGCAAATTCTGAGAGTCTATAATCCAGGAGACATACCTCAGGGGAAGATTCAGGCATGGCGGCCATCTTCACGGCAGGTGCAGGGTGAATAATAGCTCTCCTAAGTGCAGGTGTGGTGGTGACGATGGCCCTCTGAAATACAGGTGCTGGAATGATGGTAGCTCTCTCGAGAACAGGTGCAGAAACAGGCAAGATGGTGGCAGTTTTCGGGACAGGCAGGATGGTGGTGGTTTTCTTGAAGACAGGTGCAGGGACAGGCAGGATGGCGGCCATTTTGGGAACAGGCAGGGTGGCGGCCATTTTAGGGACAGGCAGGATGGCGGCCATTTTGGGAGCAAGCATGGTGGCGGCCATTTTGTGATCAGACATGATTTTAACAGGTTTGGGCAGAACGGGCAGAACATGGCTAGGTGTGTGGTGAATATTCCCTGGTGTATTATCCACCACACCCACAGTGAACGGAGAACCACACAACAGCAATGCAAAGTCAATATAACTCTCCAGGGACCAGGCAGACATATCACGTGGCATACATAAGCGCAACCATTCATCCAATGCATTGTAGAAAATTGGTTTTAAAGCGTCCTCATCATAATGTACTTGATTACTTAAATCCAAAAAGTCACTTACAAAATCCTCAATACGTCGGTGGTTCTGGCGGAGTTCAAGTAGTGCAAAAATGGGCTTCATGTTGCTGGTGGGAAGTTACTAACCTTCGCTGGATCCGGGTAATGGCTGATTATTCTGTAACGTGGTGCTTTAATGAAAGCGATGAAAACGTGAATCCATGTGCAAAAGGTGTTTATTGTAAAATCCCAATAAGGGCCAGCAAACAAATCCAGTAAGGGTAATCCAACAATCTTAATCCAAATAACAGGCTCAGGTTCAGGGCAGGCAGAGTCACAATCAAAATCCAGAAAACAGGCACAGGTCAAAAAACAGGCAGATACAGATACAGATTAACAGAAACAGGCAGATAAACAGACTTGGTATTGGCGATGTAATAATCAGCCAGGAACAGGTGTACAGGAAGTGACTTATATACAGAAACAAACAGGAAGTGTGAAGCGTGACATGGCATGATGAGTTTCAAAATAAAAGTCCAAACAGAGCAGAGAATCAAAATACAAGTACAAATAACAAAAATACGCAAAATACAAGAAAAACACAATACAAAACCTTACAAAAATGAACCTTTGAGGGTACCACCCCACCGACAGAAAATGTACCGTTTTGTACTTTTGTTTTTTGACAGTTTTTTTTTTGTGTGTTCCTAAGATTGAACCCATGACATGTGCGTTGCTAATGCAATGCTCTATGAATTACAACAGGAACCATTCGGCAGAGAAAAAGAAAATGAGGATAAATAAATATGTTTGACTAATTTGATTCACACTGAATGATGTTCTTGTTTGCTGTTAATATATCATTCATGTTTTCGCTTTGAGAAAATTGAGGGTTTGTCGCAGGTTTGTCACCGAGAGACACACCGCTATGTCAGAATAGTTTAGAAACAGACGGTACACAACGGAAGACGCATAAACAGGAAATGTCTGGCTGAGCGAGCAAGCTAATTAACTTGAAAAACTATAAAAATGTAAATTTGCAATTTGCTACCGCAGGCAGCTAATTAACTGCAGTGGGACAGTTAGGAGCAAATTTAATTTGCTTAAAGAAAGTGGAGAGAGGGGAAATATGATTTCCCTGGTCCGATCGATTGCCCATCCTGGAAAACTTACGCTTCCATTGAATAATATTGCAAGAAACGTATACAAGTTCAATAACAGTGTCAGCTACCTAACTATCTAAAAACTAATCAATTAAACGATGAAAGAGACCAGAGAAAGTGAGTGACATCTTGTTTTCACAGTGACCTGTAATGTTCATCTGTGTGCAGTAAGATAACACCGTACACTTCAACACATAGACAAACCCAACGCATTCACACAGTCACTTACCAACCAACTCTGTTTGAAATATAAATAAACAAAGTCTCATACTACTGCAGTTTTGACAGTGCATCTAGGTGAATAAAAAACATTTTAATTAATTTAAATGCATTCTTATATTTTTTTTAACTTAATATGATATAAAAATCAAAATATTTTATTGTTCAGATTAGATGTTGCGCTTTCATAACTCACACACTGTAAAATTCCTTTTTGAACTTAATTTACAATTCATTTAAACTTTCTTGATTGGTGAGGAGTTGCTATAGTTTTTAAAGTTATTTTCACTTTATTTTGATCATTTATAGCAACTCCTCACTAGAATTTTCAGTTGTGTTTTATTTAAAGGGTTTTTTAATATTAATCAAGAACTTACACTTTTTTAATAAAGAGATTTCTTGGTCTTTTTCTTGGTCACTTGAACAAACGTTTTCATTTGATCTCCATTTAATCTCATTGATATAAACAATAAAAAATTGTATTTTTGCTATGTTAAATGGATAAATTATACAAAAATCTATTTTTTTCATCATTTACTCACCCTCGTGTTGTAACAAACCTGTATACATTTTGTCGTTTTGATGAAAAGAAGTGAATATATTTTGAAAAATGTAAATAACCAAATAGATCTATGGGGCACCATTTACTTTTTTCTTACTATGGAAGTCAATGGTGTCCCAGATCTGCTTGGTTTGGAAAAACTTGATGGTGCATAAATGATGATAAAAATGTACATTTTCCAGTGAACTATCCTGAACACAGTCATAAAAGGTGTCCAATTCGGCCCGCATGATGATTCATACACTCAGTTTCCATGGGTACTCATATCAGATCACTGCATCAAAATAAAAGTCTCTCAGGAAAAATGTATTTAAAATTAATTTTGGTTACATTTGGCAATCTTTAAAGACATGTTTACTGATTTTTAATGATAAATACATAATTTAAAAACACTTTCAAGCGGGTGTCAAGTTTATTTCCAATATGAGAGACATGCGGAGAAAAGCAAAACACAGAGCGTAGACAGTCTGCACGCGGTGCCCAAATATCTTGCCGTTTCCGTGGGAGGCACAGAGAAAAGTGAAACATACTGCGTTAGATAACTTTGGCACTTACTGTAAATGGTTTGGAATTGAAAATGCCAGCACAACAGTGCCAGCTATAGGAGAGCAACATTTGAGTATTGAATAAAGTTGAGTAACGTTTCTTCAGGTTGTCATGGAATTGATGTTCAGGCAATGTTGGCGAGCACGTTTGTGTAGACCAGCACTACACAATTTGATGAAAACTTTGGCAGATGCAAAATTGAGAGATTCTGTATAAACTCCAAAACTCCAGTGCAGTTATGATAATGAGCTTTAATTACTACACAGGCACGGCTGTTGTTTCTGTATTTTGCCTGGAGGATGCACGCTTAGAGTTTAGATGAGTGTGTGTGTGTGTGCGTATCAGGGGGCTAAAGTAGTTTTATTGGTATTTATTGAGCTTCAGTCGGAGTTCAGCACAGTACTGTAGATATGAGCTGCCATTCTAGCAGATGGAAACAGGATGAATCGGGATGCCAATGCTTTTATTGGCCCATGAAAAAGATAATCACTCCCAAATGTCTGATATCAAAACAACCCAACGCCATTATTTTCTGCTGCACTATACGGATGTGAGTAATCTCTTCAGACCACCGAAGGGTGGGTGTGTGCGCATGTGTGAAGATGCATAACAGATGTGTTTGACCATAATTTCCACCTGTTCGTATACCTTTCCATCTTTTTTGCGATGCTGATAGAACAAACCCCACTAAGCCTACAGTATGTAGCATTTCATATAGTATAACTGCGAAAGCACGGCTAGCTCGAAGCAAGCCAGAGATCAAAGAGAAGACAGCTGCCAGAACAAATTTACAAGTAGCTATTTATCCTTTTTTAACTTCCCATTTCTCTCGCTCACTCACTTTCTCTCTCTGGCCTCCCATGGCAGTAGCTGCAGTTTGTTATCTTTGTAGCCCTGTAAAAGTTTTATCTCGTAGAAGGAGAGGGATGACCCTGTCAAGCGGTGCTCTGACTTACGGGTCGCCGTAAACAAAGCAGAGAAAGGAGATTAATGGCTGGGAGTGGCGATGGGCTGAAGGATTCTGGGACGGAAAAGCAGCGGCCAAACTTATCAGATCTGTGGCCTTAGGACCCGTAAGGTGTAGATCAGAGATTAAACTATAACAACCACTGGAAACTTACAGGGGTTAAACATAAAGGTTGGTTAGATTTCTGTCCAGAAGAAATGCAGGAACACAGTGAGGTTGGTCTACAGGTGTGCTTGGTTAAAGGCTAATGCCTTGTGCACATCACAGTGACTAGCAAAGACGCAATCTCATGGACGCTTGGCGACTTCTGGCAACACATGCAACAGCAGCTGCGTTTCCATTACAGATTCGTGCAAAACTGTAGCGTTATTTTCTAAATGTCGACAAAAAAATCAATAAATTGCGAAATGACTTCGACTGAAACTTAGTTTTTCCTCGTGTGATAAGTCATTCCAAAAATCATGTTGACATATGTTTGTTGGTTTACTAATATCACATCCACTGCACTAGGCATTATTTTACTTAGGAGAGGCAACGTATAGGTGTTTCTTGGAGGTAATAATTCAATATTTTAAATCAAAAGAGATTTAGGAGCGTTATCCAGACATTATTGGCAAGGAAAGGCTTTTATATTTAGGAGCAGACACGTATGAGGTGTTTCTTGTAGGTTTTAGTACATACTGCATCATATTCAAATAATGATTATGTGACTTATGTACATCAGGCGACCTGTAAATGGGAATAAATGCCTTTTTGCGAAATACCGAACAATATGATCTCACAGAAAGTCGTGTTATAGTCACGAAAAATTCAGTTAATTTATCACGATTTATAATTTTCATTACAGTAATTTAGCACGGATGTCATTTTCGGGTCACTCGCCCGAATTTCTATAAATAGATTTTCGTGTCCGTGGCACAACTTTCTTTTTCATGTCATGTCATTTTATTTTATGTTGTATTCCTATTTTTAAATCATTGTGGCCTGGGGTTTAGATTTGGGGTTTGGGTTATGATGTACTTTTATGTATTGGTTCTACATGTTTTTCTTCTGCTTTTAAAACTATTCTCACCTGGAGTTGGGGTTTGGGTAAGGATGTCTTAAAATGTAACAGAAAGTGATTCTAAACCCAACCCCAAGTGACAATGGTAAGAAAATAGGAAAAAACAATGAGAAAACAAAACATAAAATGACACGAAAAAGAAAGTCGGACACAAAAACCTATTTATAGAAATTCGTGCGACTGATACGAAAAAGAAATTCGTGCTCAAGGCACCGAAAAAGCTGAATTTCGTGCCATGGAAATGAATAAATTAATAAAAAATTTCATGACTAAAACATGACATTCCGTGAAATCAGTCTGATACCGAATTTCCTGAAAATACACCTCTTGTGAGCGTAAATACTTTTTTACGAGTTTTTACAAAATTTACGTGTTTCCATTGGCCAAATATTCAATTCGCAATGTCAAACGCAATGAAAACGCAGCTAGTGTCCAACAAAGCTGAGAAAAGTTCAACTTTATGCAAATGACAAGCAATCTTCAGTGGTGACTACCAATGAGAGTAAAGCAGTAGAGATCACTTTATGTATTTTTCGTCATTTACTCATTTGTTTAAATATACATATAAAAAATATGAACAATCTAAAATTAAATAAAAAAAGATTAAGATGATAAACAGATTTCACTAGTGTTTTTTATTTTATTTTAATAGTTTATGACTAAATCCACAATGAAAATGTTTTAAAGGGGACACATCATGAAAATCTGACTTTTTCCCTAGCAAAGTAAAAATACAGATAATTTGTTGAGAAAAGTAAGTCAAAAGTATGCACTATAAATTCTACTTAAGTAAAGTAAATGCGTGGTAAATTTACTTAAATACAGTAACAAAGTATTTGTACTTTGTTAACTTACATTCCACCACTGCGTAACATGCCTAAACATGTTTGATACCTAACCTAACTGCGTCGTGTACATGCAAAAAGTTAATAATTCCCGCCCAGAAAACCTGGAACGTGATAATCCCCTATTGGGTCCCAATTGCTTCTATCAACCTAGAAAATGTGAAAAAGATCAACCCAGTAACTTAATTTTGGTAAACCATTCTCTGCAAGCATGTGAAAAAATAGGTCATTGAAATTTGGCTCCCCCTGGGATGTCAGAGGGGATCTTATTATAATAATCTGCAACTATCCAACCACGGCACAGCCATTTAGTGCAGAGAGAAAGAGAGAGAGAGAGAGAGAGAGAGAGAGAGAGAGAGAGAGAGAGAGAGAGAGAGAGAGAGAGAAAGAGAGAGAGAGAGAGAATTTACAGCACAATTGAGTTTCAATTTCAACAAAACACCATTATGGCAATCAGTTTTTGAATTTTATCAAGTCATTTGCATTTTAAAGGACACACCCAAAAATGGTCACACCTACAAAGTGGCAATTTTAACATGCTGTAATAAATTATATGATATTTTGAGCCGAATCTTCACATACGTATTCTGGGTTCGCCAAATATTTATTTTACATCTTTAAAAAGTCTTGTGAAATATCTCCTTTAAAAAGGCTCTTGGTAATGTTTCCCTAAATAAAACATTAATAACAAAATGAAAGTTTAAGAATAATTTTTAAAATCATGTTTACTCACTTGAGATGATTCCCAAATATTTTTTAAGAGTTGACTGATTTGTACAAAGTGAATAGTACAAAAATGTATGATTATCATAAAAACAATAATAAAACCTCACCCCTAAACTCCACCCCAACCCCAATGTCACAGGGTTTAAAGCAAATCGTTGATTGTTGTACAAATGAATATGAATAAGCTACCTTGTAAAATGCATCTGAATTGCCATGAGATTGCATTGAGATTTCAGTCATATTAGCAGTATAAAAAGGTCTGGTTTATTTTGCATAGAGAGGGTCACAGTAAAAGTACAATATCACTCAAATACAACTCACTTTACCTCATTAAATCCCCTGCTACCGGACCCATTGCTCGTGAAATTAATTCATTATGGCTGATCGCGAGCATTTCTAAAATGCCATAAGTAACTGAATTTAAATCTAGGACGACAGCCATATTGGCCAGCACAGCGTAAGCAGAAAATTACCGAGCGCACCTTTGAAATGACTTTTAAATTACCCTGTTGATGTTAAGAAGCTATTGCAGTTTTTAATGGAAATGTTGGACAAAGCCATTTACCACGGGCAACAAAAGCAAATAAATGCAATAAACAAACAAACATAAAGCTTTGAAACACATTGCAGCAAATCCACAATGTTAATCTGCGCAGTTAAACCCATCCATTAAAGAGAACAATTAAATCTCTCGCAGTGAAACATTAGCCAACAGCAAAATCTTTTTAATGGCGTCTTACTGATATCTGAAATCACCAACAAAGAAATTGTCTGTATTAAAGCTTGTGACTTGAATAGTAATCCCATCAAGAAGCAATCCCAGCTTCATCAAATCGGCGTGATCCATTTGCACCATCTATAAAACCAGCACACAGTATAAGCCTGAGGTTTAAATCAGAATTATTTAACAGATGTTCTGAATAAAACAGGTGTAGCTACGAACTTTTAAAATGGCTAAGAAATCCCATGGCTCCAGGAAAGGAATATGGCCAGTTTCAGCTCTTCCCACGGTAAACTATAAGGTAACCATCAGCAAACCTCTACCGCAAGGTCCATAGAGAAATGGTGTGGATGAACTTGACCGGCCTACACAAAGCCCAGACCTGAGCCCCATGGAAACCTTTGGGATGAATTGAAATGTCAGCTGTAAGCCAGACCCCAATCATTACCCAATTCATCCCATAAAAAACTTTCCCAGAAGGGTGGAAAATGTTGTACAACACCCTGTTAAGGCATGCGGTTTTAAAAAGAAAATCACATTTGGGTGGCCCCAGACACTTTTGGAGATGTACAGTATGCAATGCATTAGGCAAATTGATGACAATGAGAGTGCAGGGCATTTATGAAAAGCATATACAGAGCATGGTCATATGTTATCTCTTCCTACATTGTAGCAGTAATAAAACACAATCGCTTTGGTTTTACTCAAAGGTGCAAATTTAAAGAATGATCTCTTGACAGAAATGCAATATAATATACATAACTATATTATCATTGGTGTATAAAGACCTTAAATAGTGAACTGTATTGTTTTTATTACCTCAAAATGAGCCGTTTTTATCTACATACACCGCGGGTCTCCTTACGCCCCATTCAGACAGCCAACGACCAGCAGTAGCAGAGCGACGTGATCTCATTCATTTCAATGGAAATCGGGCGACTTCCGGCGACACGAGCGAAAGCGACCGTTGGCGACCGTATAGGCATGTCCAGCGACGCGAGAAAGTTAAGAAAAGTTTAACTTTATGCAAATGTCGAGCGAATTTCGGGAGCGACTACCAATGAGAACATGGACACGCCCATACAGTCGCCAACGGTCACTTTCGCTCGTGTTGCCGGAAGTCGCCAGGTTTCCATTGAAATGAATGAGATTGCGTCGCTCTGCTACTGCTTGTCGTTGGCTGTCTGAATGGGGCGTTACATGGAAATTGCCATCATGTTTCTACAGTAGCCCTAAACCAGGGGTGTCAAACTCATTTTAGGCTGTGGGCCGGATGGTAAATAACGCCATGAAGTGCGGGCCGGATAATTTTTTTAAACCTTAGTGTGCTGATAATTGTGTTAAAATTAACTTAACAAACCAATTAATTAGTTTGTTTAGCAAGAAAACCAGAGAAACACACAGCTCTGTGAAAACTACATTTCATAAGGTCACACTCATACTGTATATTATACACACAAATTTACATCTGTACAAAACCCACTGGCCTTATAGGTTGAAAAGCTTTAATTTAACTTCTTTTGCCTTGATGCCAAAATTATTTATAAACCATTCACTTTTCTTTGGAATATATTTGTAATGAGAACAGTCATTTAGAAAATGCTAGATGGGGCAGTGGCCCAAAACAAAAATGGGACTATGGGGGGTGGTACTATTATTATGGTTTTAATAAAGTATTATAAATATTATTGTAGCATTGTGTAAAAAGAAACATTATTTTTATTTCATTTTTGGGGAAATATGTATTTTTCTTTTATTTACTTGTCATTTTGTTGAAATGTTACATTTGTGTTATAAGATAAGATGTTAAAACGTTATGTGGAAAACAGTGGTTGTTTTAATTTTATATTAATGTAATTCCTTACCTTGCATGTATGTCTGTAACCAATGAGGGTCCAGGTCAAGGTCAAGGGGGAGGAGCTAGAGAGGGAAGAGGAGGAAGAAGGTCAAAAAAAAACGTGGTGGAGAGGTATTGCAACAGAGACGTAAGGCGATGTTAAAAGTTTAAATATGCACGTGTAGATTAGGGGGTTTTCAGCGCGAAAGTCACATACTAATTTATCACGTAACGAGGAAAGAAGACAGGACTTTCAATCCGATGTCTGTGTCGTATTTCCCACGGAGAGGCTCGAGTGGATAACTCGGTCCGGGTGTCGCGAATTCATTCTGCATCGTCAACTAAAACAGTGGACAATCAGGGCAGAGCGATAACTTTGACTTTCTATCTGTTGTCGGAGAAACGAAGGACTTTGTGACGGGACTGAATAGCGTTATGAGCTAACAGGTGATGCCTTCGGCCAGGAGGTAAGAGACACGTCACCGGCTTCATGAGTCAGCTTTTTTCGGTACTCGCAAGTTCAAGTCAATACAACCAGACACCGCTAATAACACCTTCAAATCACCAGCTGTATCATCGCACCGGATCTTTGCTTCATGTGTATTCATCCGATGAGTTTGCTAAGATAATACAACTAACATCAAAGGAGGTACAGTTTCTGTTTGCCTTATAATATTGAACCAAACTGATCTTCATTTATGGGCCCCAACGAATACAAGCTTGCAACGAGTGTAGAGACTTTTGTTTTTTGGTAAGTTGAGAAGAGTAAAATCAAGGAGTTGTTATTACTGTTTCTGTATTTGTGAATATAGCACAGTCTTTTCTTTTATTTGTTAATTTTCATTTTCTCATTTCATATTGGGTTGTTATTCAATACATTCTTCTATTGAAAGATTTTGTCTCTGAGTGATTGTTAAACATTCTAAACATTTGACTGCTTTGTAGCATACTTTGCAACTTTTGTTAATAATACAGAAAGTTTAAAGGGGCATAACTTATCACACTGCAAGTATACACCGTTCAGTGGTTTATATTCTATAGTTAATTCATTCTTTTCAGTTATTTTTTTTTTGTTATAAGGGAAACCTTAGGGGATTATTAGTAAGAGATAAACATTTAGTGTAAACGAGCTCAGGGCGCCATTTCCATACAAAGAGGGGAAAAGCGCTACATAAAATGGAGGCACCGCTGGGATTCTTTGGTTTCCCAATATAGCTCATTGGTGTATTTCAAAAAAAAAAAAAAAAAAAGAGTGCTTGAAGTCTGATTCTGAATCCTGTTATGATTGCATCTAAAAACATGCAACCCGAGCTCGTAGATGAACTCAGAGGATGGTGTAGGGGAGAGGGGTTGGATGTATGTCATGCTTTGATGGTGATTGTTCCTGAAGAGGTAGAGATTTCTCAGATTGAAGAAAATCTACAAACAATAAAATGTTTGGGCCGAGTGCGAGTGCGGGGAAGGATGTACAATCGTAAGCTAGATGGTCTAGCGGTATTGTGTGAATGCAAAGAAAGAATAGTGATAGACCAAGTTCCCCCTGAGATATTGCCAGTAGGAGAGGCTATGGCGTGGCCTGTGGTGGTTGTAGCTGAAGAGCCAGCTGCTGCCACCCCTAGTGGGAAAAGTGACTGTGCGTCTCCTGGTACGGATAATGAGGGTTGTTTTAAACCTTTGTTAGGTTCATCTGCTAGCTCCCCTGAGGCTATTATCCGTGCTGTTGGTGACTTATTGGCAAAGATTGAAAAGCCTGCAGGTGACGCTAGTAGTTATCGTCGACTCAGAATTTTTTCTGGCACAATACCGACCCCGCCTGGAGAGGAGTCCCTGGAGCATTGGCTTGAGCAGGCTTATTTGATGGTGGAAGAGAGTGATTGCTCTTCAAAAGAGAAACGCAGACGAATAATGGAAAGTTTGAGAGGTCCAGCTTTGGCCATAGTGAAGGCTGTACGAACCGCTGAAACAGAGGTTTTGCCAGAAAAGTGTGTAGAGGCGATTGAGAGTGCATTCGGTACTGCCGAGTCAGGCGAGGAATTGTACTTTGCCTTTCGATCAATGCAACAACGCTCAGGTGAAAAATTGTCAGATTTTTTGAGACGTCTGGAGTACGCTCTGACCAAAGTAGTACAGCGTGGGGGCTTACCTGCCGACAGGACCGATCGATCCAGAGTAGAGCAACTTATCCGTGGGGCTGTTGCCTCAGACATGATGTTAGTACATCTCAAACTGAGGGACAGACGGGAAAACCCTCCTACTTTTTTAGAGCTGCTGAGAGAGGTTAGAACTGAGGAAGATTATGAGATCTCTAGGCTTAAGCTGACCTCCTCAGTTAACAAAATCCAAGCTAGCGCTGATCTTGACGGTTCGTCTGGTGATATTCAAACCTTGAAAAAAGAGGTCAAAGAGCTGAAAGCAATGCTTTCAGCCATGAGCACTACTCAATGTACCACTGTGGTAGAAGCTGGGGATCCAGCTCCAAAGCCTAGCATATCGAGTGGTAGCTTTGATCCTGATATTGCAAGCCTAAAAAAACAAGTCAAAAGGCTACAACAGAAAGCCACAACTAGGGTTATGAGTACACCAACCACCGCCTTACCTATCGAAACCTCGAGAGCGATGCCCACGATGGTAAAGTACCCCAAACCCACCGCAAATTCAGATGATTTTTACTGTTATCGATGTGGTGAGACTGGGCATTTCTCGTCTAAGTGTAAGAATCCTGAAAATGCAGGCAAAGTTATACAAAAGCTCATTCAGTCTCTTAGGAAAGCAAAGGGCAGGGATTCGTCGTCAGGGAAGGATGGTATGGGAACAACAGACTGTTCTGTAAAGAGGAGTGCTGTGGCTGTGCAGGGAGAAAGGCAGCCCCCTAAGGGACTTATAGGCCCAACCTCTGTGGTACCGTTGAGGGTTAATGGACAAGCATGTGAAGCCTTACTGGACAGTGGTTCGCAGGTCACTATAATTTTTGAGGATTGGTACAGGCGTTATTTGCCAGACCTCACCATTCATTCAGTTACTGGGTTAGCCATCTGGGGATTAAGTGAGTCAACGTATCCCTATTTAGGCTATGTGGTAGTAGACCTGGAGTTTCCTGAAAAGGTCACAGGAAGTCAGGATACGATTTCAGTCTTGGCTCTCATATGCCCTGGACCATCTAGCCCTGATCAAACTCCTGTTATCTTGGGCACTAATGCCAATCTCTTTAAAAGGTTGGCTCAGCTGTGTAAGGACAGGGAGGGAGTAGATATTGCTCAGGTGTTTGGTATCACCGTTGGTGCAGACGTTTTACCCTCAGAGGTTCAGTCGACAAAAGATGCCCAAATGGCCTCTGATGACTCTCCTGTAGGTACTGTGATATGGGAAGGACCAGGTTCACTGAGTTTATCAGCAGAAGGGGATTGTTGTGCAATCTGTAAGATTGAGTTCACTGAGAGGGTGGAAAACCAGGTTTTGATGGTGGACACATCACCCTCTGTTACTTTGCCTGTAGGGGTTTTGCTGCAGCCAATGGTGGTTCCAAGCAGTGTGGTCGATGTTAACAATTTCCCTGTTTTGATGCACAACGAATCCAAACGGACCACGGTTATACCAGTAGGCACTGTGGTAGGGCATTTGTATCCAATTGACCCTGTGAATCCTGTTACTGAGGTAGGAGTTGACACAGAGCAGTTTGACCCCAACCTCATTCATTTTGGTGACTCTCCCATGCCCGAGAGTTGGAAGGACAGGCTGCGACAAAAATTGTCACAACGTGCAGGGGTATTTTCGTTTCAGGAATGGGATATTGGCTTAGCAAAGGGAGTCGAGCATCATATTCGCATGTCAGAGTCTAAGCCTTTCCGTGAGCGCTCAAGGCGGCTCGCTCCGGCTGATATTGATGATGTGAGGAGACATATACAGGAACTTCTGAGGGCCGGGATTATAAAAGAATCCCGGAGCCCCTACGCCTCCCCCATTGTAATAGCCCGCAAAAAGAATGGGAGCATCAGAATGTGCATAGACTATCGCACCTTAAACAGCCGAACTATAGCCGATCAGTACACTACTCCACGTATTGACGACGCATTAGACTGCTTATCTGGAAGTCAGTGGTTTTCGGTTTTAGATCTCCGTAGTGGCTATTACCAGATTGCAATGGCACCAGAAGACAAGGAGAAGACGGCTTTTATATGCCCTTTAGGATTCTTTCAGTTCGAGAGAATGCCTCAGGGGGTTACTGGGGCTCCTGCAACGTTTCAAAGATTGATGGAGAAAACTGTGGGGGACATGAACCTTCTACAGGTTCTAGTCTACCTTGATGATCTCATCGTCTTTGGAAAAAACATTGCAGGAGCATGAGGACAGGCTTCTTAAGGTTCTTGACCGGTTGAAGGAAGCAGGATTGAAGATTTCACTTGACAAATGCCAGTTTGGTCAAACTAGAGTGAAATATGTAGGGCATATAGTTTCAGCAGATGGTGTTGCGGCTGATCCAGAAAAGGTCCAGGCCGTTACCACCTGGCCTCAGCCCACAGACCTTAGGGCACTGAGATCTTTTCTAGGTTTCTGCGGATATTACCGTAGGTTCATCGCCGACTACGCAAAAATCGTGAAGCCCCTTACTGACCTCACCAAGGGCTATGCCCAAAAACATGGCCGTAACACACCAGACCCCAAGAAATCGAGTAGTTACCACCAGGATTCTGAGCCGTTTGGCGAGCGCTGGACTTTGTCCTGCACAGAGGCGTTTCACAAGATCATAAACCGTCTAACTACTGTGCCTGTCCTTGCATTCGCAGATCCAAATAAACCGTACATCTTGCATGTTGATGCTTGTTTGCAGGGGTTAGGCTCAGTTTTATACCAGGAGTATCCTTCGGGCCTACGGCCTGTAGCTTTTGCTAGTAGGAAGCTAAGCAATGCGGAAACGAAGTATCCCATTCATCAATTGGAGTTTCTGGCACTAAAATGGGCTGTCGTGGATAAATTCCACGACTACCTATATGGAGCTAGATTTACAGTCCGCACGGACAATAATCCACTAACCTATGTTCTGACCACAGCCAAACTGAATGCCACTGGGCATCGTTGGTTAGCTTCTTTGGCAACTTATGATTTTGATGTGCAGTATAGACCAGGGAAAACAAATGTTGATGCTGATTTGTTGTCTCGCCGTGTGGCTGGAGATGAGGAAGACTGGCAGTGCATATCAGAGGCA
The DNA here is from genome assembly GCF_030506205.2 of Paramisgurnus dabryanus. Classification (NCBI taxonomy): domain Eukaryota; kingdom Metazoa; phylum Chordata; class Actinopteri; order Cypriniformes; family Cobitidae; genus Paramisgurnus; species Paramisgurnus dabryanus. Next base: position 32,327,109 of record NC_133353.1, read on the forward strand.
GGGGTCAAAGCCATATGTAAAAGGGTTTGTGTGGACTTATGCTCTGAAACACCACCAAGATACGTTGCACAGTTAGGTGCATCCCCTGAATGTATTCCGGAAGTGTTTGCTTTCCCTACTCACCTAAGCTATCAATCGCTGGAACAGAAGTCACATGCAGAGTTGGTTAAAGCCCAGAGAGATGATGTCACTTTAGGTCCTGTAATTTCTGCATTAAAAGATGGGAATTGGCCTGTGGGGGTAGACAACAATTCAGAGCTAGGGCTGATGAAGAGAGAGATGGCACGGTTGGTATTGAAGGATGGGTTGCTTCATAGAAGTAGTAAGAACCTTTCTGGTCAAAGTACATACCAAATGGTGTTGCCTGCGGAATTTCGAGAAGCGGTGCTGAGGTCGTTGCATGATGACATGGGGCATTTAGGGGTGGAAAGAACCACTGATTTAGTGAGGAGTCGGTTCTTCTGGCCTAAGATGGCTCAAACAGTTGAACAGTACATCAAAAACTGTGGGCAGTGTGTTACTTTTAAAACACCCTGTAAGAAGTCTGCCTCTCTACATCAGATAGTCAGCAGTGGCCCTTTAAATCTGGTCTGTATCGATTTCTTATCAATGGAGCCTGACTCCAAAGGGATCAGTAATGTTCTTGTTGTTACAGATCATTTTACGCGTTACGCACAGGCTTTCCCGTCCAAAAATCAAACCGCTCTGACTGTTGCCAAAATTCTGGTGGACAAATTTTTTGTGCACTATGGATTACCTGCCAGGATTCATTCCGATCAAGGGCGGGATTTTGAGAGTAAGTTAATTAGGGAGCTTTTGAATCTGTTGGGTGTGCGAAAATCCCGAACTACTCCATATCATCCGCAGGGTGATCCCCAGCCCGAGAGATTTAACCGTACCCTTCTCTCAATGCTGGGCACCCTGGGGAAAGAGAAAAAGAAACAATGGAGCCAGCATGTAGGGCATTTGGTACATGCGTACAATAGTACTAAATGTGACGCTACAGGATTCTCTCCCTATTACTTAATGTTTGGAAGGGAAGCGAGGCTCCCGGTTGATTTGTGTTTTCCAAGTTCACCTGAGGGAAAAGAGGAGAGGGAGCACTCGAAATATGTGGCAAAATTAAAGAGTGATCTGCAAGAGGCCTATGAGCTAGCTTCTAAAGCCGCTGATAAAGTGCACCAACGGAATAGGAGAGCTTATGATCGCAATGTGAAATTTCAGAGTTTGACTACTGGTGATAGGGTACTACTCCGAAATCTGGGGTTGAAGGGAAAACATAAGCTTCAGGGCCGTTGGGGGTCAATACCACATATTGTTGTGGGGAAAATGCCTCACTTACCGGTATATGAGGTAAAACCAGAGCAGGGCAGTGGAAGAGTGAGAACTCTTCATCGTGACCATCTCTTGCCTATTGGACAATGGGTGAGAATGACCGATGGCACTGTGAATGTTGAACCTTTGAAAAGGATAAACACACGGTCAGGGTCTGAAAGAAAGTATAAACGGACACCGGTCCAGAGAGAAACCTTGGAGTTTTCAGAGTCATCTTCTGAGTCAGAGAGTGAAAGACCCAACCGTCCATACCATGCTTACATTGACAAGCTATTAAAGAATAGTGTGTCACGAGACAGAACTACTACTGTACATCCTGGTGAGGTAGACATTCAAAGTGTTGAGGAAGAGGATGTAAGTGAGGTAGAAGGTCCTGATGATTTATGTAGTGATAGTCACTCTGAAAAAGGGTCAGAAAGTGACAGTATACCTGAGCCTGTAAATGTGTCTGATGAAAGACAAATGATAAGGCAGGACTCAGCAGATTGTACAAATCAAAGATCTAGTGGTAAAAGAAGGATAAAACCTGTGATTAAACTAACTTATGATGAACCAGGCAAAGCTAAAGATCACCCAATCACTATAGTACATAGAGGAATCATAATTAAGGTTGGATAGAGTTGTTAATATGGTGCACAAACACTTTCAATGTTGGTTCATATGTTTGGTTTAATGTCTGATGAGGACATCAGGACAATTTAAAAAAAGGGAGGGTGTAGCATTGTGTAAAAAGAAACATTATTTTTATTTCATTTTTGGGGAAATATGTATTTTTCTTTTATTTACTTGTCATTTTGTTGAAATGTTACATTTGTGTTATAAGATAAGATGTTAAAACGTTATGTGGAAAACAGTGGTTGTTTTAATTTTATATTAATGTAATTCCTTACCTTGCATGTATGTCTGTAACCAATGAGGGTCCAGGTCAAGGTCAAGGGGGAGGAGCTAGAGAGGGAAGAGGAGGAAGAAGGTCAAAAAAAAACGTGGTGGAGAGGTATTGCAACAGAGACGTAAGGCGATGTTAAAAGTTTAAATATGCACGTGTAGATTAGGGGGTTTTCAGCGCGAAAGTCACATACTAATTTATCACGTAACGAGGAAAGAAGACAGGACTTTCAATCCGATGTCTGTGTCGTATTTCCCACGGAGAGGCTTGAGTGGATAACTCGGTCCGGGTGTCGCGAATTCATTCTGCATCGTCAACTAAAACAGTGGACAATCAGGGCAGAGCGATAACTTTGACTTTCTATCTGTTGTCGGAAAAACGAAGGACTTTGTGACGGGACTGAATAGCGTTATGAGCTAACAGGTGATGCCTTCGGCCAGGAGGTAAGAGACACGTCACCGGCTTCATGAGTCAGCTTTTTTCGGTACTCGCAAGTTCAAGTCAATACAACCAGACACCGCTAATAACACCTTCAAATCACCAGCTGTATCATCGCACCGGATCTTTGCTTCATGTGTATTCATCCGATGAGTTTGCTAAGATAATACAACTAACATCAAAGGAGGTACAGTTTCTGTTTGCCTTATAATATTGAACCAAACTGATCTTCATTTATGGGCCCCAACGAATACAAGCTTGCAACGAGTGTAGAGACTTTTGTTTTTTGGTAAGTTGAGAAGAGTAAAATCAAGGAGTTGTTATTACTGTTTCTGTATTTGTGAATATAGCACAGTCTTTTCTTTTATTTGTTAATTTTCATTTTCTCATTTCATATTGGGTTGTTATTCAATACATTCTTCTATTGAAAGATTTTGTCTCTGAGTGATTGTTAAACATTCTAAACATTTGACTGCTTTGTAGCATACTTTGCAACTTTTGTTAATAATACAGAAAGTTTAAAGGGGCATAACTTATCACACTGCAAGTATACACCGTTCAGTGGTTTATATTCTATAGTTAATTCATTCTTTTCAGTTATTTTTTTTTTTGTTATAAGGGAAACCTTAGGGGATTATTAGTAAGAGATAAACATTTAGTGTAAACGAGCTCAGGGCGCCATTTCCATACAAAGAGGGGAAAAGCGCTACATTATGTATTAAATTACTAGCATCAACTTAGACAAGTGATTATAATGGGAAATATAATAAGAATTAAAGTGTGACAATCTGCTAAATATTCAATATGATTTACCTGCTGGCTTGATGGAGCTTTGAATCCATGTTTGCAATGTTGAACTGCTTCTAAAAGCCTCTCTTTCCGTTCTCTGTCGTTATTTTGTGAAGACATTGGTGTTTTTTTGTATTTTTTGTCTACAAAGTGTGCCAACAACAGCAAATTTAGTGTTTATATTAACTTAGATCTGATCGGGAACATTAAATCGATTAGACAAGCATTGTAACGTTAATAAGAATGTGGATATTTTGTTGTTTGCTAAGTTGTTAGCACTTTTAGAACACTGACAGCAAATCATTACCGGAAGAAATACATAAACATACTTACAAGATACTAATTCTGCGGTTTAACAACTGATATAATGTAATGAATCTACCTGTTAATGCAACGAACTTTGGAAACTGTCGTCTTCGCTCTCCAGGCAGAGAGTGGACACAGAGATGCTGCGGAGCGGGCGAGAAAACACGAAGTGGATCACCGGAATCAGTGGATCTTTAGCGGAGCGGTAACAATAAAACGGCAAGTTTTTTGGGCACCGTGTTTAGTCTATGTTCCGCGTTTTGCTGCTTTCCGCAAGTCTCTCATATTAAAAACGAACTAGACACCCGCCTAAAAGGGTTTTTAAAATATGTATTTAATATTTAATAATACTGTATAAATCATCACGCGGGCCGGATTGGACACCTTTGCGGGCCGTATCCGGCCCGCGGGCCGCATGTTTGACACCCCTGCCCTAAACGGACAAACTGCTCGCGTTTCGTCCCTGCATTGTCTCAGACGACATGTTTGTCCTGTGGCAGCTACCGTAGCTTCTCTATGCATTTCGAAATTGAGGTTGGTTGCAATTTGGATGCTGCTAAAATAAAACGGTACCCTTTAATAAATAAATAAGTCCTTTCTGGATTTACCAAGGTGTGCACATGCTAGTTTACAGCTATTTGCGCCAATATTTTCCAAAAAAGCATGTCTTATAAACTGCCTATATGTGGTTGTAATGACAAAAAAAGTGACATGACTTGGCTTGACTTGACTAATTTGCCTTGTTTTAGTAAATCTGGCCCATGAAGTTAATGTTACAAAATAAACTATTAAAATGCAATCAATTCAGGCTCCCAAATGAACATGATAGTATAAATGATCATTAATATTTTAAATGCTTCATCATAATGCAGAGAGAAGTTATTACTAAATAATAAATTAATAAATGAATTCAGTCAGGAGCATTCTGGGATTGCATTGGCCAAGGGAAAAACTCAGGGAACGCTGTGTTGAGTTTATGCCAAGGCAAAGAAAAGGCAGTGGAATGAGAAGCGTGCGTTTATTAATACGAGCCCTTTTATCTGTGTAATCGCTCGTGAAGGGTGTTTACCGAGTTAAGCAATGAAGATGCAAACAAGGTTTGTTCAAAGCTTTAACAAATGGAGAAAATTTGAACAAATCTCTTAAAGGAGAAAGCTCCAAAGGGAACAATTAACCTTCCGAATTGAATGAACAGCTGCAGGGTTTAGCTGTTAAATTTTGAAATACGGCCACCTGAGGGTAACTGTTTAAACTTTTTTTAATAATCATTTTCATTATGAAGTGTGGATACTTGAATCCATGGCTTTGCTTCAGTGAGTAAGTGTCTTGGGTGGCCTAAAGCAAAGATACCTCTGGATAAACAGGCTCTGTTTAATTAGTCTTAGTTATATCTATTTTTTATTTAGTTATATGCATTGAGAAACATATAAGCGTATGTGACATTATTGATATAAGTCTTCATTGCAATATCTAGAGTAAAAGTGAATATTAAAGGTACACTGTGTCGATTTGTAGCGGCATCTAGTGGTGAAACTGTGAATTGCAACCAATGGCTCAGTCCACAGCTCACCCCTCCCTTTTAGAAACACATAAGCTACGGTAGCTGCCACAGGACAAACATGTCATCCTCTGAGACAGCAAAATGCACTTTAAAGAGCAGTTTGTCCATTTAGGGCTACTGTAGAAACATGGCAGTGCAAAATGGTGACGTCCATGTAAGGAGACCCGCGGTGTATGTAGATAAAAACGGCTCATTCTAGGGTCATAAAAATAATACAGTTCATTTTGTAAGGTCTTTATGCACCACAGATAATATAGTTATGTATATTATATTGCATTTATGTTAAGAGATACTTCTTAAAGTTACACAATGCACCCTTAAATTAAATGAAATTGCAACTTTTTGCAGAAAGGGTTGACATACCAACTCCCTGGTAAACAGCTGCAATGAATAAATAGCCAGAAGCGAAAAATGTCTGGTTATGAATAAAAAATGCTTTTATTTATCACCACATCCACACTACTAACCGGAATATTTCTTTTATTGAGGTCTTTGGCTCTCAGTGCCCATGGAGAAAATCTTTGACACCCATGAAGTGCCTCAAAGTTTCTGTTTTCAAGCTTTTTTCCCCCACACAAATATTCTTTTAAGCGCATTCACTTTTTTTGCCAAAGGCACTGAGAGAAAAGGTGGATAGAAGTTAAAAACAACAGTTCACATGCATCCCTATTGCTGCAAATCAGTGCTGCTATTTATAAAAACTATTGCAAACTGTGGGGAAATGAGTGCAAAACAAAGAAACTTGGAACCACTTTCCAATTTGTTAACATTAGTAAATGCATTAGCTAATACAAGCAAACAACGAGCAATATAATTTATTGGGATTTATTGATCTTTGTTAATATTAGGGCCTTTTTACACCTGGTCACTTCATGTGTTTTCTCTGATCGAATAGCTTTCTTATTTATAAAAGAGCACCAATGGTCCAAACCATCTGATTCACAATTTTTACATTTCCTTTGGTGTGTAAGTGTGTATTAGTACATGTTAACGATATGCAAAAGGCACAAACCCCAAAGTAAACGATGATGCGAGTTATTGTCTCCAACCTAAATCTCTTTTCTTGGACTACAACAAACACACGGATTGTATGCAACAGTTTACTTCCTGGGATTGGTGATGTAGTAAAGACCGACATTATCATAATTCCTCCCGCTTCGGACTCACAGCCTGTAAGTTAACTCCTGTTAGCATTGTATTGTGAGCAAATCTTTCAAACATGGTAATGAGCGTCACATTTCTGGCTGACGTAAGAGTAACTTTCAAATCTGTGCGTTTCAGGAAAAGAGTGAAATCTGGATCTACAAAAATGTATGGTATGTGGAAAATAATGTATAATAAATACACAAAATAGCGTTGTTTTTAGCAATGAAATAGGTGCTCTTTAAAATCATTCCAATTACATTCGGCCATATAAATGCATCTTGGCTGAACGGATATCAATCTGATATTCCATTCCTGGGAAAAATGCAAATAATGCACTATTCATTACTCTGCCTTAAAAAACTTAAGACAACGCTTATGACAGGTGGAAAAGCGCTTAACGAAAAACAAAGTTTTATTTTTTTGTTGAATATAATTGAGTTTGTCATTGGGGTCTTTTATTGGTTCTAGAATTATTTTATCCGCTGTCGTTGCTCCATAAAGCAATAAGCGTGTCGTCTTTGTTTGTTTGCCTTTCTCTCGTCTAGCATGAGAATGACTTGCTTACGTTTGGGAGCAGTGGCGGCCGGTGACTTCTCTTCCGAGGGGCGCAAATTCAAAATATGTGTCCGAAGTGTCGTGTGTTGCTCGTCATGTCAAAATATGTGTTTGTTGCACACAGGTCGGAATGGTTTATGATAAAAAAAGACGCTCACGTTCACAAAATACTTAATTTTTGCATGAGACTACGCGAGTATCTGTCAAACATGAGCGTCTCTTTTATCATAAACCTCTTCGAAGCAACTGCAGCAGACACTTATTTTGACAAGTCACGTGATGCACATAAGTTTACATGACGTGTCGAACACATATTTTGACATGACGAGCCACACACATGACGGGATAATACATGTTTTGACGAGCTTCGCATCGTGCGCCTTCGAAAAAGAAGTCAGTGGCCGCCACTGTTTGGGAGGAGTAAAGCGCTCACATACAGTACGTGGCTTCATAAACCAGATATATTAGCTAATACATGTTACATTAAATACATCCTTATTGTTAACGGTTACAATAACCAGGTTTAGTAAATTATTAGCTTGAGTAAATTGTAAAGAAACATTATTGAGATATTCCACAGGCAATACTAAAACAACAACAAACAAATGCTCAATCTGAACTATCCTGCTTTATCTTTGCAAAAGCTCTATATAGACAATTTATTCCCCCGAGGAAAACCCAGCCGACTCTTCATAACAGCTGATCTTTGTGAGATTTATTAAAATGCTATTTACCGGGAAATTGGCGAATGAAAACATTAAACCGCTCAGACGTGGGTTCAAGAGAACTTAAATCAAATAAAGTGTATCATAACAGCTCTGACAGAAGAGATATTTTGTGTACACAGCGTAAATACAAGATGAAAGATGATCATTCCCGCTGTCTGTGCGAACAATGCTGTTACTTCTCAGAGAAGTTTCTCATTGTGTTGTTTCTCTCCCACAGGTGAAGTTTCGGTCAGCAAACCCAGCTCGACTCGGAAAAACTAACAACATCCCCAGATATCCCGAAAGCGCCTAAGGAGCAGTAAGACCACGTCCGTTGTGTTGTGAGAAAGTTTGGTGAAGACTGAAGTACTGTATCATCAAGACTTGCTTGAGTGAGTTGTGGACCATTAAACTACTTTTGAGTCCATGCATGCTGACCCAATAAAAGCATTCATTCGATTCATTCAGCACTGTGTTGTGATGTCTCCCCATTCATGTACAGTAGGGATAAATGCGGTTTAATTCAGTTTAAAGTCTGCGGTAGGACAAATTTAAGAACTGTGGATCTCTCCAACGCATCTTAAGCGGGAACTTTGGCTGTCAGCACTTTCATTTTTAAAGGGGAAACATAATAAAAACGTTCGTCCGTTGGGTGTCACAAAGGTCTGATCTTGGCCTCCGCAATAGAGGATAAGAAAATAATGTGAAGTTATAAGCGTATTGGTTTTTAATATGTAAACACAGGGAGGTTATGAGACACAGGCCGATGTGTTTGCTGCCTGTGTGTTGACTACTAAAAGTAATATGGGAATAGATAAAAAATATGTTTTACATTTTCTCCGCTGCATTGAGAAACTGCATTAACATTTGTGACCCTGCCTGTAAAAAACCCAAGTAAAATGTACTGTTTTCTACATAAAATAATTTTTTTATAATGTAAAGAAGATTTAATATTGACTGAAATTAAACTTTGATGCTCCAAATCTCAAATTAAATTATGAGGGCGCATACAGTACGAAGGGAAATGTCTCAGTTTTTCAAAATAACCATGTATGTGTAAATGGGGCCTTATTTTATATCTTGTAAAAATGGGCATAATATTGGCCCTTTAAAGGTTTATTCATTGAACACATAACGCTTACATAATGCATTGCAATCTTACAAAAATGAACAACAAACATTATTTTATAGACAATGTATTTTGTCAAGAATTATTTGTTATATTGATTGCATGAATGTACGGCTGCACTGAGTAGATCTGACAAAATGCCTTCCAACCAGATGATTTAAAACCCAGACACACTTTGGGAAAATCACTAAAGCCTGTAGCTGGAAACATCTCACCATTATTGTCCACAAAGAGCGTTTCTGGCCATCAGGTATTCAGTCCGCCTGCTGTCATGTTGCAGCCAAGTCTATAATGGTATTGTTGAATGGTTTACATCGCTTAAACGTTCAGTTATTGACACCGGGAGAGCAGTGTGTGCTCTCTTCTGCACAAAGCGTATGTTAGAGCAGCACTCACTGAATTCAATACCCTGTCAGAGTCATTTGAGGTTTTAGTAAGCGCTCTGTTCAGAGGAAGAGCTGGTGATGCAGAAAACACACAAGTGACATGATCATTTGTGTAGCAATCCTTTAACTATCCTTATTGGTGATTTTTTTGTGGTTGTTCTTCGCTTCTCTGACCAGTAGGGGCATCATGTACCTTTTTTAAGTAGGTACTGGTAATGAAAACGCAGCTAACAAAATAATCATATTTAAAGGGATAGTTTGTAGGACCAAAAACGATATTAAATCCATGATTTACTCACCCCCAAGCTGTCCGAGTTGCATATGTCCATCGTTTTTCAGACAAACACATTTTCGGATATTTTAAAAAATATTTTAGATCTTTCAGTTGATTAAATGTAAAGTTACGGGGTCCACTACCTTCAAGTCCAAAAAAAGTGCGTCCATCCTTCACAAATTAAATCCAAACGGCTCCAGGATGATAAACAAAGGTCTTCTGAGGGTAATCCGCGCGGTGTTGTTGTAGAAACATCCATATTTAAAACTTTATAAATGAAAATAAATACCTTCCGGTAGCGCCGCCATCTTAGACTCCTCTGTATTCAGGAGAGAGTATTAGCGTAGTGTACGCACTTTTCTTAGTGACGTATGACAAATTCGGAGGGCGGGGGCACAGAGCAGCAGCAGAGTAGCCTCCGTAGGCTGCGTAAGCTCTCATCCTGAATGCGGACGCGACTAAGATGGCGCCGCTACCGGAAGGTATTTATTTTCGTTAATAAAGTTTTAAATATGAATATTTCTACAACAACACCACACGGATTACCCTTAGAAGACCTTTGTTTATCATCCTGGAGCCGTTTGGATTTAATTTGCACAAGAAGAATAACGGAATTGACGACTTTGGACGCAGACAGCAAGTGGGCAATGTGAATTGACTTCACAATCTGTGCTACTTTTTTGGCGTCTGTTTGGTGTGTCCCAAGGCCGTAACCACATCCTAAACATCAGGGGACCAAAACATTCAGGGCTACTATGTTTATTTAAAAAAATCAAACATTGGTGGCAAAATTGGGCTGTTTGTCTATGTGTGTTTACTGCCCTTGTGTGTTTCTACCTTAAGATGTTTTCCTTCTTTCTGTCTCATACCTGAGGCTGAAATCATTATGGCAGTGAGATCCAAAGCAGACCTCTAAATCTTTTCATGAAATGTTTTTTTCATGAAAATGGTTGAAACTTCAGTTTGAGTTTTAATAGAGACTCGTTCTCTGAGGCGTGCATGGGGGCTTGCACTTCTTTATTTCATGAATCATTGACCTGTTTGAGTCAACTCATACTGTATATTCATCCTCTTAAAATGTATGCGTACCAGACTTTTCCTGGTCTCTTGTGTGTATGTGTGTGTGTGTGTGTGTGTGTGTGTGTGTATGTGTGCGTGTGTGTGCGTGTGTGTGTGTGTGTGTGTGTGTGTGCGTGCGTGCACGCGCTTGCATGTGTGTGTGTCCATGTCCTAAGGTAGAATAATTCAGCAGTTGAAGATGGCAGAGGTCATGTCTGCCTTTTTGTAGGTATGTGAGTGTCTGTGTTCATTTGAAGTGGTGAACAAAAGTTAAACGCTCAATTTTCCAGCAAAGATAAGAGGGCAAAAGTTAAAGGTCAGAATAGTGGCATTTCCTATATCTGTCGGTGACATATAAGAGTATTGCCTTTTCCCCCTTTATATTAAAGTTTCTCTCTATATCTCTCTCTCTCTCCTTATGTGTTTCTCTTATGCACCCACACTGAAACGCCGAAATATCGGCTCAGAATGTAGCCAGGCCCTTTCTTTTTTATTATTTCTCAATTTAACCCTTTGTGCTCATCGCTCATCCAGCTTCAACATGCTGGCTGTGTTTCAATCCACTCAATAGGTCCCTATAGTATGTTGCAAATCAGAATTGTAAAAAAACAAATTCGGGCATTAGCAACAGCTTTCATGTACCAAATAATGGGACAATGATTACTTCATAACTTGCAGCATGTTTATGAGATTGCACTTTAAACATTGAATGACATTGCTATATAACATGCCATTGTATTAACCCTTTAAAAGACAAAGATGACTCGCTCCTGTCAGCAGGCTACATTTTCGCTTATCCTCTGTTGCCTTGCCCTTGACAGATACAAGGAAACATTTTCAGTAATGAACATATGGATATATAGCGAGCATCTGATGTCCATAGGAATTTACCTGGCATTCCCCATACGGAAATGTAATATATGACATATATGTCCCTATATCAAAACCGATCTTGGCATATATGCTACATATATATGCAATATATTAATATCACATATATAGATCATCTGGATATATGAATATATAGGTTTAAAACATATATGAAATACTCATATTCAAATGTATATAAATACATATATTAATATCACATATATAGATACTCTTGATATATGAATATATATGTTTTAAACCTATATGAAATACTCATATTAAAATGTATATAAATACATATATGAATGTCACATATATAGATACTCTTGATATATGAGATATATGTTTTAAACCTATATGAAATACTCATATTAAAATGTATATAAATACATATATGAATATCACAAATATAGATACTCTTGATATATGAAGATATATGTTTTAAACCTATATGGAATACTCATATTAAAATGTATTTAAATGCATATATTTAAAATATGTATATGTATGAATTCTTATATGGGTTTGTATTTTACAACCATATAAGATGGATTTTTACATGGTACTGTATGCTCCAACCATATGATATCAATATGTTTTATGTCTAGATGTCTAAAATAACATAGCCTATAGGTCTGTAAATATATTGTTAACCATTATTAGTGTCATAACATTATAACCCTGCCTAGTTTCACACTGCATGCATTTGGCACCGCAATGTGGGGTTAATCCCACAAAAACAGGGCTAACCGTGCTTCCGAGCAGTGTTTCATAACCCTGTGTTAATTTCAGGGATAACCCTGCTTCTAAATTACAAGTGTGAAATGCTCCTTAACCTAGGGTTAAAAGTGGGGTTTAGAGAGAACCATGGTTTTACTACAGGAACCATGGTTTTTGGTTTTAACTGTGGTTAGTGATCGTAAGGGTAGGGTTTAGGAATGCATAGTTTGAAATGTCAGATTATGAATACCCAGGGTTATCTCTTAACCCCTGGCTAAGTATTAATAGTGTGAAGCGAAGATAACCCAGGAATCCGTTAACCCGGTGTTTAGAATAACACGGCGTTAACTATTTCCAGAGTGAAAAGCTCTTCTGTGTCATTCATTTTTCTATTGCAAGCTTAAATAACCTCACCAACACTATCTAGCTTTCATAAAAATTAATATGGTTTTTTAGTTAAACCATATTAACCACAAATGTATAATTGTCTCACTATAATCATAATATAATAAACCATGTGAAAAAATACTAGTTATTTTAGTAAACTGCAGTCTCAGAAGAAAAGCTGTCACTAGGTACAGATATGAATACATTTTGGAACATGTACCTCTGTGGTAATATGTACATTTAATTATACTAATACCACGCACAAATAGGGTGTAAGTTACTTTTTTAAAAACCACCTCGGTGGCAGCATTTGTACTTTTTTTTATGAGTGTGTACATTCTACTGACAATCCCCACTATAGGCTATGTATGTACTATAGTATGCTACACTTTTCAAAATTATTTTTAACCAGACTATACTACATTGGCCTACTATTGTGCACTATAGTTTTAGTTTTAATATTTAGAAAAAATGTTATTATTACTATGGTTATATTCATTAGGGATGAAAGCAGTCTCTTTTCTGTCTCAATATGCGATAAACATTGCAAAAATTCATGTGATCGTGTCAATTTACCAGATCATAAAGTCATAAAATAGCCTATTAATGGATCAGGATTATTTTAAAACACACTTGCACGCACGTATGCGCACACGCTCAAACTGATTTTGCCAAGTGGTTGATGTCCTCAGGGCAACATATTGTGTTGACCCAAGGACAACATTTTTCTAAATAAAACCTAAACCCAGCCCAAACCCCAACCCTAACCATAACCAAACCCTAAAATCAGAGAGACATGATAACTGAAAAACAATGGTCTAGAAACAGCTAATCCTGATTGTAAGCTTAAACTTAAAACAAACTGTAAACTTATTTCTGAAATCTGATTGGTTGATTGAAATGTTGTCCCAGGGTCAACATGTTCCCGGGAAAACATCAACCACTTGGCAAAATCAGGAGAGCCATGCGCACACATACACACACAATATTCTTCATAGTTATACTCCATATTACTCAATGTACAAGCTAGAAATTAAACTCTGCACAGGTCTACTAAAGGGTTAATGGTGCCACATGGTGATCAACAGTAAAAATGACAAATCTGACCTCTTTGCAAAAGGAAAAACCACCAACATTCAAAAATGCATGATAACAAGGTGTCATTGCTCTGCAATCAAAAAATGTTGTTATAATGGAAGTCAAGGGGCAAAAACAGCCGCTAACAATAAATGAGGGAGAAAACAATAATCAAAAGCCAATGTTTTTACTTTATCTTTGACATGCCCAAGACAGCGAAAAAGGTAAAAAAAATCCAGTCCACAATCACTTTTAATATTGAAAATTTGTCATTTAGTTTTTTCCCCAAATCCACTTATTAACTTGGCAATTAAAGAGTTAAAATAATGGAATTTTTTTTAAAGATTTGGTAGTTTTGATCAGTACTGACTGTGATTAACAGATTTATGCAAATAAAGTGAAAAAAATTATAATCTGATAAATTTTCAGATTACAGATGTTTAATTTAGTGGATGTATTAAATTTGAACAATGCACAAGGGTTAAATTTGCACTGTGTACCCCTGCATAAAATGAAAACAGGAGGAATGATAAATCAAACACTGTAAATACAAGCGAAACAGCGCCTACTTCAGTAACACACAAATAGCTTAAGTTGTTAGCCCCGCCTATCCAACTGCTGGGTGGATCAGCGGATAGCGCAGGTGACTTTCAACGAGAGGACCTGGGTTCGAGGCCCGACTGGACTCATCAGGTACATTACAAATAATAAGTTGTATTTGTGTGTTAAGTTGTGTGAATGGGTTGTATGTCCTACTTGTGGTGTGAAACATGCAAAAAGTAGATAAAAACTACCGTTTAAATTTAATTATTTTATGATATATGATAAGTATATGTATGCAACATATATTACACATATATGTGAAGTCATGTATGTCACATATATAAATAATTATAAAGATGATATATATGTCTATGTATGTTTTTTGCACACATAGACATATACATTTGTATGGGATAGACATATATGTCAATATATGAAATTGTTCCATTTTCGAATAGGTGTCATATATAGTTGTACATATATGCACATATATGTTTCTACTTTATATTACCATATATTTCATATAGGGATATTTCATATATTCACATATATTACATTTCCGTATGGGTCTGGGAATTTCTGGAAAGCATCAGTATACACAGAATAAATTTGACATCCCCAAAGATGGCAGTGCCACCCCTTGCAAAAAAGGCCAGCATTATTTTCCATGCTGCTTAACACTGGTTTATTCTTAAACTAGCATGGGCATACTTTTGACCACCATACCATACACAGTTACTGGTGATGACCTGCTGGTTAAGCGCCAAAACATGAATGCTGGGACCTCATTTATAAAGCATGCCTAGTTTATATTTATAAAATATAGAGGTCAAGCTGAGGTCAAGTGCAAAGGATCAAAGACAAGCATCCTTGAGTCCAAAGCAGCTGTAGCATTGGCATAACCTTGAAAATAAAAATTTCAATTGAATAAAATCTTTCGCCCAAAAACTTTGCAAATTTAATATACGGCTAGTTGCGGTGGATTGTATTAATACTTATATTAATATGTGAATGTGGAAGTGTGGAAAGCATGCAAATGCTGGTCAAAGTTCACATGTAGTCAATTTTGACATGCAAATGGTTCAAAAGCTGTCACTGGGGCAGTACACTTTAAGAAAGTCCAAATATGTACCATACATTTGGCATCAATAGAGGTACTAATATGCATTCTTTAGATACAAAGGTGTACTTTTTGAAAAGGTACCCCCCCCCACACCCCCATTGACAACTTTTGTATACCTTTAACTTTGCGTGCTACATGGGCAAACTTTTTTCAAGTGTAAGGGTTATAGACGGTTTCAGCAGTAACAACATAAACATGCGGCTTTCGTGGTCTTCACGTACTTTCCGGTAAACTCTGTGAAGAATAAAAACAACAAAGTCCTTTTAAAGTAGTTTACAAACATACTGTATAGATCACAATGTAGATGGCAGTATCCCTAAAAGTATGCTTACTGCACCCACACATATGTAAACACATGCTGTTTTAATAGTCAAGCAGTAAGTACTTCATTCAAGTCAGTGCTGTCACAGTACTCGATTTTGGACACGAGGATAGAGGTGAAATGAATAGGATAAAGATGACCGCATCGGCATTGGATATGCTGTTGTAATCTGTTACACCGCCGAGCTGCATGCCAATGAACGACATGCCTGAAAATGAACTCAATCAATGAATCGGGCAATAGCTGTGTTCCTCTCTGACACTGACCTGTCTCCACACGTCAGGCTGTGAGCAGAGATGGCACGATCTGACATGAACATATCCACGTTGAAATTTCCCATAACAATTCAGCCTGAGACTGATGTGTGTGTGTGCATGTCAGCAATACAATTAATAATAATAAAAATTGTCAAAAATAACTTAACCTTATGTATGTCTAAATGCTGATGTGATGTTTGATTGAAAGGCGTTGATATGAGCATTCAGATTTTGTGTAAGGTCTTTGATTCCATTATGTTAATCATTTTCACCTGTGCTGCTGTGTGTGATTGCTGGGAGGTGCAAATAATATTTTACTTAAACGCCATCTGCTCAGACTGCTGAGGCGGAGAAAGATTGAGTGAGTGAGTGTGTGTGAGAGAGAGAGAGAGAGAGAGAGAGAGAGACGGACGCAATCCTAATGAGAAAACTGATGCATTTGATGGTACAGAATATAAAGCCGTATACATATACAGTAAATGATCAGCAGTGTTCATATTTGAATGGAAATGAAAGGTTTTAAAGAGTTCTTCAAATTCAAGATGCAATTGTGTTCGATTTTAGCATTAAAACATTCAAAAACTAACATAATTCAGGAGGCGCACATTCAGGTAATCAACCAATCAGTGCAAGAGAAAGTCGGTACATAAAGCGTCTTTCACCTTTATCCCATGACAAGTTTCAAAGTATCCCTCCACCACCCCATCACCTCACTCTTGGCTGGTTTCTTTTCCAGTAGGGGAGGGAGTACTCTGGGTTCAGTCCAAATTCGGAGCTCGGAGCCCTCCCCAGACAGCACGCCAAATACGCATAAATTAATATACAAATTACTTTGATTTTATGTACGTGTGTATTTACTTTGTCCAAAATGTTGCTTGCCTATGGCACCATGCTCGGGTTATCAGCTTTTGCTGCCATAGAAACGATAGATGTGTTTGACTTTCTGCGGCACTTAGCAGATTGATCGGCGTATGACATCAAACTATCCTGTTATCTTTGAGACAATACAATTCTTATTCTAGTATTCATTCACTAGATGGCTGAGTACTTTATATAGTAGAGATGCACCAATATTATATTTTTTCACGATACCAAAACTTATATTCCAACCAATATATTCTGCCAATACCGATGCTGATATTGATAGTTTGGTCTTATATTAACTTGCATTAACTAAATTCTGGAAATTAAAGTTATTTAACTCTTTTCCCACCACTGACGAGTTATTTCATCAATTAAGTGTAAACATTTGCATGAAAAACGTGTTTCTTGTGAGGTTTTATGTTAATCTTAAACTGAAGCAAAACATTATTTACTCATTTTAAACCCTGTGCATGTTTTGATAATGAATTTGAATCTGATTACTAATAAAATTCCTTCACAAAAATGCAATTATTTCACTTGTTTGGTAATTTTTTTTTTTTTTAAGAAAAATACCCATATTTAAGACTTTAGAAGCAGAAAAAAAATATATAGATATGATGAACCCCCCCCCCATTTGGTTTGTTTGTTTATTGTTTATTTGAAAGCAGAGCAGTGGCGGCTCGTGACTGATTTTCCGAGGGGCGCAAATTCAAAATATGTGTTTGTTGTGTCATGTGAACCATGTGCATCATGTGTTTTGTCAAAATAAGTGCCTGCTGCCGCTGCACACGCGTCAAAATGAAGCTCATGTTCACAAAATACACGCACACTCCCTTAACAGTAAACTTTAATCATGCATGAGATTACACGAGTATCTGGCAAACATAAACCCTTTAGACGCATCTGCAACAGGCACTTATTTTGACAAAACATATGATGCACATAGGATCACTCGACACGCAGAACACATATTTTGAAATTAAGAACCACACACATAACGGGCTACATACATGTTGTGACGAACTTCGCATCGTGCACCATTGAAAAGTCACAGGCCGACACTGACACAGAAGATCTGTATTTTCATTTGATATATTTGTATGTTTTTATATATTTTTAGAAGAAATTTTTTTCTGGAAAGCATTTTGAACTGAAACTTCACAAAATCACAAAAAATGCTGGTGGGCAACTTTAAAAAAAAAAAGGCTGGCGGGGAATGGGTTAAAGTTATTCATTCACATAATGACCATTAATATTAAACATTAAACTAGTGATGTTTCTTTACATTATTTTACACAAAGCTCATATTCATTGCTTTTTACTGTTCTCTTTTGATTGAGAGGCTATATCACCCATGACTATTGGTTTGTTTTAAACTATCGTCCGATAGCCCATAGTGGAAAAAAATTCCTTTTACTGACAGATACTGATTCACCAACATATCGGTGCATCTGTAGTATAGTCCACTGTTTAAGTGCATATTGTGTAGGATATGATTTGAAACATGTCTTTGGCTGAGATTCATCACCCTTAATGACTGATCTGAGTTCAGGACATTTAACATGGTAAAGGCAATGATCTGAGTGTGGTAAGCTAATCAAAAGCTAGTCTGTATACAGAAAAAGCAAATAGATTTGAGAGACAGACAGAGCTAAGATTTCATGTGCTGTTGCTGGGAGATTCACTAAAAATAGCGATTTCAAACCGAGGCATTTAGATAAATCTCAGTTAATAATTCTCAGGCAAATGAGAAAAGTGAAAAGGGGCAGCCAGTTGGATCAAAGACTGGATTTGGAGAAAATGATTAAATAATCACCATGAAAGATTAAAACAGGCCAACCGTAGATGACAACAACACAAAACAAAACAAATTACAAAGCCTCAATATGCCCCTGAAAAGTATCGATTACTGCATGGATCTGATCTTTAGATTATTATTTGAGTGTGTGATGTTTTTCCAACACCTCCAGGAGGAACCAGACTAAAAAGCTTGTTGAATTAAAAAATAGATTTATTTATTTGAATCTTATGGGGGTCTAGGAAAAAACATATAAAAACCAAGCTTCATGACTACATTGTTGGCATCATGTTTCCAAAAGTTGCAGGCTTTACTCTTTATGCAATCCTGTTCATGCAAGAATGGCACAGATTTTCTGCGGGTGGGATCTCGGCACAACATCACGCAATGTTTAGGTTGCTTAGCAACAGTAAATGCTACAGGAGAGCCCAAGTGCTTTGGAAAGAAGAAGGAAAGCGGCATGGTCGTACTTTCCGTGCGGTCCCATATTCAGCTTGTTCATCAAAGCATTGTAGATATTACATTTTGCAAGATCCACCAATCAGAGAAGCTTCTGAACTTTTTGAAAAGGGTTTTTATAGGGATTTTTATAGCCTGTGCCTGTATATGTAATCCAGGAGCTGATAAAAATTCAAAGACATCCATCCACAGGTATTATGGATCTATTTTTTGGCGCCAGTAGTTTTGAGGGCTGACTTCTATTATGGAAATTTATGGTAACACTTTACTTGAAGGGGTTTTCATAAGAATGACATGATACATTCATAATCATGACATAACACATGCTATGAACATGAGGGATGTTGTATGCACATTTATGAAAACTGTCATTAAGTGTCATTCATTCATACATTTTTTGAGATGTCTTTGTTACTGTATGACAACTTGACATTAACTAATACATCATAACTTGTCATGACAACTTGACATTACCAAGAAAACATAACTGATCACTTTTTACCAGTGATACAAATTGAATTTGTCATTAAAATGTAATTTTGTGTTAATACTCTGTCATATAGTTTAATAACAGCATCATGAATATTTTTCTTGACCTCAACTACAGTGCTACAAATATAATTTGTCATTAAAATGTCATTAAGTGTTAATACTCTGTCATATAGTTTTATAACTTCATCATGAATATTTTTCAGTTTATTATGTTTTTTTAAGTTTCATCCTTGTGTTTAACAAATAAAATCAATAATTAAATAATAATAATAATTAAAATGGATAAAATTATATTTTATTTCATTTGGAGAACGATTCACCTAAAATTAAATGAAAATAATACAATAATGGGTTAAGCCGTGCATCGTTGGGTCCATATCGCTGCAAAAACAGCTGATTTCATCAAATTAATTAAATTAATAAAAATGATTGTTAGTTTTTTCTTCTATGTCAGAAAATTTCAGAACCCTCTGTGTCAGGAAGAGCAAGTTCTGTTAGTTGTCAGTTTTTTATGTATTGTGCACATACTAAAGTTAAGTATAATATTTTGACGTGTCTGTTGCATTTTGTTAAGGTATTTAAAATTATTTGACATATACACTTAATGACATTTAAATGACAATTTAAGGTAATGTTAACCCATAAAACTAGGTAGTTCTTAACTGTGATAATTATTCTGCTATGTCATGTTTATGACAGATTTATGACAAGTTATGATGTGTTGGTTTATGTCAAGTCGTCATAACAAAGACATCTCAAACAATCTCATCTTTGCATTAAAAATGACATCATTGAACAAATGACACTTAATGACAGTTGTCATAAATGTGCATAAAATCTCCTTCATGTTCATGACACAAATTGACTATGGTTTTACTACAAATAAAACCAAGGTTACCACCAAATAAAGAATGGCTTTGCTACAGTACCTTAGTTTAATCATGGTTTTTGTAGTTAAAATAAAGTATTTTGTCCCACAGTAAAGATGATGGTGAAAAAGTGCAACTCGACTGGACTAACCGAATTTAGACATCATATTTTCACCACTGCGTTTTAGATAAACACTAACTCACTGAGCGACCAAAAAGATCAGAGATACGAATAAAATTTTTTGAAAAGCTGCATTCTAAATCCATTTTGCTCGAAAGTCTGTTTGAATGGGTATGACACTTTTGCGTCTATCCAACTCTGTAAAAGATTATTTTCACTCTGTGACTGTAATTCCTTTGAATTTGACTCTTGAGTGAAGTCAACCTCAGCGCTGTGGCTTTCATCTCATGCCACTGTATGTATTCACCAGAACCCGACGTGTAAGGTGGCTCCAAAATGTGCTTTAGAGCATCTGAATTATTATTAGCATACTTTTACAAACAAGGCAACGCACGTGGGTGGAAGGCAGAAGACGTGCGCGCAAACATTGAAACCAAAAGAGAGCATTACTACGTGCTCTACGAACCTTCGGAAAAAACTTGTGATGAATTTTCATGATTCTGTTCTGAAATATCTCTTGCACGATCACACGTTCGCCTCATTGTTTACCATCACATTTCCTCTACGCTAGATGCTACAGTCACAAAGTGATGTGTTGGATATTAGGCTGTCCTGCAGAGAAACTGGAACCCGCAGCCATAATGGGCCGTTTGTGGGAAACTGATTGGCGTATCCAGTGAGCGTTGTCGGTTGTGGTGCCCAGTCTGAGACGTGCATTTTCTTGAGTTAATGGTCTTGCAGCACCCATCTTTCGGACCGTCGCCTGTCTAATTGCTGCTTATGTCAGTGGAGCCTGCATCCGACCAGAGGGGAACGGCCAAATGAGACATACATCAAATGTGGACCGGAGTCCGTGATGAGGAAGATGAAGGCTTGTTGTTTACTCATTACCTACATATCGTGTGTGTGTGGTGGAGGCAGTGGGACGGAGACCTTCATACATCAAAACCAAGACCCGTCTCACATTCACACACACATCATTAGTGCCACGAGAATGGTATAAATGAGGCCCACACACTCAGCATCTAATGGTTTGTGTCTGGGGGCAATTCTTTTAGCTATGTCATATAAAAAAATAGCACAGTGACAGGAAAAAGAAAGTCTTAAAAACTCTACAATTAAACCACAATGACCAATATGTGGTTTCTAGAAGAGACATCTAGACCAACAAAAAAACACAGCAAATAACTATAAATACTGTGCCACAGATGATTCATTTGGCGACAAGGGAGAGTTTATGGGTCAATAAAATATAAGGATGGCAGAGACTGTTAAAATGTTTTAGTAGAACACGTGTGCTAAGTTCTTAGAAATCTGTTTCCTTTTATTCATGTTGGGAAAGTTTCCTACTATTTTTTCTAAAAAAAAAAATTTACAATAATGTTTTATTTCTTAGTCATTTCAGAGAGTTGCTTCTGAACACATACCTGTATAAAAAATGCATTACTGAAATACAGTATTTTACAAAAACCGTGAACGATATAGTACTGAGTTGTGAAGTTACACCGTTAAAAAGATTGTTTGACATTTCTGTTTTTAGGATTGTATAACCCAACCAAGCATCCATTCATGTTGTAGCTATGGGCTGTCACAATGATTAAATAATCGTCTCATCACAATTATTTGACCTCATTGCGATGATTTCCGATCACCACAATGATTGCACATCTCTTTAAAAACACAAGGGGGAGCTGCAGCACCTGTATAAACAAGACCGTATCAGAGGCGCTCCGTAACTGACAGTGTAATGCGATACATTGCAAAGCCATTCAATACAGTGGAAAAAACAGCATTTAAAGAAATGCTGCAAAAAGAAGTATGAACTGCCCAGCCCAGTTTCACGAAATTTTGTTATATAGTCACGTAATTTTTTTTCGTGATATCACGCATTTCCGCGTTTTTTCGTGATCTTATAACGAATTCCTGTTTTGGAAACGAAATAGTAATGAATTGTGTAGTTACACTGCTAAAAGATTGTTTGACATTTCTGTGTTTAGGATTATATAACCCAATCAAGCATCATTTCATGTTGTAGCTAGGGCTGTCACAATGATTAAATAATCGTCTCATCACGATTATTTGACCTCATCGCTATGATTTCAGATCACCACAATGATTGCACATCTCTTTAAAAACACAAGGGGGAGCTGCAGCACCTGTATAAACAAGACCGTATCAGAGGCGCTCCGTAACTGACAGTGTAATGCGATACATTGCAAAGCCATTCAGTACAGTGGAAAAAACAGCATTTAAAGAAATGCTGCAAAAAGTAATATGATCTGCCCAACCCAGTTTCACGAAATTTCGTTACATAGACGGTTTCAGCAGTAACAACATAAACAAGCGTATGTCGTGGTCCGCATGTAACTTCCGGTAAACTCCGCTAAGAATAAATAACAACAAAGTTCTTTAAACGTAGTTTATTTATATAACAAGCAAAAAAACAACACATAGATTACCTAGGAAACCAAAACATTTGTTATTTTCGACGAGGCATTTGTTCAAGAGATCAGTTTAGCAACTAGTCAGACCATTAAAAAACGAAACCGGAAGTAAAGTTCGGATCCAGACGTGTATCGCGTCAGCGCATGTGCGTCCGATGAAACCGTCTATAGTCACATAATTTTTTGATTCTTTTTTCGTGATAATATAAAAAATTCCTGTTTTCGTGTGATTATCACGTATTGGTTACTCAACTGTTTGTCCTATTTTCTTACCATTGCACTTTGGTTTAGGGTTAGATTTACATAAAATGACATCCCTACCCTAACTCAACACTAATCCTAACGCCAGGCAAGTAGAGGTAGCTGCAGGCTGGAGCAATGGGCGTGGCAAGAGGTCGGAAAGAAATGGGGCGTGCCACGAGGAATGGGGCGTGCCGTAAGGTCTTTTCAGTTGGACGCGAAAAGCTTCATGATCCGCATAAAAGCGAGCCCTAAACTTAATCACTATATATTATGTTGCTTGCTGATGTATGTATATAAACAATTTTATCGTAACACACAGAGCAACACTCACACGCTGTTTGCTGATTCACTCACTTCTTTTACTGCTTTATTCAGTACAGAACTCACTCTAATATAGAACACTGTTGCCCCCTAATGGCAACTCTTCATATAGCACAATATTTAGCTGCATATATAACACTATACAAAATACATTTCTTTCACTGTAAAAATAACAATAATGATATTGAGAATTCATTCAAAAGTACATTACCTTCGACACCTTCTGTATGACGCGGGTTACATGACGTCATCACCACCGCAACTTTTTCAGGATCAATCATTAAAAACATTCATAATGTTTGTGATAAATGCCCTTTTTGTAAAACATCACTTAAAGATATTAAACATTTATTTTTGTATTGCCCTTTTTCTATTTCATTTTGGACTGACTTCAAAATAGGTATTCCTACAATAGAAATTCCCAGTATTAGAATTTAGAACCTCATGACATTTTACTTTGTTTCCAAAACCCATATTTTTCTGGAAAAAAATATATAATTAAATTATTTTGTCGACGTTTTATATGCATAATACACAAATAAAAGAAACCCTCCTATATTACCTTTTATAAGACCCCGCAGTATACTTTGAAACCCTTTCAAACATGAGATCACAAAACAAAACGTTTTTGAAAATATCTATAACTACTTTGATTCAAAAACTTTTATTTTTGTATTCGTTTGTATTTTTCATTTTATACTTGTTATTCTCCGATTTACACATTTTGAGCTGTAAAATTACAATGCTTTGTTTTCATCGTTTTTATTGCATTATACTTGAAATGTCTGTATTTGAACTAAATAATAAAATAAAAAAATCAGTAAAAAACTAATTATTATTTTAAAGATAAAAATGTATCTAAAAGTAATGTTATTTTTATAAAAATGGTACAGCAAATGTTTTGGCTGTACAAAGGCATGTACGTGTTTGATAAAACACTCACCATATAATTATTAAATGAAGTAAAAACGGTTTAATAAACTTCTTTTAAGTGACATTAATCAATTAAGCAAAACAAACACCATTTTATCCAAAAAACATTTATTCAGTCATTTTTACAATAATTTTTTTGAAACGTCAATTGAAGTTGTCATCAAAGGCTTGTGTTCTTGTGTTCAAAACTCATTCCTTCGAACAGAAGCCATCAAACTCTCTATCTAAGTAGAACGCATAGTGACCCCCTTCATGGCGAACCGCGCGAAATCTGTGGCTTTGCAAATGGCTTTGTATCACAAGGTCTAACAACACTGAGAGCACAGAACGGACATCGACATAAATCGCCGACTCGGATGTCTTCGATGCAAATGCAGTCATTAATTTTTCTCACTGTAACATGTATCTGTCAACAACAATTAAATAATCCCCGAAGCAGAAAAGACGTTAAGCAAAGAGCCCATCAAATTATATCGCACATGTATTATATCCATCTTCTTCTTTCCTTCAAAAGAAAATTACGATTTCATTTTAGCTAAAGGAAATGACGTATAACTATGGTTACAGCTGATTGGCCAACGCAGTTGCCCGGAGGAAGCTCCTTTGACCAATGAGAAACCTCTTACCACGCCCCTACCTCTTGCCACGCCCCTACCTCTTGCCACGCCCATTGCTCCAAGCTGCAGCTACCCCTGTCTCACGCCAGGCGATAATATAAATTAAAAAAAATAGTATAAACCAATGTATAAAGTGACATTCTAATGCAAGCACCAAATCTAACCCTAAACCAAAGTGACAGTGGTTTCAAAATAGGAACAGGCAGTTGAGTAACCAATATGTGATAATCACGTGAAAACAGGAATTCGTTATACGATCAAGAAAAATGCGGAAATTCATCATAATATCACGAAAAAAGAATACAAAAATTATGTGACTATATCACAAAACCTGGTGAGACTGGGTAGAACTGCCAGGTAAAACATACATTTCCAAAAAAAATTCCAAACAAAAATTGTTTAATGAACAAACAAACAAAAAAGTTTGAGAATTAAATGTCAAAGCAATAAAATCATTATAATCGCCAAAGCCCTAAAACAAGCAATTAAACGTCATAACCGTCACAATTTATTAGACAAATTTCATAACCGTGACAGCCCTAGTTGTAGTGGTATTTGAAAGTTGACAGGCGTGGTTTCAGTGCTGACAGCAAACACACACCCAGCGTTTGAATGCAGAAAATGCTGCTTATTTTTCCCAGATTTATTAACTTATTTTATTTACTTGGAGTTTTTATCATTTAAATTTGACAGGATGATTAATAAAAAAAAATTCTGTGGTATGACAAACTAAGAACACATATTTAATATCACTTTTCACAAAATTTAATATTAGTTAATCTACATTATGCTAAGGTCAAATGATTTTTATAAATGTTATTTTTGTAATGAGATATAATTAAATTTAGATTTTGTCCACTTTTTGGCATTCAAAACATTTGTAAAGTCAAAAGAAACATTACACTCGTAGTGACCCTATGTGTATCTGACTGCTGATGGATGCAAGCCACACCGGCACTGCAGTTAAGCCAATCACATTTGCATCTGCAACACCCATCTTACACAATACAATCAACAACTGATTTCTAATATTATGTCTTCTGTACATTTTCTTTCAATGATACGCCATTTTATTTAGAAATGCACCATAACGCAAGTCACTATCAGTCGCAATTTCTGTTTCATGCATGAAAATGGTTATGAAAATGAAAATGAGCACTGCCTCACAGCCAAAAGGTCCCCCCATTCGAGGCGGGTCTGGAGGTCTTTCTGTTTCATGTTCTCCTTGTGTCAGCATGGGTGTACTTAAGGTACGTCAGTTTTCTCCTACAATCCAAAAACATGCAGGTTAGGTAGATTAACCAATTCTAGCCATGATTATGCTGGAATGGTGTTAGTAGATAACGTAGAGGATGTCACGTCAGTAGGCCCGTGGATGTCCTGTCTGTGCTTAAGCAATCATGCTTCATCCTACAGGTTTATTGCTCATTGTCTGCTAAATCTAGAGAGAATTCCACTATACTAAATCATTCCACTATAAGAGTTTGGCACATTTAATCTCTGGTGTGTCTTTGCCTTTGGTCTCTTCACAGCGGTAGGCTACAGTAATTAATCTTCAGTGTGGTGTGCAAGCAGTTTCTCTGAAAACTCCTATTTGGTTTTATGACTCCACTGAGGAGGCTGAGAGTGAGTGTGTGTGTTGGGGGGGTTTCTCAGGTGTTATACACACTTTCATCGGACGCATGCGTATTGTTACCGTTTCGCGTCTGGACGGAACTTAAAGTCGCCATGAAATGGAAGTAGCGATTGTCTTTTTTCCCCTGTGGTGATGTATATCCGAGTGAAATGGCTTTTGAAATTATAAAAGGCAGGGCTGGACTTGAATTCGTTGATTGAGAACTGATTGGATTGTTTTAAGTTGGGTCATGTTGATATTTGCCAATTGCTGCAATATTTTAAGGAACTTCAGAATTGGTTAAATAAACATTTAAGGGTGCAACCTCTATTAGCTGAATAAATATGCTATTTAATAAAAATGTTTTTCTGTGTTTTTTCTTTTGTCTTTCTTGTAAAGCTGTTTTGAAGCAATGAAATGTGAATCGCTATATAAATAATAAAAACTGCTATTATGGAGATTTGTCATTGAAAAATTTAAATTCTGTTATCATTTGCTCACCTTCATGTTGTTCCAAACCTAAACCTGTATACATGTTTTTGTTTTGTTGAACACAAACAAAGATATTTTGATAATTTATTTTTATTAAAACCAAACAGATCTGGGGCACCATTCACTTCCATGGTATTATACAATGGAAGTAAACATTGCCCAGATCTGCTTGGTTACAAGCATTTTTCAAAATATCTTCTATCATATTCCGCAAAACAAAGAAATGTATAAAAGTTTGGAACAACTTGAGGTATTTTTGTGAAGTATCTGTTTAAAGTTGTGTAAATTACACTTTAAAAATGGCTGGGTTATTTTTGATTCATTGGTAAATATTGGGACAAAACACAGGGTTAAAATTACCCAATGTTGGGTTAAAAATAACCTGATGTTGGGTTGTTGTTATGCAACCATGGGTTTTAATACCCCAGCAGTAGGGTTAAAGAGGACATATCATAAAAATCAGATTTTTTCCATGTTTAAATGTTATAATTTGGTCCCCAGTGCTTCTATCAATCAAGAAAATGTAAAAAAAAAATCAACCCAGTAACATAGTTTTGGTAAACCATTCTCTGCAAGCATGTGAAAAATAGGTAATTGAAATTTGGCACCCCCTCTGATGTCAAAAAGGATAGTACCGCCCCTTAAACTACACTATCCAACCACGGCACTGCCATTTAGTACAGAGATCAGCTCATTTGCATTTTAAAGGACACACCCTAAAACGGCATATTTTTGCTCACACCTACAAAGTGGCAGTTTTAACATGCTATAATAAATTATCTATATGATATTTTTAACTAGAACTTCACATATGTACTCTGGGGACAGGAAAGACTTATCTTTCATCTTAAAAAAGTCATTTTTTAACACAGCCGTTTTTACTGTAGGCAAAGGGTGACTACACTAAAAAATAGATAGGATTTCTTTACTAAAACATAAAGTAAGCTATGGTAAACTTTTAAATGGTAAAAGTCAAACCTGTTTTAGCAAATAAATAATGAATATAGCCCTGGGCATATACATCAGGCTACAAATAATACAAAGTGTTTGGTTTGTAAAGTCATAAAGAAAAACTGAAAGTATATTTATTGAAAAAATAATTAACCATTAATAAAAGATAGATGTATCGAGAAAATCAATGCCTTATGAATTACTGGAACATTATATTGCTTTCCAGTATTGATTATGATTTTGCCACACTGTAATTTTCCATCTCAATTTCATTATAATGACGTTTGATAAACGACTGCGCTCATCGTGCTCTTTCCCCGGCGAGAATAACATCCGGGTTGTGTAAACCTCCATGGCAACCGGAGTACACGCGAGTCCTTAGCAACCCAAACAGTAGAGGGCCGATGCGACGCTGTTGAGTTATCACCTGCTTTTCACACAGCTTTACTAGTTTAACTTGTATTATTAAGTTATTTAAATTTCGTTTATTTTGAGATGTGTACGAAAACGAGAAGCTTTCAACATTTGCTGAAAGGAGATCTGAAAACGGAGGGATTTACGGTGAAATCCACCATGAAGAACTCAGTGGTAAGATTGCATGAAGTTAGAACAAATGTTTCTTACGTTTTTAGTCAGTTAACTTTAGTAGTTAAACTAATGCGACAGTCAGATTAATAATTCACATCTAACAAACACAACACATCACTCACACAAATGTTTCTTTCGTTTGTATTAATTAAGGTGTTTTAGCGGTGCTGCTCATTGCCTGCGTCAACATCCTCGTGTACTTTATGTAACGTTATTTGTACGATCTGTATCAATGCGCTATTTACTTTGTTAATTTGGCTATGCCTTCATACATGGCCTAGTGATTAAGTTATAATGTACCTGTGCCTGGCTGTCAATGTCACTGCGTCCAAAACCTGACAAATGCTGCCTTCTTAGCTAGGAAATTATCAAGGCATGTCTGATGCTGGACTTGTAGATACGTGCGTCCCCTGTTGGTTATGATAATAGCACATACTGGTAACAAAATGGCTGATGAAGTGGTTACAAAGTATATTAATGAATGACCATTTATATGAGACCTTAAAGTTTTCTTCCATATTGCCATATCTTCATAATTCTCCACTGCATTATTTCACCGTGTAATGATCACTTATTTGTCATCACTTTCTGTTTTTATTGCACATAACGCTAACATTTAGATACATTGGTTATCCTTGTTGTCTTACTGTATTATATTTTGTTGTGTAGCATAAACTGTAGTGGATTGTAGTTAATGTACTTGGCCTTCAGTTTATAAAACTTGTTTATAGATTTATACATTGGCATTTGTATTTTCTATGATGGCATCTGGAGGTTTCACCACCTACAGTGACAATAAAGATTTTCTAAATCATAAACAATTATAAGATTATTAAATATTTACTTAACTTGCCTAAGTCTATAGCTCACTTCAATTGGGACATTGTATTGCTGACTTGAAAGTTTGTATTGCTGTCTGTTAAGTCATTGACTGACCAGGTATTGAGGTTGTGGGGCAGGTGTCAGTGCTGGATACATGTGCTTACCTGTCAGAGCAGGTTCTTGCAATATTAGGGATCATTATAGATAAGCACCACTTGTGAAATGGTAAGAAATGAAAAATTTGTTTTTGCATCAGTGGAGTAATGCAAAAATGATATGAACACAAAAAGGCAGGCTGTCACTTGTGTGTAAAGAAAGGCATGTGGTTTAACCCTTCAAATCTGATCCAGCTAAACCTGGTTGGTCATCACCTGCACACTATAACAGCATTTGTTAGATTTCATACAACAAATATATTTGTCACCTTAAAATGGAGTTTTTGCTGGATGTGGGTCCAGTTTTGTCATCATCCAGCTGACAGTTCCCCATCATTCTTGATATCATTCCATGACATAACCCCCATCAGTGCAGGATGGGGTATAATAGTAAAATATTGGCTTTTCTTTTGATAGTCTCTATAAGTTAGCCAGAGATGAAGATGTATTAGATGCCCATAACAAATATAAAAGCCCATCAGATCCTTTTGGTCTATTGAAGATAGTATTTGCTCATTTTTATAACACTGTTGAATATGTGCTGTAGTTTGATGTAAAAATTACAAGACCAGATGTTTTAAAAGATGGTTTATTTAACACTACCTGCAATAGTGATAGTTAACCCAAATATAGGAGTGTAACGATACATTCACACAGGGCGTAAGCGTTAACGCTTAACGGAAGGCTTGTCTGAAGCGTGGCCAACAGCCAATCACTGTGGCCGCACCACAAGCTCCGGTCTTCCATAAACATAATTGGCTGGCTCTGCCTAGGTTATTTGCATAAAGCGATATGATTGGCTGACGCACGCGTTGCCTCTTGAAAAGTTGAGAAATGTTCAACTTCTGCCGCGAGCAACGGCACTGACGCGGCGCCGACGGATCCACAATTCAGTTCGCCAACGCTTGACGTCACCCATTAAAAGTGAATGGGAAGCGTCAACGCTTACGCCCCGTGTGAATGCGCCGTAACAGATAACAAAACTCACGGTTCGAATCACATTGATGTTTTTAAGGCACAGATCAGATAATTTTGAACAAAGTTGCACAATAAGTAAGGTCTAAAATTGGCATTATGTACAGAAATTGAATCATATGAATAATAACACTGTCTTTATCATATAAATTAAATATAACTATAATTAGAGCTACAGAAGTAATTTTCTTTTTTTCTTCGATTGTTTGATTAACATTAATGACACAGATTTAAGTGGGTTAATTGAGGTTTCTGTTTCTTTAAGATAAGCACAGACTGGTTTCTGACTCTATGCATACACTTAAGACATAAACAAATGTTTTTATTAAAAAAAGAATACTGTGGTATTTTGAGATCATTTTGTTTGTATGTGTCCTGACAAGAACAGAAAGATTGGTTGTTAGCTTGCTTTTTAAATGCGTCTCTCCATGTGTGCAGTTCTAAATGCACTTAAAGGCGGGGTGCATGATCTCTGAATGCCAATGTTTACATTTAAAATCACCTAAACAAACACGCCCCTACCCCAATAGAATCTGGACCTTCTTTTGATAGACCCGCCCCACACATACGCAACCTAAGCAACAATGTTGGTTAGTAGACACGCCCCTTACTGCTGATTGGCTACAAATGTGTTTTGGTACTCGGCCCGACTCCCTTTTCCAAAGTGTTTTTCAAAAATAATGCACCCCGCCTTCAAACGCGTACACGCACACAGATGGAGGGCAAATCGTGTATAAAATATGGATCGCGTTCCGCTGGACCGATGTGTTTAAGGCACTTCTGAAGGCACAACTGCTTTGACACCTTGTTGTAGCCTTCTGCAACAACACTAAACAATGCATTGAATTGAATTGAATTGAGGTGTGTGTGTGTGCGGGCGCGCGTGTGTGTGTGCATGTGTATGTGTGTGTGTGTGTGTAAGTGCATGTTTTACAGTCATTAAGTAATCGTGTTATCCAGTTTTTCCCTAAATCATTTACATTTTAATCATTAACATTAAAGGCACACTCTTTGTATGACTAAAATAACAGTAAAGGGTAAAAAAAATAATTGCCAAAAATTAAAACGGATAAAACGGAATTGGCAAAAATTAAAACGGAGAAACGGAATTTGGGAAAAAATAAAACGGATTTTATAGGGCCCTATATGCGCATTCTGTGAGAGTGAGGGCAGGGCCTTGATTTCACGACTTTACTTCCTGTTCACTACTAAACACAGGACTGGTCCCGAAATTGCCAAAAGCTCCAAAAAGCACATAAAACATCATTTTGACATTTCGTCTTTTAAAGTGAAATTATAAATTTGTGAGAAAAGACGTTAAATGTTCTGAGCTTATTTTGTGTAGTTAATTTAATAATTTAAAACTAAGGCCTCAGTTTTAAATCATTTGAGAGCTGCTTTTGTGCTTTTTTTGATGTAAATTGCATCTATTTGTTGTTTTAATGTTTAGGTTCTTGATTATTAACTTCTGACAGGGGGCTAACACAGACACACGGTCCTCTACCCCACAGTCACTTTACTAATGAGCCTCTTTAGCATCTGTATGCGACTAATTAATTACCCTCCTTAACTCATGGCTAAACCCTCACTCCTGTACTTAAACTGACCTAAATTTCCCCCATGTGCTAATTAAGGTTGCGATCTAAGCTGCGGTCCCTCACAGGAGATGCTGAGTGCTGTTGAGGGCATGTCTGTTAATTTATGACTGTTCCTCATTATAGCCATCACCTCACATCAATGTGACAAGCATTTCACTCTTAAATTAAATTATACATATTTCCTAGAGCCAAACAGCTGTTGGTTTGCTCATTGACCTGTTCAGAAGGTGTCAATATAAAGATCACATGGCCTTCCACGAACCCTTTCTTCCAGGACAGAGTTGTCATATAAAGCTCGATTTTTAGTCGTGCGTAAGTTCTGCTATCCTTAGCCCTCTGCGTAGCTCTGCGTAGCCTGACGTGCACCTCGCAAAAATTTTAACAGCGCGTCAGTACTACACGGACCGCAAGCGCTGTGATTGGTCCAGCAGAACCCCTCCCGTCAGGTAAAAAAACTGTGTCATAGGTATTTCTGTTTGCGACGGTGATAACAAAGATGAGCCAAGTTGAGGAGTGATTTAACTCAAACTGCAACAAAAGTCACTCTTTATTTACTTCCATCATTGCTGGTCTTCTCAAATCATACACAACAAGTTGCTGTTTCTTCTTCGTTTGTGGGTTAACTTGCCAAGCTTCTTCTTCTCTGACGGTCGCGCTGCTACTGTGGTTACAAGCGTGGATACTGCCTACCAGCGGTTTGCACGTGTGTTTGCACGTTGACGCAGAGGACGACGCAAAAGTATAAATGAAAACGCTGTTGCGACTACGCCGTAGGACCTACGCACAACTATAACGAGCCCTTAAGAAGTTAGTGTTTGACACTGTTTGTGTTTGAATGGTGAAATATTGACTAATAGAAATTTACCCCAAATTAAATTCTTTCAGTATTTACTTGCCCATATTTTTATTTCTTGAGATATTTCTCATACAAAGTATGTATTGATGTCAAGATTCACACAGGCAAAAAACTGTGCATACTGTGCGAATCATGTGCTTTGTTCGGTTGGAATGACATAATATTTTTATATTGCCCCAATTGGGCTAGTGGTTCGGGTTTTCACTTGCCCTGCCCAAACTTTCACTGGCCCCACCAAAAAAAGTGTCACATATTTAAAATAATAATTCAAAAGTCAAATATAATTGTATACATATACATTTTGTTCATCACTTGTTAAGACAATTGCCAATTTTAAAAGTAAACTCTAATTCTGAAATTTCACAAAACTGTCATCAGTGTCAATAGTTTCAGGTATATCAGGATTTACTGTGCACAGAAATGTAGAACTCAGATCAAAGAAATCTTGTTGTAAGGAAGTTAACAAACCAATTTTAATAAAACAGTGTTATGTCTCTCTATGCACTTAAAATTCTCTTCATTCATACGTCTCGTCATTAACAATACAGTGGACCAGATGAAGGGTTATCAGCAACCCTTTCAGACACCACGCTGTCGACTTTTTTCATGAGCTTTGAGGTTTTGTTTACTGTAGTTGAATGGTTCCAACGAAAAAGGCTCCCGACTTGTCTGCTTTACTTGGAAACTGACGGCAAACTGCAAACCATTGCATCATTTCTTTCTTCTAGTTTTAACCAAGTAAATGTCTGCTTCCAAGATGTTAAAAAATTACATTTTGGTTTGGCTAAGAGGGCGTAGCCATCTTAACGTCTCTTTGCTCTACCAGCTGACGTAACACGCAACAGCGTCCACAACAACCAATATGGTACAGTAGGAGAAACCTCATGACATTGCTGAGAAGTAAACATTTGCAACGCTTAAAATGCGTCTTGATTGTAACATTTCATAAGAATACAGACAGACAAATGGCCACGGGCAGAAAATATATTTTAGCCACTGAGGGCGAAGCCACCGGGCAGTCCTTTATGTTGAGCCCTGCAACATTATTAGCGTCAATGCAGAGCCTTTGCTTAAAGGAAATACAGCTACGGTCAAATCTTGCAATATGTTGGGTTTAGGGTTAGATTTGGGGGTAGGATAAGGATGAAAACAGCGGTTGGCTTGATAGGACACAGCTACAGCCTAAATCCCGTGAAATGTTGGGTTTAGGGTTAGATTTCGGGGTAGGATAAGGATGAAAACAGTGGTTCTGGCTTGATAGGACACAGCTATAGCCTAAATCCAGTGAAATGTTGTGTTTAGAGTTAGGTATGAGGGTAGGATTAGGATGAAAACAACACTCATCCGGCGAGATTTCACAAGATTTTGGCCATAAAATCTATGTATCCCTTCTAGGCACAACCCTGCTAAACATGAGTGCGATCTTCTTTTTGTGGTGTTTGGTTGGCAAACCAGCCTCTTAGCACCACCTATACTGTGGTAGGGTAAAGCGCAATTTATTGCAAAAAAAAAAAAATGGTTCATTGGCTTCACAAGACGTCAGTATGTAACCAGGAGTCATGGGGATTACTTTTGTATTGGATATATTTGCTCAAAGTGGCGAAAACCGATATCTCTATTGTGTTACCGAAGAAAAAATGTCACCAACACTTCAACATGCAGGGAATCCCTGTCGCCATTTTGAAGTGCGATCCACTTCGTCAAGTGAACGAGGGAAGTTTATATGGACACAACCTCGATTTTGACAGAGGGAAAGAGTCTACTTCATATATACACTTCAGGCAGCTCCATATGCCACAATGCAACATGATTGTGACATCACTTCAGCAGTTCACGCTTTGCACATTTCAAATGATGGAGGGGCGGTCTCCATTTTCCATGTGATCAAGGGCTTTTTGAACCCACTTCAAGTGTTTCGCCAGTAGTGGGCACTCGTACAATGTAAGCAATGACGTACATCCGAGTGAACGAGTCTGAGGGAAGTTAGCGAGGGAAGGTCATAAAAAAAAAACTGGAACGCAGGGCCAGTCTCACGTGAGAACTCCGGTCTTGCACGCATTGTTTCCTTTTCACATTTCGTGTGCGTTTGGTTGTGAGATGTAGTTTGTGGACCGGGACAAAGTTGTTGGCGATTCTTCCTATGGTAAAGTCATGCAGTGTGAAACCCCCTGATGCTAGTTGACCAAACTACTTTGAAAATCATGCAGTCTGAACTCGACATAAGGTTGAGTAAATAAACAGCAAATTTTCATTTTGGGGTGAACTATCCCTTTAAGCCTTAAAGGAGCTTTTATTGAGGGATATTGAGGAATTTTCAAACACGTTTTTCGATTATAAATCTTTTGGGTAAAACTGGACAGAATTAGACTAATGGACAGTAAAAACTCTTCCAGCTTTATTTGTTGTGTGGGATGTGAAGTGCCATTGAACAGTAAAGTGATGATTTCTGCAAAAATCAAAAGCTGTCTGTTAATATCATGGGGATTTTGTTTATCTGTGCTTTGTCACTTCACTGTACACAGGCCTGCTTTTAAAGCTGCTAATCTACAGTATATTGACACAGCAGCCCACACATTTTACCAGCTGCATTAAACATTTAGAGGTGCATTGCTTGTTATGCGTGTGATAGAGGTAGTATAGTCAGAGGCTGAATCATCCAGAAAAGTTGCATCTTGTCTCCGATGACAAGCACATCATCGGTGCGACGTTTAATATCTCCCACGCCGATCCGTCTGCTTGGAAATGAAAGGCAAAGGAGCGCTAAGTTCATTATACAACAAAGCGTGTCGCCCAGTTTGAAGCGTGAGCTTCTGTGCACGCAGATTTTCAAAAATGAAAAGGATCTACACCGACGTACGTCTCCTGTCAAACTCACTTGCAGTTAATCTTGAGACCGTCTTACCGATTATACAATGCTTTTCATTACTTTTAGCAATTGCAGTGAGGCTGACTGGAATATTTTCTTGCGTCGTTTCTATATTCTCAGATGCCTTTATGCCTGTTCCCTGTGTAAATTAGCAACTGGCAGAGCGAAAAAAAATTATTTGATGCTTGTTGTAAATGGGAGGGTTTTAGATAACAAGTGCAGTTTTGGTATGTTTTGTTGGTAGGCATTGTGTGTTCTCGGGTTTACTCAAGTAGTGAAAACAACATCTCACATCATTCCACTATCCATCATAATATCACAGAGCTTGCCTTTGATACTGTTTTGTAACTATTTTTGGTTTTAAACCAAAAATAGCTCCTAAATTAGTTCTAGGTCATCAGGTGTGATGTTATAATATGACTTAACAACCGCTAAGTCGCCGACTGGTGAGTGACTCCATCACTTTTTGTGGGTCATAAACAATGTCCCCATCAAGGGCCCTCCAAAAGCCAACTACTTACACTTCTGGACATTTAGCGTTGCTCCAACACATATCACTGACCTGAGATCTGCCTCTAAAGGTATTAATAAATGTTCCTCTTCCATTTGCTGATGTATAGCCAGACGGTGCGGTAAGCAGCGTGATTTGCAGATAGCAGCAAGGCCATTTGATGCCTTAAATGCCAAAAGTCTTGAAGCACACAGGCTTCTTATGCTGCCAGATATTTGTGGCCATAGAAACCGAATCAATACAAGGCCTTCTTCACGCCCATTTATCCTGCCACGTTGGAAGAGTGGATGATGTATTATATTCCACGTGGAGGTCGTCACCTTTTTTTTTAGAGAAACACATCAGCTTTTCTAGCCCATTAGATGAGGAGCTCAAAGATGTTAGTTATTAAAGCTTCCATAACACACGCTGTTTCTGCTTATCAAATTTTTATCTTGAGTACCTATAGAGTAGTATTGCATCCTTCATATCTCTAAAGAGTCTTTAGTTTTATCATAAAACAGATCAGCGGTTTTTTTTTTCTGGAAAAGCACAAAATCCCGGGAGCGTACAGCAGGAGGAGCGAGTCACGAGCAAGCAGCACACACAAAACATAGAGTGAATTATGATTCACTACGTTCGTGTTGTTTACATTCTATGCACTTATATGCCGATTGCCAACAAAACACAGACATTTGATGCTGTTTTACTTACCGCCTGTAACTCATTACCCAGTTGGGACTGCCCTATATCAACGAAATCCAGCGTTAAATAAACACACACGCATAACTCTGCTGCAACCCCAGATAAACAAACATTCACAACATTCACAGTATAAGTGACTTTGTCGCTGTGTGTCGCTCATCTCTTTCAATAAGTTTGTTAGGGGGCGTTTCTAAATCACGTTGTAATAAACAAAGAGTGATGTCCACTCCAGTAACTGATGAGAGACGGATGACGTGAACTCCACTGCTTTGCTCTCATTGGTAGTCGCTCCAGAAAGTCGCTCATCATTTGCATAAAGTTAAATTTTTATCAACCTTGTCGCGCAACTGGACATGCCCCATTGGGTCGCCAACGTTCACTGTTGCTTGTGTCGCAGGAAGTCGCCAAGCTTCTATTGAAATCTATGAAATCGCGTCGCTCTGCTACTGCTAGTCACTGCTAATGTGAATGCGACTTAAGGCTGGCTTACTTGGCTTTCTTCTTCTTACATCCAAAACACACTTCTTTTTTCATGCCATTGTTGATTCTTGATATAAAACAAAGCTGTTGCATGCAGTGATGCCTGTGACTTCTACTCGAAGGAATAATGCTTGTTCTCGCTCTCATGTGATTGACATGTGGGCGTGCTTTTCTGGGGGAGGTGCCCATAAAAGGAATATGGGGTCACTGATATGTAACGGGTACCCCTGTTCGAAAAAAAAAAACTTTTCAAAACTTGTAGGAAAGAGGAGGCATGAGTTTGGCCCAGAAATACTCCGTCACATGTTCAGCGGCTACTTTGACACTTTGCATTTGTTTAGCATGAGGATTACAACTCTTAAAGGGACACTCCACTTTTTTTGAAAATAGGCTCATTTTCCAGCTTTCCTAGAGTTTAACATTTGATTTTTACAGTTTCTTGCGCTACCACTTTTAGCATAGCTTAGCACAATCCATTGAATCTGATTAGACCATTTGCATTTGGTTAAAAAATAACCAAAGAGTTTGGATATTTTTCCTATTTAAAACTTGACTCTTCTGTAGTTACATCGTTTACTAAGACCGACAGAAAATAAAAAGTTGCAATTTTCTAGGCAGATATGGCTAGGAACTATACTCTCATTCTGGCGTAATAATCAAAGACTTTGCTGCCGTAACATGGCTGCAGGAGGCGTAGTGATATTACGCACTGCCCAAAAATAGTTCCCTGCTATTGAAAGATACTAAGGGGACTGTTTTCGGCTGCTGCCTAATATCATTGCGCCTATGAGCATATTTTCAAAAAAAGTGGAGTGTACCTTTAAACTGTGTTAATAAGTCAGAATGCGTAAAATAGCATTAACCCCCCACTTTTAAGTTATTTTACAAAGTCAGAATTGAAAGAAACATTGATATAAAAAACTGTGCGTTCTTTTTAGTGACATTTCTAATAGTGAAGAGCTTAGGGGTCCTGCCCACAAGTAGTGATGTTATTGCAAGAAAATCTGAAATTTACTGTATTTGGGGATGACATATTATTGCATTTTCACTTTGAGTATGGACAGAGAATTTACCTGGTTGTTGTTAAGACATGCTCTAATGTTTGTAGCATTGATCTGTGCTGTTTATTGTCTTCAGGACTGAAGTTGATTCTCTGCCATTCAGAATAAATTAAATGTCACTTCCAGAAACAGCCTCTTTGTTTGGGCACCAGTGCACCACACAGCCAAAAGAGGGATTACTGGCTGCCACTCCACATGTATTTGTACTCACCATCCATCCATCCATCCATCCATCCATCCATTCATTCATTCATTCATTCATTCTAGTAACTGTTTGTCATGTCTGATGGAGAAATGGATGTGAGACAGTTCGAGGGTATCTGCATTTCTCTATTGATCAAGCACTTGGTCTCGACTCTAAAGGTCCTTGACGGAACGCATAGCAACTGGAAATGTTATTGCCTGCATAATTTTTCACCTCTTTGCCCTGGGCTTTTTTCTAGTGCATTTCACATTTCAAAAGGCAACATGAAACTGTGGATTAGGTCTTCAGAGGCTGCATATTCACAGAAACATCTAAATGCCTTCTTACTTTAAAATTAGACAGCTGTGGACTCTTTACGGCACTGCGCTTTGTAGTTTATCTCCAAAAGTTTCTGCTTATGAAAACACTTTAAAGGCTTTAAGATAAATGGATAATGGAAGAACTCAGAAGAATGTTTTTGTGTCTGACTATCAGGGTCTCTGTGACCTTTCTTTGGCGTTTTTTTTTTTTGTTTTTTTGCAAGCCTCTGTAAAATTTAATCTTTGCTGTTTAATAAAAATCATATTATTTTTTATCAATTTGATCAAATGAAATGGAGTAATTTATGGTTAATCATTTCTTTAAAGTTTCCATAAAAAATTTGATGCATCAAATCCAGAGGCGGACACTACTTGAGTATTTTAAGTAAATTTTCCAAGCATCTGTGATTTATCAGAGTGTTTGTCTTGGGAAAATTTTTTCACTTCATTCATAGAATCATACTGTGTATTCTTTTTATATTGCATATTAAAATTGATTTACCTAATTACATAAAAATTGTGTACTTTTACTTTTCTAAAGTAAAAGTACAAAAGTACTTTTTACTTAAGTAAAAGTAAAAAAATACTAGATGTTTAATGTACTTAAATGTTAAATATTAACCAAAAACTTGAAATTATGAAATGTAGTGGAGAAAAAATTATGATAATATGCTTTGGAATGGATGTTTTCCAAAGAAAAATTTTTACTCTGATCAAATCAATCCTCAAAGTCACAATGAAACAGAAGTATTGTCTTATTTTTCCCGTGGTGACCTATATCCATGGCATCTGAAATGATAAAAAGGTAGGGCTGGACTTGAATTCTTCCTGTGAGAATTAATTGGATGGTTGAAAATTGGGACATGTTGCTGTTTGCTAAGCCCTGTGATCTTTTCCCGGGCATCGTCCTCTTGCCATTCCCCGTAACCGGAAATAAAGAGAGATCGTTTCGGATTAAACAGTATGAGGGCACATAAATGAATAAAATAATTGTAAAAAACCACAATATTTTAAAAAAAAGTTTTTAATTTCAATTTCATTGTGACTTTAAGCTGTTATTTTTAGTATAGCAGTGTAGGGTAATTGAGACAAATGACCAATGAGACAAAATAAAACTGATTATTTTCTTCATGGTAACAGCTGCAACGTCTAATGCTTCCAAACATAAGTGTTAGCCTTCTAACCAAAAT
Source organism: Paramisgurnus dabryanus (assembly GCF_030506205.2). Lineage (NCBI taxonomy): Eukaryota > Metazoa > Chordata > Actinopteri > Cypriniformes > Cobitidae > Paramisgurnus > Paramisgurnus dabryanus. The sequence continues at coordinate 32,367,488 of NC_133353.1, forward strand.
GTGCCATAAAATAGACTTTATATGAGTGTGCTTATAAGATCAATTAGAGTTTTTGACTCGGCGTGAGTGATGGTGATGCCCAGGATGAGAGCAATACGAGTGACAGCAGCACAAAGAGAAAATAGTGAGAGTTTGAGCGCAACTCAGATAAAGCGGTTAGATAGCATCTGTGACCCATGATTGGGATTCGATTCTGTGTGTTTATGGGCAGCAGGCTTAGGAAAGTATGATTGGATGCATTTGTCAATAGGGGTTAGCACAAGGCAGACAAAAGACAATCGATACGTAACATATGCTGGCCGCTCTTGAGATAAGACGACTTACAACCGCTTGGCAGGAAGGAAAATGTCAATATCACCTGTACTTCAAAATGGAGAAACAAATCATTCTTACACAATTTAATACCATGGCACATTTTTAAGTTTTATAGCAAATAAGGTTTTGGTATAAAAGAAGATTTTTTTTAATAGCAGGTCTATTGGCATAGTACTTGTCCCCGTTGATATGGAAGGGCCCAAAAGTCTTGTATGGTGTGGTGCTTATTGGGCCTGAGAGAGCAGCGGGCGGCGCCCATACATTATTTGATTCAGATTCAGGATTGTGTGTGAGAATCTAATGACAGTAAGCAAAAGAAAATAAATAGCTAAATAATTCATAGGAGACATCTGTGAGGATTTAGCTGACAGTAAAATTAACAGTACCAGTCTCAGGGTCACAGCCTCAAGCTAAACCAGGTGTGATGAACTCTTATTTATCTCAAGGCTTGCTGACTGCCCACATGCTCTTAGCACATGAGACCTTGTAGGGAGAAAATCAATACACTCAGGAAAGTGTATGTCACATGATGCCAATGTGCTACACGATGTCCTTTCTTTGACATATTCTTTATTTGAATTTATAGGAAATGCATTGCTTTTATGTTGACCTGATATTTCAGAGTAGGTAATAGCAGTTATTATAAATGAAATATGCAGTGTTGCATTGTAGTTTTGCTCCTCTAAGACTGCTTGCTCTAGTGTTTATTGTAAGTAGCCAGTTGGCAGAGACTTTTATCCAAATTGACTTCAATCCCTTTTGAGGAACTTGGGGTTAAGTGGCTTGCTTAAAGGAATAGTTCACCTAAAAATGTTGTGTCACTATTATCATTACAGTACACTGTGCAATATGTTTTGCGATATGCCCTATAGTGTGACCGTACTTTCGCCAGCCTGTGAGATCGCCGAATGCCAGCTGTTTCTCAGCTGAGTGCCTTGGAAGCTCTGATACTTCAGCTGTGAGCCGGTTGGTTGCTGTGGTAATGTCCAGCCCCTCCTCCACTGTGATTGGACGGCCGTGTGAGAACTGACATTGACGAGTGGAGCATTTCACCCAAAGCTAAATCTCTTTCAACTCTTTACGCTCAGTGCCAAGCGCGATAAAACGCAGATTTCAAAAAAATGTTTCCATTCGAAACAATTGAAAACATGCGCCGGCCACAGGCAAAAAAGTTTTGGTGTATGCCCCCTAAGGGCAGCTGGCAACACTGTCATGACAACACCCTTCCTAAACCTGATGCCATTAATCCAGGCGCTCTAAAATTTCCTGGATGACAGGGAGCGGGAACAACACACTCACTGGTTTTAAACCCCTGCGTGCCTAACAACCTCTCTAGTGCAAGAAATTGTCAGAGCCACACGTATTACAAGCTCAGGTGCGAGGAAGAGTCCTACTCGTGTGTATTACAAGCTCAGGTGCGAGGAAGAGTCCCACTCGTGCGTATTACAAGCTCGGGTGCGAGGAAGAGTCCCACTCGTGCGTATTACAAGCTCGGGTGCGAGGAAGAGTCCCACTCGTGCGTATTACAAGCTCGGGTGCGAGGAAGAGTCCCACTCGTGCGTATTACAAGCTCGGGTGCGAGGAAGAGTCCCACTCGTGCGTATTACAAGCTCGGGTGCGAGGAAGAGTCCCAGTCGTGCGTATTACAAGTTCGGGTGCGATAAGGAGTCTCACGCAAAGTAAAACCCACATGCCCTCTTATGCGAGGAAAGGATGCATTTTAAAACGCCTCAATCAAACATGGAATTCGAACCTACAACTTTTTAGTTTCCAGTTAAGATGTTAAATCTTTGCACCTCATAAAAAGCCTAAATTCTGTTTATGAGAAAAACAGAAACTTCTAGTGAAAACTGCGTGGTTTTAAAAAACTTCATAAACGTTCATTGCTTAATTTCTTTCCTGTGAGTTATGTTTTTTATTTCTAACCCTTACCATAATGTTTTTGTTTCTTTGAATCTTTTAGTGCTTGTTTTATCATTCAGTCTTTGAACACATTAATTGCAATGCTGGGCTTTCTCATCTGAAGAGTCTTTATGTGTTCTTCAAAGGGAACATCCCTTTTCTCTCTTATAAAGTTTTCTACTTTGATTAGGTGGAAATTCTTTGGCAAGGTAGAACAGACTTCTGTGCTTCTGTTTGTTGTTTGGTTCCTCTTCCAAGATGCAAATTGTGCTAGTAGTAGGGCTGGCTGATATTGATCAAAATTAATCAGAGCATACAGATATAAACAGTATTGTCTCATCCCGTATCCTGCAGTTGTAGTCACCTTATGGGTTTCTTTCATTATCATCAGGGTCTGGGGTCCATCCGCCAGGACAGCTTCAACTCAGAGTGCACACAGAGTGAATAGATAAGTAGCCATCAGATCGTACCCCATAATTTAAAGATTCAGGCCCTGTGCTACTGCAGAAACAGCGGTGGCAGGTTGGGCTGTAAGCGGACCCAACGCATGCCCACTGAAAGCTCTGCTGACTTTCACAGAATTGGAACACCCATCATACACAAAGTTCTACAAATCCCCAGGCTCCTCCTCTTGGATGTGCAGGAAATGTAAAATAAAGCATGCAGATTTCATCTGGGATTAGTTATATGTATTAGTCACAAAGACTGCACTAAAAACAGTAGCGAATGCTGTGGATTTGATGATTAGGCTTTTTCAGATGTTGGTCCTGTGCAGTTAATTGTTTTGATTACTCAAGCAAAAAACAGATCAGCAGTTTAATGGAATTAACAATAGAGCATTTACAGTAGATAGCTGAAATAATTAACATGCTTGTTATCTTTTGTTTAATGATGTAGAACAAGCGCTTAAAAAACAAAAATAATTATTTCTAGTAATAATTGATGACCAGCCAGGATAAACTGTAGTTGTCCAAAAAGAGTCCCTTTTTGATCTGAGCCTTTAAACTAGTCTTTTGAAAATTCATCTAGGTCCTGCTTTTTTCAGCAGTCTATGATGATTTAGTGTATTATGAGTATACGATTATACACTAAAGATTATACAGTGTATAAGACTGATAATATTATTTATAACTTTTACAAAAAGTGTGAACATTTACTGATGCTCAAGAAGGCAACAAGATACAATGAGAACCATGCGAATGTCTTTTAAACGAGATAATTGGTGTAAATTGTTATCGTTTTGTCTGCTGGTAAACATGTAAAACTATTATGCTGCGTTTACACCAATGTGAAGCGTGAGTGATATCAATGTTGAGTCAATGTGAAGACACGTTGACGCATGTCTGGAGGTCCCGCGGAAGAGGCATTTGGCGCAGCGTGGAAGACGTGTTTCCGCCTCATTCACAAGTCTAGCGAAAGGCGCGAATTTGAGCATTGTGCGCGGTATGCGCAAATGGTGCTTTTTGTGCATTTTGCGGTTCACGCGAATTTGCGGCTGACGCCCGAGTTGAATCATTTGAACTTTGGCGGAATTTCGCGCAGCGTTAACCAATCAGGAACCTGCTTGCTACTGTGGTGGCAGCCCCGCCCCGGAGTCACTCATTCAACCAATGCTTGATATCACTTTTGAGTCACGTGACGTTTATCGACCTGCGCTGTTTATTTTCCCCTATAGTAAGGTTACCAAATACAAACTGGTAACTCTCTCGATAAATGCACAATCAACATCAGTCATCTTGCAAACAGACAACCGCATAGCACTTGCCCCTCCCACAGGAAGCAGAGTTTTATCTCTGATGCGCGTCAAATGCATGCTTTTCCGCGCGTCTACTTCGCGCTACAAGCGCAAATGCCTTTAAACTGTTCAAGTGGCAAACTTGGCGCGGTAGACGCGATTTTGACGCCTGAAACGCGTTTGGTGTAAATGCAGCATTGGGTAGCTTCTAAAGGGCATCACTAAACAATCAATACAATTTGAAGACAGGTTGAAAATAACCTAGCAATTTTAGAGTAAAAGTAAAGATTTGATTTGAAGTCTGCAGATGGTGGGTAGAGTTAGGGGTGTGCCGGTTTCAGAATTGGTGATGACGGTTATGACGGGAGTCAAATGTGACGGTTCGTCACATAACCGTCAGTGGGGGGCGTTTTGCTCGTTTTCATGGGCGTCGGAAGCAAATGAAAAGTGGGTGGGTCCCCACATAACCCCCCCCCCCCCCCCCGGAACAATACATTTACTGCAATAGATGACATTTTCAAGTTTCCTTTTAATTAGCCTGAACATTTGCGTTTATTAAATTAAAGACAGTAGCCTATTACGGTCGAAATTCTGGTAATAGCCCTTTAAATATTTTGCAAATAATGACAGATGTCATGTTTCATTTATCTTTCTCTGTGTCATTTTTTTTCTCTACTCTGCTGACAGTAGGCTACAATGTTTATTTTTTATTTTGAGGAAATAAAAGGTAAGAAAAACGAATGAAGGTAAACTGATACAATTTTTGTATACATTTTTTATTTGTTATACCCAATTTCTCTTTCTCTCTCTTAGAGAAATATAAATGTGAGATTCTGGAAATGAGATCACTTTATTTTATGGTATCCGATGGGAAACAATGCTGTCATAAGAGTTTGAGCATGTGTACTTCTAAAACACAATCGATTAACAGAGGTATGACTTTATGAATTCTGCAAATGTACCTCGCAAATAATAACAATACGTGAGGACGTTTATGTCGCAAATGAAAAGTAATTGCAGGCTTCTGTAAAAAAAAAACTTGAAAATTATCCAGCGATCGTGGGACCATAATAAAAATAAACTATTTTACAGCAGTAATAATATTTTAACGATTAGCCTACACTTTTAACGTTTGAAAGGAACCACATTTAGTGCTGTGTTAATTATCATTAAAAGCAAAACGGGATCTCTGTGCCTCCGCGACAGACGCAATTCTTCTGGCATCTCTCCTCATCATCTCCTCTTTTTTTCTTCTGTGTCTTGAACTTGGGGCTCGAGTCCGACCTAAGGTTTGAGCTGCCTTTAAGAACACCAAGCTAAGTTCGTTTACCGTTAATTATTAAGACTAAATGGGCAGGCAAACTCGTGAAACAATGAAAGTAAAATAATCCGCTATAATATGGTTTTACACGTCTATAGAAAATATACTATAAATAAAGCAGTTATTAATTTTCCTAATGCATGGTTGTTTGACATTTACTTCTGTTTAAAACATTTGGCAAAGGAGGTTTCGAACAGCAACTCAGCGTCCACTCACCCCCGCGAATTATGTTTAAAAGCTGAAACGGGTCCGCGGTGTAAAAAAAAGCAAAGGTTAGGGATCTCTGCTCTAGTGGAATGGATTTGGACTAACAGCGCTTTGATAAGTGAACAGACAAATGCGCTAAATTAGAGAAAAAGTGGGTGGGTCCATTATCATTGGTCTTAAAAAGTGGGTGGGTCCTGTCCCACCCACGTATAATGGTTCCGACGCCCATGGTTTAAATGCTCGTGGATTGACGGGAAAGTGTCATTTTACCATAAAATCATGAATGTGATGCCAAGTGTGTTTTAAACAGTAATAACTTTGAACAATTTAACAGAAAGCAATGAAATATTTCAAAAAAACACACGGTTGCCAGAAGACTGCGCTGTCACTCTCTGCCCAGCATTAATTAATCCTCTATCTATCATCTATTTTAATAATCTTCGGAGAAACATATTTGTGCATTGGGCTTTTTATGTCTGTAATTGTGTCTATATCTGTCATTACACGGACCAGAACAGCATGAAAACAATGTGGATTTAAAGCATATTGAAGAGGTTTTGCTCATAAATGCGCAGGTAAAAGAAAGTAATATGAACTTGAGATTGTTATTAAACGCAGCCGGTGTAAAAGCACAATGGCCACGCGCAGCAAACGCTCTCCGCAGACGCGCTGCACAGTGCTCACCCGGCGTTTGAATAAACTAGACACTGATTAGCTACTTGCTCTACGTTTCTTTAAAATTAACAGCAAGACAACTAGCAGTGAATGTGCATTCAAGAGAGTAAGTAGATTAGCATGGGAGGATTTGAACTTGAAAAGCGGAGTGTACTGACGCCTTTCCGCGGTTAAAACAACATTCCTTCTCATGGTCATTCATGTTTATTTGATGCTATAAATTAACTAGAAGGAAGAGATGATTGGAAAGGTGTGACTTTGTTTAATATGTTAAATCTCAAAAGTAACCGAAAAGTAACCTGGTCTGTCCTGTATGTTCGCGCGTTGTCAGTGTCTGCTCCGCTCTGTATTTTTCACTTCGTGAGAACGTGAGGGTGCGTATAACACAGACTGTTAACAATTGTTTTTAATTAGTATTTAAAAATTCTTTATGATAAAAAATATTTTAATAACACGGTTTTGGCGGTTATAGAGTTCCAATGACGGTTTTCAACTATAACCGTCGGTCTCACGGTTATATAATGACCGTCACACCCCTAGGTAGAGTATTTTTATCTCAATTGAGTGGACAACCATTGTTTTGTTTAAAGGTGCAGTGTGTACATTTTTGTGGCATCTAGTGGTGAGGTTGCGCATTGCAACCAACTGGGCTTAGTCCACTGCTCACTCCTCGCTTTTGAAACGCATAGAGAACCTACGTTAGCCACCACCGGACAAACATGTCATCGTCGGAGACAACTTACTAAAAAAAGTTTGTCCGTTAAGGGAAACATGGCGGCACAAAATGGCGACTTCTATGTAAAAGGACCCTCGGTGAATGTAGATAAAACATCTCATTCTAAGCAAAAAACATAATGATTCATTATTAAAGGTCTTTATACACCACTGATCATATAGTTTTGTATATTATTTTGCATTTCTGTCAAGAGATCCTTCTAAAAATTAAACACTGCACCTTTAAGCTAGAATTTAAAAACCATCAACCCATCACCTTTTTCTTCAAGGTGAAATTCAAGGTGTTTTTGGTGATGTTTTAGGAGACAAGGTTAAAAGTGATGGCTGTAAATTCTGCACAGTCCTATAGATGCAGGTCTGATTATTGATCATTACAGGAAATGTAAGGTGTGGCAAGACTGATCAATGTGCATCATTAATTCAGCTGGCTCAACAAAATGTCAGGAAGAGATGTGTGCATACTTGTGTGTATTTACATTAGAGCGATCACTACTAGTGTGGCTCTACATTAGTGGAAAAGATGCACAGGAAGACAGATTTTCACCTCTGAGAAAGCAAAGATGAATATCTGATGGCTGCAGGTCACTACAGTAACTGTCGAGGCACTAAACACAAGCTAAACAAATAACAAGATAAAATAGAAACGACCTAGAATAAAATATCACGGCTTCCCAGAGGAAAATTTTACGGCTTAAAAGGTTGCTCTTTCATGGCTCATGAGACATACAGTTTCTGTAATGTTTTATGTAACAATCAGTTGTGTGTCAGATCCTAAAAAAAGACACAAGAGAAAGGCCTAGTCAAAGTATAGAAATAAAATGAATGTGGTTATCAAGGGATCTAAAACATGTGTAGGCATAATTTGAGGTTGGGAGTCTGGGACATGTCCTTGTCGATTGTGTCCCACCACTTTTAAAACAATTGCCTATAGCTTGCAGAAGGTACACTCTGAGAAAGGATGTGTTAATTTTTTACACATTGTTTTGTGTTATGCTGTTTAACACATTAAGGGGTGGTTTTCATACATGAAGCAAAAGTCTTTTGCTTTTTACAGCGGGGTAAGAGAGGTATGTCACAAATTGTGCTCAGGTTTACAAATGTATCCAAAAGTATCTACATTTATTTACAAATCTGAGTTAAATAAATTACATTTTAAATATTTTAAATGCAAAAACATATTTAATTAAATTATAAATGAAACAAAAAAAAAAATATTTTATATATATATATATATATATATATATATATATATATATATATATATATATATATATATATATATATATATATATATATAAAATATATTTTTTAGGGCATTGTGATATGGCCAAAACATTTACTTCAGTATAAGTATTTATTCCTGTAAAATGTAAAGGCAGATTTCTGCTCCTGAATGAAAGTTGTAAAAACAGACAGTTAATTATGGTTTTAAAATACTTTTTATTTAAAACATGACAAATACTTCCCAAACAAGTGATCAATTGAGGTAGAATACAGATTAGAATATTACTAGTAAAATCAATATCACAACGTCGTCTTAATGCCCTTGTTGCTAGTGCCTGCATCAAAAATGCTGCATTCCTTCTTCTGTGGACAGAATTTAGTTTGGCAATTACAAGCTGCACTGCTAACAAATGAATAACTTGCCCCATCATGACTACACGCAGTCCTGTCTCCATTTTCAAAGCGTGCCTTGTTTCGTTTACTGTTGGTTAGTAGGTTACCAATACCACCTTCATTCGCTCAAACAACTTGATGGAAACGCACCTAATTCACATTTGTTTGGTTATTTTTGCACATTTTGAAAAGATTCACTTCACGTTTGGATGGAAACCCAGTGTCGCTCATTTTTCTTACTCCACTCCAAGTCTGTCTGAGTGATTGACACTGTGATTGTAAACCAAGTCCGCATGCGGCATCCGGAAGTGCAGTTTGCAAAAGGCCTGCGCAGAATTACGCACACTTTATTGATCAGTTATCGAACTTATGTCATTACAAGTTTATCGGGAAAATGATATTGTGATTTTTACATTATTTATACATTTGCATATATAATTACTCTTATTGTATAGCTCCGTACTGTATTTCAATTTTGTATCTGTGTTTTATTTGACCCAATACATTTGAGGGCAAACAAGCTGAGCATTGAACTTCAAACAAAATTTCCATTCCCCAGATTCTGATTGCAAGTCAGGTTAGAGAAAACGTTTCGTGGCAAGCACTGAGTGAAGGTGGTATTTATAGGATTATAAGATTATGGGAGAGCTGGAAGTGTAAATATGCAAATGGGGTTTTCAAGGAGGATATTTTTACTGTAACTCAGCTTTCGTCTATTTAGAGAGTTGTTGATGCTTAAAACTAAAGCAACAAAGTTGGGAAAATTACTGTAGTGTATACTGTGTATCATCAGCTAAACTACAGTAAGGATGGGTACTAGTTGCCCTCTCTGTAGTGTGCTTTATTGTTAAGCTGGCTTAAATCATGATTGGTTTATTTTTCTTTTGCAAGAAGAATTAATGCACTTCAGTGCTCTGTGACCGCTTTCAACCTTTTATCTCGTTTCCATAATTGAAATCATATTGTTTGCTTCTTTCTTTGTTCTCCACAGTTAATGTGATGCATGTTGGTATCTTTGCCCTTGTTTTGTCTTTTTTTTATCACAATCAGAAATGACTCATTTGAGCTCTGTCTCCTCACAGGGGCAACACACTAGTATTTAGCAGGCAACCAGCAGGGAAGGGTGTTAAATCAAGGTCTAAACACGACTTTAGACTCCAATTCCCCTGACGGCAGTGAAATTATTTGCATATTTCTTCTGCTCCCCAGAAATGAGAGAGGGCGGGTGAGGAGATACAGTAGATAACTCAAATGAGCTTCAGATAAATTTGTCAGATAAAATGAAATTATATAGTCGCAATAAATTTTGCATTAAAAGTTATTATAACAAACAACATGTTAAAACCTCAATTTTACTTGTATATATTTTAAAGAGTAAAAATTATAGATAAATAAAGGCACAAAATATATAGACGAACACATGTTTTAATACGTGTGCACCTGGCCCAAAATGTTAACTTCTGGTCTGTGTTTGCTTATTTTTCTCATTTTGGCTAAACTGAGGCCACACATATCCATTCCAAACCACGCCCGAGCTCGTTTGACCTCCAATGCCTGGTTCGTTTGAGTAGTGTGATCGCTCTGTACTGTGCCTGGGCACCGTTTGGTTAATCGTGCATGGGCCCGCTTGCAGAGGTGGGCTTGGACGTTGTTCACTTTGGCTCAGGCACAGAGCAAGCAGTTTGAACGCAAATCGTGCCAGAGCGCGGTTCAAAAGGAGAGACGTCAATTCTGCTTTCGTAAAAACCTTCTGATGCATGCAGCAATGTGATACAGTACGTGAATGTCTGAGCTGCACAAGTGACAGATTGACTAAGCAATATGATAGGCATGTGAGGGGCTGTGTGTCATCGCGCAATAAAAAAACACAGACTTTAAGGGGACGTCATGAAAATCTAACTTTTTCCATGTTTAAGTTCTATAATTGGGTCCTAAGTGTTTGTATCAACATAGAAAATGTGAAAAAGAACAACCCAGTAACTTAGTTGAGGTAAACCATTCTCTACAAGCATGTGAAAAAATAGGTAATTGAAATTTGGCCCCCCTTGTGATGTCAGAAGGGGATAATTTCGCCTCTTCCAACCACGGCACTGCTCACACCTACAAAGTGGCAATTTTAACATGCTATAATAAATTATCTTTATGGTATTTTGAGCTAAAATTTACATACGTAACATTTATTTTATATTTTTAAGAAGCCTGTGAAATGCCCCCTTTAACATTGTGATAGGCTCCAGTATTAAGAAAGCACTTTACTTCCTGTTTTCTTCAAAACAATTGCATCCTCATTACGAAAGCATGCTCGGATCGATAAAAGTATTTCTTGGGAAGTAGGGAGGGGGGACAGTCGGGCTCGGGCGGGGTTGGGTTTAGGTATAATAAGAGTGCCCCCCTACCTCAGGAACACCTTGTCAAAAATTAAAACGATAGCTCAGTGTTATAGTTAGACTATAACTAAGATAATTTACGTTATACCTTAATTCATTTCATAATCTACTCTAGGAGGACTCTGTTGCTATTGATTTTTTGCGGAAGTCTATACTGAAAGTTACGTTTGGGCCACCAAAGCTATTTGTTTATGTTGTTGTGTCGCTATACAAACCGTCTATACAAAAACACCAGATACTATATCGGGTGTTAATTCAACATTTAAGTGATCCCATCCCTTGTTTCTGTTGTTTGGCTCTTGATGACTTTTTCAGGACCTTCTGTTTAGGCCATGTGTCTGTGTGTATATTAGTGTGTGGATATGTGAATATGTGTGTGTGTGAAGTGAATGCTCCATGAATAAAAGGAGGTAATTTAGTTGCCAGTAGCAGTTGTGTGCAGTCTGACCTTATCAGAGCAGTCTGAGTTTTTTCTGCTAAACCTGGAGTCACCAGCCACACACACACACACACACGCACACGCACACACACACAAATGCATTATAAGAAATTGAATGATATTGTCAGGGGAATGTGTCCTATGAGAGAGGAAGGAAGGAGAGGGAGAGCGAGCAATGGAAATTGTAATGCAGGTTTCACCTGCCCAAGCAGGGAGCTGCAGCTTCTCACCATGCATCCATCAGAGCCTCTCAGAAGCAGTTTAGGAGCCCAGAGAGAGAGAAAGAGATGTGGCCTCAGTTCGGGCGAGTGATTGATCACCTTCATGGAATTACACCATCTCCAATGCGAAGTCAGTGTGAGGATTAATGAGGTCCTCTCTCTCTCTCTCTCTCTCTGAGGTAGAGCCGTTTCCAGTGATTGAAACACGGCTATCATAGAAAGAGATGGCTGAGGACTCACAGCTCACTCGCCAGCTGAGGTGTGTGTGATCTGGGGGTCAACTACAGATAGAATGGTGCTGTAATCATTTCCCTTCACTCACAGGAACACCTGACCACCACGGTGTAGAGTTCATTTACTTCCTGCCTGTCCATCACCGAATGAATGGCAGAATGTTAACTTTTCCCTACCTTTAAATAAATCATTTTCACATGTACTTGAGTGTGTGTCATATGTTCCACACTGAGACTTCTTACTGGTTTTGTGTAAAATTATTTAGACATAACTGTGGTTTTTAACACACTGACATATAAAGTAGTATGAGATGTCCAGACCGAGCATGATGTTCAGAAGAAGCTCTTAAACTTAGCAAATACTAGATAAAAATAACAGGTGTGTGGAATTGTAAAATATCGTTTACAAAGTATGGGTTAAACTGCTTCTATCAGCTATCAATAGAGTGGAAAACTGTATTTACATAGGCATAGATGAATAATAAGAATTCTGTACATGGTAATGACGTATCGTGAGCCTTAAACACAATTGTTTCCTCCTTCTAATGTAAACTTTGTGCATCCGCTGGAAAACAGGCAAATCTCAAAATAACAGTTGTAGATGTATGCTCCAACATTAAATTACACATTAAATTAAGTACAATTTTGATACAATGCTGAAAGTTGTGACTGTTGAGTTAGCGCTAGATGCTAGCGCTTAGGCTGAAGTTCTACTATTGACGTTACCGTTACGTTTTGCAAACTTTCCACTCAGAAACGTCCATTAACAATCTCAGAATAATTCATTAGGGGCGGTTAACATTTCGCGTCTAAAACCCGCATGGAAAACGCGACCGTTGGTTGGTTCTTGTCACATAATCTGCGGTGCACTTGAAGTATTCTGAAAAGTTTAGATGTTTTTAACTCGATGCGGTGCGGACGCGTCTGAAAAAACGAGCGCGTCCCACTTTGTGTGCGTCGTGACCCATTCCATTATGAGCGTGCACCTACATTTGAAATAACGACCTTGAGCGCGCAAAAGACGTGATATGTGAACCGCCCCTTATAGGGTTGTGCCGATAGGCGATAATATCGTTAATCGACGATCGTCAGACATATCGCCAATAGTAGGCTTTCATGACGATAGTTGGCGATGGTTATTATTATTATCATCATAGTTTCAAATTAACATGCGCATTGCGTGTTTTTCCTCGCATAAGAGGGTTTGTGGGCTTCACTTTGCGCGAGAGAGCTTTTAATGCACGTATATTCCTTCTTGCACGCACCTGGACTTAATGTGCACATCTTGGACTCTTGCTCGGACCTGAATGCACTCCTTCTAGCACCTGAACTTGTAATGCGCATGGCTCAGACTCTTTTTATGTTTTTTTTGTTACGCTTGTAATACGCGTGGCTCTGATATTTTCTTGCACTAGAGAGGTTGTTAGGAGCGCAGCGGGTTAAAACCAGTGAGTGTGGCACGTAGGAAATTTTTGAGCGTAATGACGCAATCATTAATGGCATCAGACAGTTTTTAATGGCATCAGTTTTAAGAAGGTTGCGTCAAGACAGTGTTGCCCTTGATTCTTTTTTTTCCACCAATCAAAGGACTTGTCATAAATGAGTAAAAAATTAACAAATAAATAAATGAGTAAACTACTGCCCCGCCCCCCAATACTATTGTGTATCGGCGATACCCACTGGCGTGGTGGCATTTTGTCACGTTATGATGTCATACTTAGACAAAATGTAACATGAACAGTTTTGGCAGATTGGTTCGATTTAAAGCTATTTTTGGACTATAAGGAAGTTGTGAAGTTTCAAACATACAGTATGTTTTTCTACTATGCTTGGCATGCTCTTTTCTGCAAGTTGGTTGCTTTGTTGAGTATTAGATGAATCCATTAATTTAAATGTATCCATTTATAGCATCTCAGTTAAAAAAGAGCATCAATGTGTAAGTTACATCAAGATTTTTTATGATAAAGTCAGATTTTAACTCTAAGGCCTGCACCAAAGCCCTTTCATGAGGTCATGTGTTCCTGAATAAGCAAATCACATTTCATTTTCCTTTTTCGATTGCTTCTGACACTTTTTTATGTGTTTTATAATTAATGGCGTATAGTTAATGAAGTCTGATGGGGTCAAACCTAAAATAATTTGGCAAATGGAACATTTCCAGTCTGATAAATTATATTTTTAGAAACTAAATAAAAAAAATAAACCATAAAAACACATTATAAAAAGCTGTTATAATCAGTCCATTAAACTAAAATAATCGTTTTTACAAATAAAAGTTTTTTTACAAAATCATCCTGTTGGATAGAAAAGTTCCCATAATTCAAGTTCAGGTGTGCAAGATGGTGCCAGGGGCCCCTAATTTTATGATATTTTATAAAATACATTAATTTATCATAGATTTTGTCTACTTAAACCTAAAAAAATAAGGCTACTTTTTTTTTGGGGGGGGGTGGGTGAAGGGATGCATCCTTCCCAAAGGGTGGGGAGGGGCCCACAATGAAAAGTTTGGAAAGCATTGCCCTAATTGAAGAATCACGCAATTACGGTTCACCTGGACGTTCTTTGTTATCTTATTAGATGTGTATAAACCAGAGAAGTTGAATATTGGATGGTTTGTTTCACTATAAAACAGATAGATGCCTCTGCTGACATCAGAGAGAGAGAGGAAATTAACATTAGGATAAAAGGGCATCAAAACCATTTCATTTTCTGTGATGTTTTAAGGACTGACGGTCCCTCCTGATAATATTTGAAAAGCTTTTCTCTCTCTGTGTCCTATAGGTGGTGGGTCCTCCAGCTTGCGGGGCGTTCAGAGAGAGACCTGCTAAACCGACAGCCTTTCGGAAGTTCTACGAGCGTGGAGACTTTCCCGTTGCCCTGGAACATGACTCTAAAGGCAACCGTATTGCTTGGAAGGTACATTAAAATGATACTTCTGGTGTGCATATACTGCTCTCAACAATTAAACTCAAACCATGACCCAAGTTTGGTCATGGTCAGTGTTCGAATTGAGGAGGTGGGCTGGGGTGGTCTCGTACCTCCTATAAGCATTGAGGGACTAAAATTAGGGGGGTCCACTTCACTTTTTTGAAAATAGGCTCATTTTCCAGCTTCCCTAGAGTTAAACACCTGATTTTTACCATTTTGGAATCCACTCAGCTGATCTTCGGGTCTGGCGGTACCACTTTTAGCATAGCTTAGCATAATCCATCTGATTAGACCATTAGCATGACCAAAGAGTTTAATTATTTTTATAAAGACTTTTCTAACGTACCATGGCTACAGCAGGCGCAAAGATATTATGCAGTGCCCAAGGGGACTATTTTCGGGCGCTGCGTAATATCATTGCACCTGCTGCAACCATGGTATGGCAGCAAAGTCCTTAGTTATTGCGCTGAAATGAGAGTATAGTTCCTTAAAATTTTCTGTCTGTCTTAGTACACTATGTAACTAAGGAAGAGTCAAGTTTTAAATAGGAAAAATATTGAAACTCTTTGGTCTAATCTGGTGCTAATGGTCTAATCAGATTCAATGGATTATGCTAAGCTATGCTAAAAGTGGTACCGCCAGACCCGAAGATCAGCTGAATGGATTCCAAAACGGTAAAATCAAATGTTTAACTCTAGGGGAGCTGGAAAATGAGCATATTTTGAAAAAAGTGGAGTGTCCCTTTAAAATACTACATGAATTTAAAGTTCTCGTGCTGAGCTGCCACAAAGCGATACTGTCCATCATTTGTCCCAAATTCGCAATAAATAAATCCAGAGGATTTGTGTATGGAATAAATGTAAACTCTCAAGTGCACCTCACACTGTTTTCTGGAGGAATTGACAGATTGTTAGAAATAGGATTGGATTAGGGGCTTTTAAAAAAATATTCTCAAACTATTATTTTACACTAATTTAGGGATCCACCGAATCCATATTTTTTGGGTTCGGCCGAATACCGAATCTACTGTTTAAGATAAGAATACTGAATCCTACTCGCATCCTTATTCCATTAACACAGTAAAACACATTAATGAAGTAAACAACGTCCACAGCAGTGCATTTTTCATTTTATTTGATTTTAACTGTAAAAAAAGGATAGGCAACATTATGCCAGGATGACAATTGGGAAAAACTATTTTGACAATTACCATAAGCCTATGCATAATAAAAGTGTGCATTGCGATGCGCTAGTTTTTTCCAGGTGCGTCCACGAAATGTGAACTGCCCCTTCACCGAAAAAAAAGCTTATCTCTACATCAGCACCCGATGTGTGTAATCAACGGCCGCTTGACCTCGACCAGCGTAGCGCAAGCCTAAGGTTCGGTTCGGTGGAAACCGAACCCTGTCAAAAAGCCCAGTATTCGACCGAATCCAAATCCTGGATTCGGTACATCCCTACACTAATTTGAGGGGTAAAATGGTTAGAGTTTGCGTTAGGAGTAATTTGGGGTTTCTTTGATTAAAATATTGATCTAGAACCAACAAAAAATGTTGATTCAGGATCACATCTTACTTTGTGAAATCACAGCGACCCTATGATGACGAGGGGGGGCTTGGCCAGGGGGGCTTAGCTAAGGTACTCCCCATAATCTTTGACATAATTGGTCAACACTGGTCATGGTCAAGTGTGCTGAGATAGAAGTCATCAAATGTTGTTTATAAGAAGCATCAGCTCGGATCAATAAGAGCAAACCCATGGTCCTACATTTAACCACTTGTAGTTGTGATTTACCAATAACGGAGTGTTATGTGTTAGTTTAGTTTGTACATGTGGGTTAGCAATTTTTTCATAATCATTATTAGTATATATTAGAAAATATTTTTTTTTATATTTTTACAGAATATTATTCGAATATATTTTCCAGTGGATCATAAATTTTTGCTTTCAGCCACTGACAAACATAACTTAGTGAACGCTCTCCCTCTCTCCCTCTCCTATATTCTTCTCTCGCTCTCTCCTCCTCGCTTCGCATTTTTCTTTCGCAAGCTGTGGCATGAATTATTAAAAGCGAATTTCAAAATACATTTTCCTGCACTTTTAAAAAATAATGTCTCTTTTTCTTTGTGTTGTTCTGAAATTGCTGGGAGCAGACAGGAAGCGGTGTATGAAATTGTAGCTGTCATATCTAATGCATCTGTAATGCTTATTGATTTTCCTCCGCCTGCCGCCGTTGATTTGATTCTGTTTTTCACGCACAGTATTGACACCCATTCGCACTGTAAATATAATAAGCATATACGTGTGTTAAATCAGGGCTCTGTCAACTCTCTGCGATCTCTTACCTGGTACCACATACAGGTTACCCTCGGGCTAAGAGTATTAGTGCGAGTGAGTCTGTGATTGGATGTGGGGTGTAACTGATAGAAGTACATGACAGTGCGTGTATGAAAGGCTGGTTGATTACTTGAAATGTGTGGGCACAGCTGTGTTAGTTCAGAGGAACCCTTGGGGCAGCAGTTCAAGATGAGGTTACCCATCTGTCTGGGCGAAAAAGAGAAAGCATAGTGAGGTCATACTACAAAATTGGTGCCATTTGTGTCACTCATTTACATATGTGGAAAAAATTACTTTAATATGAATATCTGATATGGTATTATTGTAATATACACTAGTTTGGTAGATACATCAGTACAACTTCTTTACTAGGACACCTTTTTTGTTTCCATCCTGTTTGTTCATCTTTTTTGAATTTTCAAATATGTACATTTTGATGAAAATATGGAAACTGCACATTTAAAAATGCCCTTTCATTGTGGCCAGCCTAAGGCACACCTGTGCAATAATCATGCTGTCTTATCAGCATCTTGATACAGGGGTGTGAAAAAGTGTTGCCCCCCACAGATTTAGATTTAGGGGAGAGCGCTTTTTGGTTTTGGCTCAATCATGCAAAAAATATTTGAGTTTGATTAATTATATTTTTACACAAGCAGCACACACATCTCTGCTACAAATTATCATTTGAAGTTTGTTTCTAGTACTTACCGTTCTTGGACAATTACAACAAACGTGACAGAAGTGCAAACGTTACAACTTACCCCATAGGCAGGGGGTTAGTTGTAACACTTGCTAAAAATTAAGTTTGCAGGCAAATATTTCAATACTATTTTGTCTATATACTTGAAGTGGATATTGTTTATATATCTGTCTATAATAGACATTCATTCAGCCCTTTTCTAACAATAGTTCAATTATAAATGGATACAAAT
Organism: Paramisgurnus dabryanus; assembly: GCF_030506205.2. NCBI lineage: Eukaryota > Metazoa > Chordata > Actinopteri > Cypriniformes > Cobitidae > Paramisgurnus > Paramisgurnus dabryanus. The sequence continues at coordinate 32,385,472 of NC_133353.1, forward strand.
GTCTAAATAAAGCAGCACAATTATGACAAAACATTTTTTTATATATATGACCCGGTCTGTAATAACCATACTACAGTTTCAAAATCAAAATCTGAGATAATGAGCATCACGTGACCTTATTCAATCAATATTAAAGATATGAACAAAAATAAATATGACACACGATTTTTGATAAGACACACATTTATTTTGTTGGCAGCCAGCAATCATTCGTGTGTAGCCTATTTAAAACAACGGCAAGAATTACGCTAACATTACCGGTTTTCATATCGTAAGTGCTGAGGGGTTAGTTGTAACACAGCGTTATAATTAACCCCGCTGGGTCAAAATATTTTCAAGCCCACCAAAAAAGTTGCTAAAACCTGCAGACATATTTCAAAACGATACTATGTTTTAGTCAACAAGACACTGATTAATATGACATAGCATTGGATTTCTTACACCCCCAACTTAGGAACCGAAAAAAAAACATATGATGAAAAAATTTACTTACATACCACCAAAACACTTGTTCATCAATAACTCTCTGGAAAAATAGGAAACATTTCCAATAATTTGCAGGAGATCGTCTTTTCTCAGCGTGAAAAAATACCGGAAAACCAAAATGCTCAACCTTGTGCAACAATGTAAACAGTCTGTGTTACCATTAACCCCGCGTTAGTTTTTGCCCCACGCATTAACTATTAAAACACATCTCAGATATTATATTACACATCGTACATTTTATAGATTGTTTAAAATCTCAGAAATTGCCTTTTCAAACTTCAAAGGCACCCATTTCGTAGAATGACCTATAGACCTCTGAGACACTGCTTATTTAGTTTTTGTGGTTATACTTTTGTATCCTGCTGGTTTTATTTGTGTTTTGCCATATTGGACTGAAACACAGCAGATCTGTATTCCCACCACGAGACACATGGTCATATGTCTTGACATTCAAATCATCTTCCCTTGACCTCTCCTCACTTGTTTGTGCCTCCCCGTCTCTGGACAGCAGGGAGCAGCAGTGCATTCCTGCAGGTATTGCGCATGTTCTCTCTCTCCTCTCCTATGACCCCATGTCTCTTTCTCCTTAAAGATAAACATTGCAGACAATGGTTGTGTTTGAACCCCACACTCAGGGGTGTGTGTTAAGTAAAGGTGTGTCTGTTTATTTACAGTATGTATGAGAATATGGTTGGCACTGCTGTTTAAATGGGCAGAGAGGGGTTAAGTAGAGAACTGATATTTTTAGTTTCTTTCGATGGGCTTTAAGACCCCCTCTCGTTCACATCACCACCACCACCACTGTCACCACACTCAATTCTCTCATGCTCTCGCCACAGTTGAAGCTTTGACATGTGCTGTGTTAGGGAACCTGTGCAGCAGACTGATAAGAGAAAGCAAGAGGTCTCTTTTTGTATCGCTTGCTGTTTCTCTTGCACATGGCCCTGTTGTTATCAGAGCATTGCATCAATTGCACTGCATTCCAAAGGGTCTCCTTCAAGAGACTAGGAAATACAAATATAAAAAAAAAATCTTATTTAGATTCATTTTTCGAATAACTTGTCCCTCGTCATGAACATAGCAATTGAAGCATGCTATGCATGTTAAATAATAAAAGAAAAAAAATAGTCGCTGATACTCAACCCAACACAACTAATCTATCCAAGCATTCATCAATCCATCTTTTCTTTGAAGTTCCATCCTTCCTTCTATACATGCACATCAATCTGTCAATCTATCCATACTTCAACCCATCCACCAATCAATTGTCCATCCATTAATTTGCAAAATCATTCTTCCAAAGTCTATGTGAACTTGCAAAAACTGTTTGCAGCTTTTCATTGATGTTCACGTCGCGTAATTACATCACTTCATAACATCCCCATGACAACAGGGGACATGGCTGCGCATGTGTAAAGTAAATGCAACATTTTTCAACTTTCTGCAGTTAAGACCAGTAGGAGCAGAGCATCTTTTTTCTTTGTTCTTTTATTTCCCTATGCTTTGTTTTTCTTTGTAGTTTTTCTGTCAAGGGTGAAGGCATGGGTGTAAAAATCGAAGAAGCATTTAATAGAAAATATCAATGCAAACTTGTTTCCAGCTGTCATGCTGTAGAGTAGGGGGTGGGGTCAATCAATTAATCTGATCAAGTGCTTGAGGAAATGGAGATGGTAAGCGATCTCATCCATTCATCCCCCTGATTAAATTATGCCCGTAGGAAGGGGGTCAGAAGCCCTGTGTGTGTACGTCTGTGTAACACTGCAAACACAGCACTAAGGTGGGTTGTTTTTATTTCCACTCTATTTTATCTCCATCTGCGCATTAGCATTTTAATGGGCGGTACCTTATGTGAGCACAGACCCTCTCCTGACAGTTATATGACCCGTCCAAGGAGAGGCATTACTCTCTGGAGTTAATCCCACAGTCCACTTTGGAATCAGAGAGCTGGCTCATTATAGACCTGGCAGGGCGTACACCTGAGAAAAAAAGACGACTGACTACCTGTGTATGCGTTTAATCTTTTTTCAAAAACATCCTGTCAGTGGAAGCTGCCAGCATATATTTTTTGTACATTTTTATTTAAATTCTGAACTGGAGAGAAAACATCCAGTCAATAAATGTTCTCTCGCCCTTCATACAGAGGTAATTTATATAAATTCAAGAGAAAGGATTTCCATTTCGCAAAATATTTTGATGGTGGTCTGGTTTAGCTCAGTTACTAAGCGACTTGCATACTGCCATCTTTCGCCATGCATACTCTGGACACAATTTCTGAGCCAATCCGCTGAGCCGTTATCCATAGGAAAATAGTCATTTTATACCAGGTACCAGTATGAGGTACTAATATAAACTCTGTAGATGCAAAGGATACAGCCCGGTACACTGAAATAAAAAGATTCATTCAATTTACTAATTTTTTTAAGGTAAGTGTATGCAATCAATTTATTTAAAGGATTAGTCCACTTTCTTAAAAAATCCAGATCATTTACTCACCACCATGTCATCCAAAATGTTGACGTCTTTCTTTGTTCAGTCAAGAAGAAATTATGTTTTTTGAGGAAAACATTCCAGAATTTTTCTTATTTTAATGGACTTTAATGGACCCCAACACTTAACAGTTTTAATGCAGTTTAAAATTGCAGTTTCAAAGGACTCTAAACGATCCCAAACAAGGCATAAGGGTCTTATCTAGCAAACGATTGTCATTTTTGACAAGAAAAATAAAAAATATGCACTTTTAAACCACAACTTTTCGTCAATCTCCGGTCCTGTGATGCGCCAGCGCAACCTCAAGTAATTGCGTAATGACGTCGAAAGGTCACATGTTACATATATGAAACGCACCAAGACATTAATTAGTATCATTCGACATACAACAACGTCGGAACGGTCCTCTTTCTCCACACTTGTAAACACTGGGGCGTAGTTTCGCATTCGTCATCCGTGACCTCTTAACATGATGACGTATTGCGTGAGGTTGCGTGAGATTGCGTGAGGACCGGATATAGACTAAAAGTTGTGATTTACATAATTTTTATTTTTCTTGTCAAAAATGACAATCGTTTCGCTAGATAAGACCCCTATGCCTCGTTTGGGATCGTTAAAAGTCTTTTAAAACTCAGTTTTAAAAAAAAATGTGTTCGGTTCCATTAAAGTCCATTAAAATTAGGAAAATCCTGGAATGTTTTCCTCAAAAAACATAATTCCTTCTCGACTGAACAAAGAAAGACATCAACATTTTAAATGACATGGTGGTGAGTAAATTATCTGGATTTTTTTTAAGAAAATGGACAAATCCTTAAAGCTACATTTAAACAAACAAACAAACAAATGTATTTTACAAATAGAAAAATAAAATAAAATAAAAAAAACTTTTGTTTAAATGTAGCTTAAATAAATTGATTGCAACCACTTACCTTAAAAAATTGAGTAAATTAAATAAATTCATTTTTTAATGTATACCGTATGTTTACTGACAGTGTACCGTAAATTTACTTTAAATGGCTGTAAGTTTACTTGTATGCTAATTTGGCTATTATTTAAATATACTGGTTACTTGCAAAAGGGCGTAGTTGTGATGCCAAGCCAAACCTTAACCCCCTGCATTAATTCCATCTACTTTAGCCACACCTCCATCCATCACCGCAGCTAATTACGTAACCCAACCGCAACATCATCCGAGAGAGCCAAATAAAAAAGGGAGGAATAAAAGTGAAACACTGCTCTCAGGGGAATGAAAAGTAAATGCTTAATTAATTTTACTTATGGCCTGGTAGCAGAAATGTGTTTTATCGATCCACTAATGTATATTTGCTCGTAGTCCTGTCTAATGTAATGGGCTGTAATAACTCCAGCAGAGCATTCTGGGTAATTTAGAGAAGGGCATTTGAAGATGTGCATGTCAGAATCAACAGACCGACATGATGTTGTGTGGTAACAGCATTCCAATTGTACCGGGGTTTAATGCAAAGATAAAATTATTCGAAATGTTGGAAAGTTTGACATTGTACTGTATTTTCTGAATGACTGATGCTTTTTCCAGCTTTGCTGATGGTGTTTTCAATTCTAGCTTTCTCCCTCCGTCTCTTTCTCCATCTGTCTTTCCAGTTCGGAATGAAGAAAGATTCCCTTTGCCATTTATGAGGAAAGATATGGAAGTCAGAAGAGTTTCTGCATTCATCCTGCATTAATGTTTCTTTCCATCATTATGTATCAGAACTTCGAGATGGGTACCTTTGGGAGCTAAGATTTTGGCCCGAAAGCGTACAGAGAGAGGAGGGGGTGTGGCGGATCACTCGCCTTGCCCCACCATGAGCCACTGAGTTCCTATTGATTGACATGCTCGTAGCCAGCGGGCTGCAGATCTAAATGGAGCCTTTAATTAACTAAATGGAGCCATAGCAGCTGGATGCCAAACACTCCTCAGCATAAAGAATGAGCAGGGCGCTCACTTATGTCAAATACTAATGCAGGCAGCGCACCAGGGCTGCCAGGAACGAAACAGACCCTTGGAGAGAGGGGGGGTTGGTAGGTTCCTTCGCCGCACCCCAGCATAACAGCCACTGTCATGCCAGTCTCGTCGCTATCTAGACCCCTGTCACTCACCACGTCCCACTGCGCAGAGTTTTTTAACTCCATTTCTTATTTTTCTCAAAGATACCACCGCGCTCCCTCTCTTCCCACCTCACTCTCATTCCTGTCCACTCATCCGTTCTGTCAGAGGTTAATTGGTTTGGAAATGATTCTATTCATTCTGGACGGTAATGCCGTTATCCTGAGAAAGAAAAAATGCGCCACACTTAAGCCTAATTTAAAAGAAAGGATGGGTGGGGTGGCGGCGGAGAGAAAGAAATCCAATTTAATCTACCCTGACTCGTTTCTTTTTCTTTAATATATTTTAGCGTAGGCCTGTACCCACAAGTCTTTCCGTTAACTTATGGCAGAATTTCATTACCTTGAAAGCTTTTCAGCCCCCCTCTTTTGAGAGGAAAGACGGCCTAATGTCTTTCTCGTAACCTCAAGGTCGGTATGTTTGGGTGGATGGAAGTGCTCACGCATTTCTGTGATTAATACACCGTGCAAAGGGTGCACATACACACACACACACACGGCACGGAGCAGATAAATGTGTCCAATTCACTGCCCCTGTTGTGCATCGGAAATTACATTCATATTCAAATTCAGACGCCCACAGTGCTGTTCATGTCTCCCAGGTGTACCTACACCACCTTTTTGATCTCGTCTCTTTCCCTCTCTGTGGATTCTTTGATTGTCTGTCTCCCAAAACGGCTGCTCTGTAACTGTCGGCGACTGATCTGACCTTCTCTCTCCCTGCAGCTGCACAGATCATGAGAGCCTGTCTCACTGTCCGTCTCTCCGACTGCTCTTCCTGTCTCCCTGTCTACAGTCTCCCTGATTGTCTTTCTCTCTGTGTCTCCTCTCATGCCCCATCTACTCACCAGATTGATCTTCACTGAACTAAGAAGAACTTGTTGTTGGAAGTAAAGACAGTTTCCGTCCTTTTAGAGAAGTTTATTTCTGATAACAAGCTTAATGAACACCAAGTAGATTACCTTAGTGCAAATCATAGCTATTTTCCCGGCAGATTTCCCGGTGGCCTGACGGTCGTTCTGGTCTGGCCTGCTGTGCAGTCGGCTCAGCGTGACATGTGATAGGCTGATGAATGATTGACGGACCTATCAAAATCTACCAATCATGCAATCACGGACTTCGGGGTGCAAAAATGCCACATGTCCCAACGTCAGCCACGCAGGTAAACTGTTCCATAAATTAGGAGGTGCCACTGAAAAGGCTAGGTCGCCTTCTTTAGCCTAAATATTGGAACATCAAGGAACATCTGATTTGAAGACCTCAGTGATTTAGCTGGATTGTGAACATGCAAAAGCTGTGATAAATAAGAAGGAATATTCAGTTCAGTCTGGGAAAGAGAATAAGATTGCAGAGGGTAAGGTAGTGTTATTGAGTCATGTGTTTTGAATGCAGTTCAGTTTTAATCATTATTGACTGCTTCTAAAGCCTTCGGTATGATTAATAAAGATGTGGGTAATTAAAACACTCAGAGCCAGATTTACTAAACAGGGCAAGTTTGTGTATGAATGCAATTCCAAAAAAGTCCCAAATGGAGTGGGAATTACTCCTGTTGATTTACTAACAAGGCCCAAGTTAAGAAACACAGGTGCAATATCTAATTTCCCAAATGACTAAAGGGTTATTTATGGTTTTGCATAGGACCTACTGTATGCCGCCCGTAGCATATGCGTAGCCTGACACACACCTCTCCAAAAATGTAACAACATGTCCATTCTATGCGGACCGCAAGCGCTGTGATTGGTTTGCTAACCCCTCCCATAAGGTCCAAAAAATCTGCATTTCCTCATATGCGTTTCCACTTGCGGCAGTAAAAACACAGTTGTGACGTCACTGTATGTTTACCTCCATCATTGCTGATGCTTCTCCAACAAAAAGCTGTGGCTTATTTGGCTTTGCCTTGATACTGTGTATACACCATGACATGCCTGGTGTGAACAATGCCTACTAGCGATCTGCATGTGTAAGTTCACGTTTTTGGGGCATTAAATAATGGCGCAAATACCAGTACATTTTGGCAAGCATAAACCTTTGTGAATTGCGTTGCATGATTCATTGAAATGCTACGGATGCACCGATAGAAAAATGTTGTGCTGATACCGATATTCGGTTACTTTGAATGACATCTTTCGATATTCATAGATACCAATAGTTTTGCTTTTTACTCAAATTATTGTTTCATGAAATCCTAGAATTGCAGAGCGTACTAACTGCAGTTCTGTTGTCATTGTGACCCAATTCAATGAAGTCCCACATAATGAGTTCTGATGCATTTTTCCAGCCATATTGATTGATAGGATACAATCTCCCTGTTTTTAAACAATCAGCAGATGTCCGATGGGGTAAATCCTTTTATCTGCCAATACCCATTATAGGCCGATATACACTTACCTGAAGGATTATAAGGAACACCATACTAATACTGTGTTTGACCACCTTTCGCCTTCAGAACTGCCTTAAATCTCTGTGGCATTGATTCAACAAGTTGCTGACAGCATTCTTTAGAAATGTTGGCCCATATTGATAGGATAGCATCTTGCAGTTTATGGAGATTTGTGGGATGCACATCCAGGGCACGAATCTCCCATTCCACCACATCCCAAAGATGCTCTATTGGGTTGAGATCTGTTGACTTTGGGCGCCATTTTAGTACAGTGAACTCATTGTCATGTTCAAGAAACCAATTTGAAATTATTCGAGCTTTGTGACATGGTGCATTATCCTGCTGGAAGTAGCCATCAGAGGATGGGTACATGGTGGTCATAAAGGGATGAACATGGTCAGAAACAATGCTCAGGTAGGCCGTGGCATTTAAACGATGCCCAATTGGCTCTAAGGGGCCTAAAGTGTGCCAAGAAAACATCCCCCACAACATAACACCACCACCACCAGCCTGCACAGTGGTAACAAAACATGATGGATCCATGTTCTCATTCTGTTTACGCCAAATTCTGACTCTACCATCTGAATGTCTCAACAGAAATTGAGACTCATCAGACCAGGCAACATTTTTCCAGTCTTCAACTGTCCAATTTTGGTGAGCTCGTGCAATTTGTAGCCTCTTTTTCCTATTTGTAGTGGAGATGAGTGGTACCCGGTGGAGTCTTCTGCTGTTGTAGCCCATCCGCCTCAATGTTGTGTGTGTTGTGGGTTCACAAATGCTTTGCTGCATACCTCGGTTGTAACGAGTGGATATTTCAGTCAAAGTCGCTCTTCTATCAGCTTGAATCAGTCGGCCCATTCTCCTCTGACCTCTAGCATCAACAAGGCATTTTCGCCCGCAGGACTGCCGCATACTGGATGTTTTTCCATTTTCACACCATTCTTTGTAAACCCTAGAAATGGTTGTGCATGAAAATCCCAGTAACTGAGCAGATTGTGAAATACTCAGACCGGCCCGTCTGGCACCAACAACCATGCCACGCTCAAAATTGCTTAAATCACCTTTCTTTCCCATTCTGACATTCAATTTGGAGTTCAGGAGATTGTCTTGACCAGGACCACACCCCTAAATGCATTAAGCAACTGCCATGTGATTGGTTGATTAGATAATTGCATTAGTAAGAAATTGAACAGGTGTTCCTAATAATCCTTTAGGTTAGTGTATCTCTTCCATAAAATTTGCGTCTGAAAGGGAAACTCTTACAAATGCATATGTAATAAGGTCAGTCACAAAAATAGCTATGTCCACACCTTTTCCACACCTTTAATAAACCCTGAAAGTAGTTTTTCAAAATCATTTTATCTTCCCACTACCACCTGAGACTAATTTCTGGTGGCAATGTGAGTAGGTAGGCTGTATCCTCACCACCCCCTCTCTCTCGTTCTCTCATGACATTTAAAGGTAGGTGAGATTAGGTACAATCACCGACCTATTTCTGGTCCTCTTGGGAGCTCTGAGAACCCCATACATTTGCAGAACACTGTCTGATCTTCGAGCGGGTTAACTGTAGTTTGTAGTATGTCTCTGTGTTTGGTTTTGCCGTATTCAACCTTTAAACCTTCACAGACATTATACAGTATGAAGGTCTCACACAATAGATGAATCATTTACTGTCTACAATGCACCACAATACAGTGCGCCTAATTGAAATTCAAATCGAAAAAAGTCAATTAATTTATAAAAACATATCATCTACCTAGAAATGCATTGCATTGATTAAAAATGTCCTTGACTGTCTCTGAAGCTCACTTTAACATTGTGTCCTAACCAGACGTGAAGCAACGCCACGAGACAAGGTATCTTTTCGATGAGCGACAATATGTTTTCTATTACTGCAACGTCCCGGCTGACAGCTCCGCCTACACAGAGACCTCATTCGCTTAAAGCTGTGCACCTCATGAATATTAATCATTAAACATGAAAAAGGAGAGACTGATTATAGAAGTTTAAAATCAGAAATTATTAAAAAAATTATGTCATTAAAAGGCCTAGCTTTCGAGAGTACACATGTACAGAAAAAAACACCCAGATTTGCTGTGTTGTGTATTTGATTGGGTCACGGCATGTCTCTTCTGTTCACTGTGGTTAGGACATGGTGTGGTTTGTTAAAAATATTTAGGGGTGACATTATGGTGAATGGTCTTTCTAATAAAGTTGACCAAAAAATGCTAGAATGAAAACACATACTGTATGCTGGTCCTTTCAACAACGCTGCACCTGATTAGCTACATTAGCAGATGTATAGATCAGTCTCATTCTCTGCGGATGCCACCGAATTTCTGTCTAGGTCACATTGTAATGCTCATTACCGAATTTGTCACAGTTTCCTCCATTATGGAGTGTGACGGCCTTTGTGTCCTGATGGATGCGTCTTTGAGTCACTAAATCACAACTGATGATCCTGTCCTGCGTTCTTATCTCCTCACCTAACACGCGCAAACACGTGGGATATGAGGAGAAATAGAGATGGATGGAAGAGAGAAAGAGGGGAGAGGGTGACTACGTGCGTCTCTCTTTCTTTTGTGATAATGCGAAAGTGATGGACGAGACGAGGCAGAAACGCTGTCAAAGTGTCACCTTGCTTTGTTCTCGTCGCACATAATAGGCACAACGACCGCGTGGGCCAGAGAGCAACACGACGTCCTGCCTGCTGTATCAAACGCCTCCTTTCCAGGCAAATGTTCGCGGCGAACGGACAGCCGCTGTCATTCTGTGTCAGATAAAAAAGGCAAAACAAAAGGAAAGGGAGATTGAGCGACGATACAGTGGAGGAAAGCGAACTGTGTCTTGTAAGCCTGCGAGAGCAGGGCAGGGGAAGTGTCGCTATATTAAAACACTGCATTATGGATGAGGGCCCAAAGTGACAGCCACATTTGTGACCCCAATATGGCTGAGAATTGACCCGGCACTGTGACTAAATCTTATTAGAGCCCCGGAGCACCTCTGACTACGGACAGCAAGCGTGTTGTGGTTGTAGCAAGGTGTGTGGCTATACATAGGAATGATCCGATATTTGTATCGGGTATCGGCTTCAAAATGGAATGTAATTTTGGATCAGGTATCTTGACGGCATCGGGTCGATCCGATTTGACATTTCTATGCGCACCGTCTCAGCAGCACACACGCTCAAAAACATGAAGACATAGCCGCACACACTTAAAAGTGCGGGCACACACATACACTCATACAAAAGGGCTCATAGTGAGAGCTGAGGTTTAGACAACGTCCACACATGACACCAGTCTCGTCAAGTGTTCTCGTAAACAATATCATGTGCGTCTTAGGTGAACAACATATATGGCGCTTTTCCATTGCATGGTACCCGATGGTTAAGGTCCGGTCAGCTCACCTCACTTTGGCTTGGTTAGCTTTCCATCGAGTTTAGTATCAGTTCGAAGTGGGGAGGATTATAGGCATGTCATTATATTTGCACTACCTATGCTGTGACAGCATACAACTGAGAGCATTGTTGGAATGCTATATATCCCCATACATTAATTTATTTCTCAGTCCGCCACAAAATTAAAATTGACCACCACAAATAGATGTTTGCACAACAGTTTATCACTAACTCTGTCTCACATGACAGTTTTTGTACAAACTCCCGTGGTGTCAGTCGACGCGCTTCGATGAGCCTCATTTAAGTTGCATTTAAGCATATATATGGACGTGCGCATCGCGAATGTGCCGCCACAAACTGCAAGGCTGGAAAAAAACTGGTATCGTGTTCCTGATTCTCAACCTGTGGATGTTTTTCATCGCTAAAAGGGAGTTTGGGAACGTACAGCAAAACACAGATGACAACAGGTTTACTAGAGACAGCGCAAACTAGCATGAAGGTAAAGGTAATCTTTACATTATAGAGATGACGCTGGTAGTGATGATTCTCTCAGACCAATCAGTGATTTACAGTGTTTTTGCGTCCCGTTTTGGTATCATTTCAGGTCGGTTTGAACCCCAAATGAGGTGGTACTAAAAAAAGTATTGGGTACTACATACTGCACCCAGTGGAAAAGCCCCCAAAAGTAAGCTGACCCGACCCAAACTGTGGGGTACTATGCAATGGAAAAGCACCAGTCTAAAAGTGACAGTCACTCTAAAAAAGGCTTGGATATTTCTAACCCATGTATTATTAAAAAAGGGACAAATATAATTGCACAAAGACAAACAAATCTAATATATAATTTAAAATCCTATAATTCATATTAACCCTTTCCCCACCATTGACGAATTATCTCGTCAATTAAGAGAAAACACTTCCCTGTCAATGCCGAGTTTTTACGGAAATGCATATTTCCGCTATTATCCACTTCGTGGCGCTCTTACCCAACTTATAAAACACTGAAGCATCCACTGATCCAAAAACAGTAAAAACTCTGTGTATGTTTTAAAAATCTCTCTAAATCTGACCTTTAACAAAACTCATTTACAAAAATGCAATTATATCAGCTTTTTTGCTCAAAATGTACCTACCCGTATTTGAGAGTTGATAAAAAAATAAATGAAGATAAAACGTTTTTGTTTGTTTTTGTTTCAAAGCAAAGGGTCTGATCTTTCATTTGAAATATTGCTATTTTATATTTTTAAAGGTGAAAATTTTTTGGAAGGCATTAATGTTTTGTTGGCTGGCCAGTTTTACTGTAGAGTAAATAAAGTACATCTATTACATATTAATACAAAAGTTGCATATGAAGAGTTTCGTTGCAATACGAGATAACTCCGTTTTTAACATTTTTGTCAAAACATGTTTATTATTATGTTATCATGTTATTATTTTGTTTTATGGTGCTACTTAGCTGTATTTTTTTAAGTTATGAAGGTTTAAATCAAAACAAACCAACTGCAGTTGAATTGATATTAATTGGAATGCACAACCAAAAATCTCGTTTTGTAACGAAACTCTTCATATATCTATCGGAAGTAAAGGGCATCTTATGTTTTTGTTTTTCTAGAGGAATATGCAAAAGAAAATAAAGTGTGGAACTTAATTGATTAACACATACAGATACCAATGTGATTGCTTAACACCCACTTGTGCTGACTCTGTGTGCCCCCACATGGAGGAGGCATAGCCCCCCCGTTCATGCGTTCTGGCGCAGGGGCTGGTCTTACGTCTCCTGCTGTGTATGTAGGTGTGTGATTTGTTGTCACATGAGGCAGCATCTTGAAAGTGCTGAGCTGGTGTATTTGTCACCTCCCTTAAATTCCACAAATCAGCATATTCTCTCTTTGTCACCGATGTCCTTTGGGACACGGATCCCCTCTCACTGTTTACACTGTGTGAGAGACACAGACCCCCTGACAGACGCGTGTATGGTAATTTTAAATGATCCTTTTCCATTATCCCTGCATGTAAAGCCACGCACTTTACACCCACTAGCAATTACAGTAACATGAAAAATTGTAGTCCAAAAATGTGGAAATACATCGTGTTTTTGACACTTAAAAAAAATTAGAACGTTTTTAGAATGGCAAAACTTTTCATTTTGCTAACCACAAAGGACATGAGCTTACATCCTTCAGACATCTGTCTAGTTCTGTTAGCTTCTTGAAACATTGATACATTTTTTTACAAATACAGCAGCTGTGTGACTATAGCCCTATTCGGACGAGAAAATCGTGCTTCTCAGAGGTCCTCTGTGTTTTTATTCCCATTCAAATCACCATGTCTGTGTTTTTCTTTGACAACCTCCGTAAAAATTCCAGAGCAATTTACCTACTGTTTTTCGCCGAACTCAGAGATCCCCTGAGAAATTTAATCCCATCCGGATGCAAATGTCTGTGTTTGTCCGCAATATCTTTTGAAAACGCAGTTCTTGTCGTGTTTTGGCCAAAGTGATCTGCCGTAAGATCTTACTAAAGCACATATATTGTACTTCCTGAGTCCCATTCCTCATTCAGCGAAAATAAAATAATTAAATAAAGACGAGCTGAATATCAAACACTGTTAAGACTGGCCACTGTAATATCAGTATAAGTTAACTCTTTCCCCGCCATTGACGAGATATCTCATCAATTAAGAGAAAACGCTTCCCCGCCAATGACGAGATTTTCCGTCTTTCCGCAATACCGCTATTATCCACCAGGTGGCGCCCTTCCGCAACTTTTTAAAACCGGAAGTATTGCCCTATGGCAAGCTGCTGCATGTCCGTGTCTGTTTTAAAGATCGCTCTGAATGGGATCTCTATGAAAAGTCCGTCATAAAAATGGAATTATCATTGCTTTTTGCTCAAAATATGGTGTTTTTGCAAAAACCTACCCATATTCAAAAGCTGATTGCAAAAGAACCACTAAAGGTAGGATGAAACGGTTTTTTTTGTTTGAAAGCAGAGGGTCTGTTCTTTCATTTGGTATTTTGTATGTTTATATATTTAAAGAAGAACATTTTCTGGAAGGCATTAAACTTTGGTGAAAATCATGAAAAACGCTGGCGCTGGCTGGCAACTTTTTTTAAAAATGCTGGCGGTGAAAGAGTTAAACTCAACCTTATTTTGTTAAACTCTGGAATGGTAGTTAATTAATAAAAATAATAAATTTTTATTAATCATTATTTCTTAATTTCTTTAAGTTTATTATAAGCTGTTATATAAAACACATAGGCTACTTTAGTAGGATTTGTATAAGTTATTATGATTTGTTAAAATTAAATTAATAAATTACATGTTCTGTAATAATTCTACATTTAAAGCAAAATATCAAACCTTACAAACACGCGTGTATCCAGAGCATGTGCTCTTTTGCAACGCTCAAAAGCATGAAACAGACACTCCCATCTCTGGAATAGCCTGAGAATTTTAATTCTGTCCGAATGGTACATAAAATCACAGACGCCCTGACACGTTGGAACTCAAACATCACTTGGAAAACGAATCCCATCTGAATAGTTCAATTCAATGCAGTGTTTCAGCAGTAACAACATAAACAAGCGGCTTTCGTGGAAACACGTAACTTCCAGTAAACTCCGCTAAAAATAAATAACAACAAAGTCCTTTTAATGTACTTTATTTATATAATAAGCAAAATAGACAACAGGCTGATTACCTAGGAAACCAAAACATTTGTTATTTTCGACGAGGTATTTGTTTAAGCATTCAGTTTAGCAACTAGTCAGACCATTAAACAAACCGAAACCGGAAGTAAAGTTCCGACCACCGATAATCGCGTCACCGCACGTGCGTCCGATAAAAGCGTCTATACTGTACAGTATGTATGAAACTGGCACACTGATTCATACTTTAAGGCAACCGATGCAATGGCCCCACATCCTTGATGTCTTTTTGACATGTCAATTAATTAGCTCTGCAAGCGTTCGCATCCAGCTCATCTTTATGAAACCATTTAAGGGGGCCACATGCTGTCCAATGACCTGCAAGGCTTCAAATGCCAGTCGAGTTTTACATTATTAACCGTCCTGCGTTTTTTTATTAGAATCTTTCAGAACCTGCTGTGAACTAGTATCATTTCCTAGTTAAACTCTCTGCACGAGGCGGTAGCTATCTAAAATTGTGCATCCCAGTAAGCCACATCCTTTGATGTTTGGCCCCAGACTTTAAAGAGCTTGAATGTGTCTGTTGGTCATCCCTGATTTCTTCATCTTTGATCAGGTCTTTAAGCGCAGCAGCTCCTTAATGTCACACCTGATTTTGCTCACTTTCAAATGCCCAACAACTTCAATGTGCCAGACAAAAATCTGTTTTACTCCCTCTGGTCTCTGATGAGATGACAGGAAACCCTGGAGCTCAAATTTGTTCGAGGTAAATTAGAAGCAAAGTGTTCATTCAGCGCTCCGAGCTTTCCCGCCCTCGACTCTGCTCGGAGAAATGGCCTCTATTTCCACATTCTTAATGACCTTTCATTATGGCTCTTTGTCAGGGCTTTTATTTATGACAAAATTCAATGCAATCTGTCAGTTTGGGGGCGATGCCGTTTATAAGAAATGGGCACGCTAAGGGAGACTCCATTATGGGAAACATTGTACCATTGCTCTCCGTTTCTAAACAAAACAATAAAACAACCCATAAGGAATTTGAGATTTAATGAAATTAGACTGGAGCCAAATAGAGCACTTCAGATTGAAACAAAGTAGGATAGAATCGAAAGCCATTGAATTTGTATATTTATTGGAGGTGCTTGGAGAGCAGGACTGCGTTTGATTGGTCGGTTTAGAGCGTTCACTGCGTTATAGTAAGCTCTGACTTAATAAACATCAGTGCCATAGTCTAGCATCTCTTCTACCACCTCGAATTCACCAACGGACGATTTATCTTCCTGTCTGAGCACTTTAATAACCATAATGGATCTTACGATAAATGACCCTTGGCCCGAGCAGGAGTACGCATTGCAGGGTTTAAGCCTCACGTAAGGACACCCATCCCCCTAAAAGACAGGGTCTGCAGCCGCATCCATACTTAGGCAATGCTAAATCACTCGCTAAGTGGACAGAAACTGTCTGGTCCTCGGCGACGGCCAGAATGCTTTCCTCATTCTCCCCCTTGACAGTTAGAGGTGAGATGAATATTTGGAGTCACATGTAAAGACCTTATCCGTACGCCCAACGCAGTCAGCCCATCCAACCTGATAGTCGTATCTCCCATCCCTTTCACATGCAGATGTGATTTCATTAAAGGCACGGGGACCGAGGACACGGCTCAGCTCGTTTACCGGCAAAGGGCAGGAAGAGGACAAATGCAAATGGGTGTAATAAAGAAAGGGGGGAAAACGAGAGCTAAAAGTTCACACAAATAGACTGAACAGAGCTCGAGTCAAACCAGTTGCAACCTTGGGTAAATTTGGAAGACGGGTGAGCTTGGTTTTCAGATGATACAGAATGATGTTGTTCATTATTGAGATTGATTTACTGGTCGCTAGATTTAAATGCATTTTTGTATGCTTTAGATATTGTTTAGTTTAGTTTGATTTTCAAACATTAATGTAGGAGTCATGCAGCTCAAAAGTCATGGGGAAACACATAATGAGAAAATACAAAGGTATAGATTGAATGGCTTTGGATAAAAGCATATGTGAAATGCATAATTGTAAACGTAATATGTCTTTAAGTCCAGGCCGTTAGCACTATCTATATGCTAATGTAGTACTAGCAGCTCACAAAAATCTGTTTTTTAATTATTATGAGTGCACCAATTGACCAGAGACCGTAAATGGCAGATTTTATGTATGACTGGACAGGACTGGAACCAGCCGGTCATTCTTACAATATTTTGATGCAGAGCCGGTACTTTTGTTGCCAGTGGCACAAGTAATAACTAGGGCTGGGCAAAAAAATAGATTTTTCGATTAATCGTTTTTTGTTTTTTTAAACATGGTCGATTAAAAATTGATTCTCAAAGCCACAAATCGTTTTTTTTTTTTTATGAAATAACCTGATCCTGTTTGATCAAGGAATGCGACTGTTTTCACTTTTTTTCAGCATACATTTTTCATCTTGCATCAAAATTGTATTGTATTTAATATAATTGTATGCATTTGAAAATTAGAGATGGGTTCTGTTTTAATGTACCCAAGTGTACCTAAAATAAAAAACTGTAATATACAGGTTGGTGGCTCTTATTAATTACCCACTTGAAAAGGTATGTTCACAGTTTTTTTTATAAATAAAGTATTTGTATTAAATCTATATTCATTGTGTTGAATGGAGAATCGAGTATAAAAATCAGTTCAAGAATCGGAATCAAACCGAGAATCGAAATCGAATCGATCGATCCGATAGCTTATGAATAGGGCTGGGTATCGATTCAGATGTTCCAGATCGATTCGATTTCGATTCACAAGCTATCAAATCGATTCGATTTCGATTCTCCATTCAATTTTCGATTCCGGTTCTTGGGTCACTTTTTATACTCGTTTCTCAATTCAACTGAATGAATATAGATTTAATACAAATACTATATTAACAAAAAAGAACAGTGAACAGCAGTTTACAAGTGTGTAATTAATAAAAAAATTAAAAGCTGTCGTCTTTCTTGCAAAATCTAAAATGCTTCCATACCTCTGACTTTTTATGTGAAGGTGGCATCAACATCGATGAAGCACCTAAAACCGCCATTTTAAGCACTGAATGAATGAATGACAGTCTCACCCTTCACTCCTTGGTAACATTGCGCAATGCAAAAAAGAGGGTGACGATCTAGTGAAGAAGACTAGTAATTAGATTAACGTTAATCTTACGTTCAATGTTTGCAGAAATAAATATGAAAGAAAAAATCGATTTGTCTTTCTGAGAATCAATTTTGAATCGACCACGTTTAAAAAAAAACGATTAATCGAAAAATCGATTTTTTTAGCCCAGCCCTACTTATGAATAGAAATCGAATCGATCCAGAACATCTGAATCGATACCCAGCCCTAGTAATAACGTCAAAGCCACACACGCAGTGGAAGCAGAACCCAACTAGTACACAGAAATGTGATCCGTTTAACATATAGACGAACCGTACACTGTAAAAAAATACCGTAGAAATTACAATGGTATTGCAGCTGGGTTGCCGGTAATTTACCGTAGATTAACATTTATGTTATTTACTGTCAAGAGTTTTTTCAAAGTTAAATAAATTTTAAATATTAACAAGTCTTTATCTTTACAGAATAAAACTATACAATAACAGCCTCATGCAAAGCATTCTGGGAACCAGAAATAATCATCAACCTTTTTCTGTTTTTTGCTTCAGATTTTGTTTCCCAGAATGTTTTGCTTGATGCTGTTTTTTTAGTTTTACTCTGTAAAGACAAAGACTTGTAAATGTTTAATGTTCATTTAACTTTGAACAAAATGTTGCCAGTAAAAAACATACATTTAAATCTACGGTAAATTACCGGCAACCCAGCTGCAATTTCTACGGAATTTTTTTACAGTGTATCCACAAATTGTGCCGTAATAAGAAACCTTTAGACTTTGAACACAAATAAGACTTTTAAAAATATGCGGTCAGTTATAGTTCTTAGAAAGAAAATCGGAATTGGCAAAAAATGGTATCGGCAGGTCACACCTACAGAAAAATTGGAAATCGGAATCGGCAAAGGGAATTGCAATCGGTGCATCTCTAATTATGAGTAATATTGTACTCATTTTAATAAGATTTAATGAGATGTAAAATAAGACCTGCTACCAACTAGCAATGTAAATCAAGCAATTTAAATAGCGATTCATAGTTAATGGCTGTGATGTATGTGAAGCCTATCGGATGAAGGCCTTCCTGCTTCAAAGAAAATACAAAAACACAGTAAATGAAACTCGTCAAGTGATTTTTTTGTATCTTTAATCGGGCTTTCAAGCTACTATGAGAAATAACATCATACATGAGGTCAAATTTCAGGGTTTGTAAATGAGGGCTTGCTTTAGTTCTATGATATTGCAGTTCTGATATCAGAGGTGTAAGAGAGAGAGCAAGATGTTGAATGAGAATGAGCGATGGAGTGAGAGAGGGAAGAAAAGAGAACAAGTGAGCTTTTTAGTCTATTCAAGGCAGTAAAGTGCTCCATTCACCGCCTTTAATGTGCTCACATACATTCCATTACACTTCCTCTCTTCAGAAGAGCCGAGCAGGTGTCTGGAGCAAACCCGCATACAGGGGTCTTTTCTTCCTCCTTCTCATTTATATTCTGATTTAGAGCAAAATGACACATCGTTGGAAGTTTTCACGACAGAAACCCTTTGGTCCTGGACTGGGTGTGGGTTTGATTTATCTCAGAGGAAATGCATATGTTTAATAATCATATCTCTTTGTGTGTGTCGGATCTTAGCACTTTACTTTTTGAAGTTGCGGAAGGGCGCCACCTGGTGGAAAATAGCGGTATTGCGGAAAGACGGAAAATCTCGTCATTGGCGGGGAAGCGTTTTCTCTTAATTGACGAGATATCTCGTCAATGGCGGTGAAAGAGTTAAACTCCATTTCGTATTATTTACTACTTTCACCAAATTCACTCTGCGACACAACAAGGTAAACAAGGGTATAAAAACAATTGTTTAATTAAAAGGCATCAGAATACAAGAAATGGCATCTTCTCCAGACGTTTTTCTTCCGACGCCCATGCTTTTCTCAGACAGGACCCCAAAAAATGATGTAAAATGATTTCTAGTAAATCTGAATGTATGTAGAATGTAGGAATCTAATAAAAACTGAATGTATGTGAAAAGGTTTATTGGCTGAAAACATCTTTATCAAATATTCATTGGGGAAACCATTAGTGATAGACCAATATATTACAGTGGCTGATCGGTAGATATTCAATTTTTTTATCAGCTGATTTTAGGTTTTTTCTGCCTTTTCGAACGTAAATTTTTCTGTTACTTAAATTTGTTGTTTTTAAAGAAAAGACACTTAACTCTTTTGCCGCCATTGATGAGATATCTCGTCAATCAAGAGAAAACGCTTCCCTGCCAATGACGAATATTTCCGGCTTTCCGCAATACCGCTATTATCCCTCAACTTTTTAAATCCGGAAGTATTGCCCTATGGCAAGCGGCTGCATGTCCGTGTCTGTTTTAAAGATCGCTTTGAATGGGATCTCTATGAAAAGTCTGTCACAAAAATGGAATTATCTCTGCTTTTTGCTCAAAATGTGATGTTTTTGCAGAAACCTACCCATATTCAAAAGCTGATTACAAAACAATATATATTTATTATATATTTAAAGAGGAACATTTTCTGGAAGGCATTAAACTTTTATGATAATCATGAAAAACGCTGGCGCTGGCTGGCAACATTTTATAAAAAACGCTGGCGGCGAAAGAGTTAAATGTACAGCCAAAGTCTGACACACAGTAATATGAGCAATAATTACTCGCTTTTTAACATGACATGTTGTGTTCAAACAGTAACGTCTTGTAAATATGTTTTCAGTACCTTAAAATGTTTATATTAATAAATATTATGCATAACAATTTTTTATTGAGTTTCACCAATTTTCTGTTTGTCTCTCATTTACTGTAATTACATTTGTGTTACATCAAAGTCCTTTTAACTCTTTCCCCACCAGCATTTTTTTTTTTTTAAGTTGCAAGCTAGCCCCAGCATTTTTATGATTTTTACAAAAGTTGAATGGCTTCCAGAAAATGTTCTTCTTTAAACATATAAACTATACAATATATCAAATAAAAGAACAGATCCTCTGTTTAAAAAAAGTTTCAACCTATCTTTAATTGTTCTCTTTTATCACCTCTCAAAAAAGAGTAGATTTTTTCAAAAATACAAAATGTTTAATTTGCCATTGGTAGGGAAGCGTTTTCTATTAATTAACGAAATAACTCGTCAATGGCGGGGAAAGAATTAAGGAAGTTGCATCACTCCACCGTCATATTTGCAATGCGTCCAGGTCTTGTTAGAACAAGACGAACAACACAGTCGACTCTGTGCATGTGCAAAGTCCCTCTCTCAGAGGATTTCTAGAGGGGCCATTCTGACCATTGCAATCTCCCCCATTCATATCAATACCAGTGACGCATCTTGGTAATATTAAATATCTTTAGATAAATCGGCCTTAAATTGGCATATCAGCCATACTGCTTTCTTAACCTTGTTTTTTTATCGGCATCGGCCATTAGCATCGGTCGAGCACTAGAAACCATTATCTGACAGGTGCATCATTGTTCTGGGTGTCTGGGACAGATGTACATAATACAGAAGGTATTGTGATATTTGAGGTCCCAAAATCAAGGTAGTACCCGTGCATGAGTTGTGGAGTTCTCGGATCTTTTAAAGTGGAGAGAAAACATGCTAGAGGAACCAGGTGAGATGCTGATTTCTTTGACACGTGTTTGACAGATTACAAACTATACTATTGGACTTTCCTTGTGTTTAAAAGCTTGAATCCCTGCTGACTGTAAAAGCTACTGTCTGTTTGAAGGTAAGAGTTTCTGCTGAGTCGGTCCACTCTCTCTCTCTCTTTCTTTCTCTCTCTCTCTCCAAGCTTAGACAGATTCTGGCCTCCGTGGAGATGAGTGGGTGTTTGGTCTCCGGAGGGGCCTAACAGCATCCCTGCCTGCTGCGTTATACCCCACGCTAAGGCCGACCCCCTGACGACACAGATCGATACAGCACAGCAATGAAGTGGCCCATCGATTAAGCCCATGACAGGACATTTAAAGGTTTAATCTGGCTAACGAGGATAACCTTTTCCTCTGAGGCATCGGGGTGCATGAGAGGAATGTTCTTGAGGAAATAAGGATGCACACGGTTAGACGACCTTTACTGTGTTAGTCTTAATTCTGGATGAATACATTCGGGCTGGGTCAAAAATTAACTTTTGCTGTTTTTCCAAGTGAATTATGCAGGTGAATTAAATACATTTACCATCCATTTAGCGGTAATATTACTGACATATACCAGATAGGATTGCCTAGACGTTTTTATTGAAACTACATCTGCAATGACAGAGGCATTTTTATTTTGTTGGCCTAGAGCAAAGAAGCTGCCATCTCTCTATTAGTACAATGTAAATGGATGCGAGTGAGCATGCGAACCACTGATGCTAATGCACTTTAGTTATATTTGGTTAAGGGGCGGGGCCATGCTTGATGGTCCCAGTGCATCATTGAACTGCGATTTCAGGCCCAAACTGAGAATCCTAAACTCAGTTCAGTACTATATAGTTCACAGTCTTTGTAACTTGTTTTAGCAACACATTTCTAACATATTGTGTTTAGAAACAATTCTCTGAAATGACTTTACACAGAATTTAATAAATACATTGCAAAAGTATTACTTTGATTTCTTAGAAGACCGTTTTGAGCTTTGTTTCAATTCTCTGCTGTCCTAATTTCCGTGTATGTGGGGCTATACAAAGACAATAAAGACTTTCATTTTCACTTACATCAGCAGGTCAGACCATCATTCTTACATTTCCATTTAAACCATGCATGTTTCAACTGCACTGTAAAATTTAAAAGCCAATTTTTATGTGCACTTGGCACTTGGCAAGTGTTCATTTTGAACCCTGCATCTAGGTGTTTATTAACCCTTTAAACAACCTCCCCTTGAGTTATTGGTGTCGTTATTGCCTGTCTGTATGGCCGTGACTGAACAGAACCTTGTTTCTGTATTATTTCTGTATTTGTCATGCACACATCTGAGTGTGAAGAGTCAAGGCTCGACTTCTAAAAGCTTCATAAATATTTATGCACGCTGTACTTTTAGATTTGAACGTACTGTAAACACTGCTAGCTGCGATCCTGCTCATGAGCCACGTTTGTTATTGCCGAGGACATTTTTAATTTAATTCTGTTGGCCTGTCAGCCCTATTTCCTACTTAGAAACTTTTTTTAAAAGAGTCATGAATTTAGAAATGTTATTTTCCTGGATCTTTTGACATATAAGAGGTCATCATAGTATTAAAAACATCCTGTAGGTTTCACGTGTTGTAGGATGTGAATAATTACGAGAAAATTGCACAAGATAACTCCAGCAAATAAACAATAGAGATGCCACTAAGCATTACAAGATATTGTGCATTGTGATATTGTCTTTTGCATTGCATTCCATGTAGGGATCGACCGATATGGATTTTTCAGTGCCGATGCCGATACCGATTTTTGTTTCATCAGCCTTTGCCAATGACAGATACAGGCTGCCGATTTTCTTGAGCCGATATTTTGAGCCAATATTGCTTTCGCTCACCCAATTTACATCATAAAAATGACACAATGATGCCAAATGTTGCAAGTCTCAATTTTCAAAAAGTTACATTTATTGAACTAAAAAAAACTATATTTAAAACAGGTGATGGTGCTATGGAACAATCTTTCGATGTTGTCATGAAAAAGTTGGTTGTTTTCAGTCACATGACCTGCAATCGCTTGCAGCTTCCAGCACTCTGTCTGTAATAATAGCAGAAAAAAAATCGGCGAACACGGCAGCCACGTATCGGCCGATGCCGATATACATAAAACTTGCAAATATCATCCCGATATTCCGGCTGGCCGATATATCGGTCTATCACTACTTCCATGTAGGGCTGCAACTAATAAATATTTTCATAATCGATTAATGGGCCGATTATTTAATCGGATAAAAACGCAAATATTTACTCAACAAAGATTTTTTTATTTATTATAGCTAAATCAGGCACTAAATTAGCATACTAACATATATAAGTGTACTTTCAAAAGTGCAAAAGCCGCACAGAGTTTTAATAATATTATATTTTTTATTTCGATTTTTTAAACCTTCAATAAAAAAAGTTTGTGCAGCTTTTAAATTGTAAAACATCTTTAAATGTCAAAATATAAATAAACAAAACTAATTGAGTCATCAGGGATGTGCTGGTGAGGAAATTTTGCCACAGACCTTTATGAGCACTAACATTATTAATTATTAACAAAATAAACAATCCATTATAATATAATTTATAATTAAAACTTGAATTGATGCTTAGGTTCTGGTTCATACTGTTTTTATGAAAACCCAACAACAATTAAACAAAACAACAATCAAATAAAAATTAAATCTTTATTAACCAGCATTTGTTTGCGCTTTTGCATCCGTCATTGTCCTGTCATGGTGGCCAGATCTGCGTAACAAAACCAGACCAATGGCCATTCAAAATAAGTCCTTAAGCATTCCAATGACTATTCACAGCCTAAAAACCTACAACTAATGAACCAAATACCATTTCTGTCCCGCAATTTTTTTTTTTAAAGTGGCCCAATTCAGAACTCCGCCGAAAGGCAGAGGACCTGGCAACGCTGCCTTGCTTTAACCATGCTGGTCGCGTGATGAGAAGAAGCACCTCACGGTCAGCTCGTGTTGTATGAAGAAAAAGTGCCTGACTTTAATTATTG
The DNA here is from genome assembly GCF_030506205.2 of Paramisgurnus dabryanus. Lineage (NCBI taxonomy): Eukaryota > Metazoa > Chordata > Actinopteri > Cypriniformes > Cobitidae > Paramisgurnus > Paramisgurnus dabryanus. The sequence goes on from NC_133353.1 coordinate 32,409,801, forward strand.
GTGCACATCTTGTGCTGTACCAATGGTGGTACGGGAGCATGTGACATCACAGACGAACTAATCAATGATCAATGAAATTTCTACTTCCATGTGATTCTAACATTAGGAAAGCATGGATGAAGTTTCAGACTGCATCAGTAAGAAGTTTGTCTGTTTGTCAGGCGCATATTTTTTGAGTTGGTAAAGTTTTTAAGAAGTAAAGTTTTGGATTTTTTTCTGAAAAAAATATTTTTTTTTTATTTCCCTAATTTACGTGTACTGTAAACACTCAATTTGTGCAAGAGAAAAGGACGGAAATAAACAGAGGAAACCAACTACACATGCAAGATCAGTTGGACCAGAATAAGTGTGTGACATAAAGAGCAAAAGATATAAAAACACTGGCTCTGAAAGTGTTGTGCTCTCTCAACTGTACAAAACCACTCTATGCCCTCAAACAGGCACTTGGAACATGACACGCCTCATATCTGCTGGGGTGAAGAAGTCAAACTGTCCTGTGAAATGAGCTGTGTGCGTTCACATACACATACCATCATCATCATCAGCCGCAGCAGTAATAACTTTAAATTTGTATGACTCCCTGTGAGCAGTACCATTACAGATCAGTTCTACTCTCAGTTTGTCTTGAAGTGCTAAGGAGAGCGAGCGAGAGAAAGAGAGGGAGTGTCAGAGTAAATGAATATGATACGTAAGGTGCATGGGAGGAGTATGTGAGTAAATTAAGTGTCAAAGCCGGTGTGTATGGCCTCAGGCTAAGTGCTAATTCTTTCTTGTATATGAGGAGTAGGTGAAATTTACCTGCATTGAGATGCAAAGTCAAGACTCAAGTGTGAGCCCCCCACCACATTTTCACAGAAACACTGATTATTGGCTGCTCATTTGGGCACAGTCCTTCTTGTCCGACACATGTTTTTGTGCCCATCTGTGCGAGCTGATCTGTCCTCATTGGCCTTCCAGTAAGGGGCATTAGGAAAGCTATCAGAACTCACAACTGGTCAGTGTGTCACTGCAGGTCAGTACATGATCCTAATGCATAAAATATTTCAAAAGCGAGGCCCTGCGTCCACCAAAGCATTTAAACGCGGGTAAAAACAGCAGGCGAATGCCCGCTGTATGCGTCGGGGAGCGTTTCTTCAGCTGAGTGCTTTAGTTGCCATGATACTTCTGTTTTGTTGATCGGTCATTGTACGATGCCCCAGTTGGTTGGTGTGGTATGTGTCCCGCCCCTCCTCCACTGTGATTGGACTACTGTGTGAAAAGTGACATTGACAAGCTGAGCATTTTAAACAAGTAAAAAATGTTTCAACACTGATAGTAAAACTGCCATGCACTGGAGTTCAGCGCAAACAAAAAATGGCAGCTGCTGGTGTTTTTTTAAAGCGCTGCACTTTTATTGGACTGTATGAGAGTCCTTCTTTTGTCAGCATCTGAGGCACCATGATTTTTTTTTTTGCCAACAAATCCCTAGAGGTAAACAAAATTTGCTTTCGAAGACTTTAACTAATCCCATATTTGAAAACAAAATATAAATGTATCGCTAGAAATGCAATTAATAGATGTAAAAAAAAATGTATACTAAATTTGTGCTCCAGCCGTTTTTCTGGGCCGCCTTTTTATTTTTTCGAACTAGGCTTAACCAATCACATTCCCCGCACACACCCACGCATAGAATTGGAACTTAGGAGACAGGATTCGGATGTTCCTTGATGCCTTAAGGGGGTCGCACACCTGATGAGAAGCGCATCGGATTTTTCGTACACCGGAAGTGCAGATTAAATAGCGCAACCTTAGTCAGATAGTGTCTACTTCTAAATGTAAAATATACGTTAGCAGCTAATGTTAACCGCTAACGATTTGGGACAAATATGATGTTATTTAATGTTAAACTATGTCTGTGGTGCGACTGGGATTTGAGCATTGTCCAGAGTCACAGCGGACACCTGCTGACAGCCACCGGTGTGCATACATCCATAGAAAACAATGTGTTCTGTTTTTAGATATATTGCACGATGCGACACGGGCTGCGCTTCTTGTCCGGTGTGCGACCCCCTTAAGAAAGAGACTTTATTTAAAAAGTCTATAGTATGTCAATCTTTGGTTAGCTTGTTAAACCTGTGTAGATCTACTGTATTTGTGTTGTGTGTTTATGTTTGCCATGTGTGTATATGTGTGCACTGGATTGAATACGCTCAGATTTACAAGGGTTTTGATCGTAAACTCTTCCTGTCAAGTCGATTTTATTGCTTTGCCGCCGTCAGCTGTATGGTTTTAGCTTGTTTATTGCTGATAGTGGACTAATCATATCCAAATGACCAAATCATCAAAGCTTGCCTGACCATGCAGCTCATCAAAGGCCCCATTTTATGGTTGAAGACACATGAATTGCTCCCTGTTGGGAGTTTTTGTGCATCTGTCTTTTAGTGTACGTGTGATGTTAGCCATGTTGCTTAATTATTGCTCTGTCTAGGCCGCACCGCATGCCGCTCCTTAAAGCGCATTCATCCTTCACATTCATCCGATTAACATAAAGTTACTATTAATTGCACGCATATATGGCTGTTTTTATGCGTTTTGAAGCTGTTGTCTCCCAGATGTCTTTGATTTTCTCTCCGCTTGTGCGGTTGTTTGCACTTTTTAAGTGATAATTTTTCCCCTGCCAGCACTACGGAAAAGATCTTTGATAATAATGAATTACGGTTGCGGCAGCCATTAGTAAACTGGCAGTGTGCGAAATGATAGTGTTTGACAATCACATCCAGCCATCTGTGGATCTCTGCTGCATACAGTATTTACACACGTACACACAAAAATATATATATATATCTTTGGCTGAATATGGTTCTACCATGGACAGTGGCTCGAGTAAAGGTACGAAATAAATTATAAAGTGTAAGGGGGCATGCACACCAAGGCGTTTACAATGGTGGACAACCTATTTTTTTCAATTGGTTCCAATGGAAGCTTTTTCCCCCACGTTGAGCACCCGCCATTTTTTCTGCACTCACAGCTGAGCACCCAGAGTGGGACATTTTTTTAAAAGGGGTCATATTATGAAATTTTTTTAAAGATGTAAAATAAGTCTTTGGTGTCCCCAGAGTGCCTATTTGAAGTTTTAGCTCAAAATACCCCACAAATAATTCATTATACTGTAGCATGTTAAAAATCACATTTTGTAGGTCAGAGCAAAACTGTGCCGTTTTTGGGTGTGTCCTTTTAAAATGCAAATGAGCTGATGAAATGCTTACACTGATCACAATGATGGTGGTTTGTTGAAATTGAAACTCAATTGTGCTGTCAATAATTTTTTTATTCTCTCTTTCTCTCTGCACTAAATTGCAGTGCCGTGGTTGGATAGTGCAGATTAAGGGGCGGTATTATTGTAATTGGCCTTGCTACGTACCTCACAAAACAGGCGAAATCTGAACAACCTAATTTTTCACGTGCTTGCAAAGAATGGCTTACCAAAACTAGATCCTGGGTTGTTCTTTATCTCGTTTTCTAGGTTGAAAGAAGCACTGGGGACCCAATTATAGCACTTAAACATGGAAAAAGTCAGATTTTCACACTATGACCCCTTTAACATGATACGCTCAGCTCGTCAATGTCTGTCACTTTTCACTCTGGCATCCAATCACAGTTGAGGAGGGGCGGGACAAATATCACAGCAACCAACTGGTGCATTGTTCACCGACTGATAAACAAAGCAGAAGGGCCATAGCAACCAAAGCACTTAGCTGAAAAAAGCTGGAAAGTGCCCATAGTCCTTGTCCGCCTGGCATTTTCAGCCGCGTTTAGTAAATCTAGAATAAAATATAAATAATACAGAAATATATGTAGACTAAATTTACAATATTGTGCTGACTCGTTACTACTGGAATTATGTGTAGTGCCACTCTGTGTTTTAGCGCCACCATCTTATCATTTTGGGTAACAGCGGCTTATCTAATGCTTAAATCTCACTGGACAGGTACGTTTTATTGCACTGCCATGACTTTTCCCATGGCAGTGCAATAAAAAGTCATGGCAGTGCAAAAACCTCCTCAGGTCTGACCGTCTGACCTTGCGCCATTCTTATGCGCGCAAAATATCACATTTTTGTGTCAATCTTAGTTTGAAGAAACAGTAAAAGGGACTCGAGAATAAGTCCATGACAAGACCAAGACCATTAAATCATGATCTCGAGTCTGAGTCTCGAGTACTACAACACTGGAATAGGGAATTTTTTGGACACAGCCATAGATTCATTTTATACCGAAACTAGTGATCAAAATTTTACTCTTTTACCCAATATTTATATGTGCTACTGTATGTAAAGAAAGGTGCCAAGCTTTATGCCTAACACTAGTAAATTTAGCAGATAGCTTGTGTAGCATCATGTAAATGTCAGTTTTAATTATAAATTAAGTGTTCAGCAGAGGTTCAGTTTCTATTAATATTGTTAAAAAACCTGCCTATGTGTATGCAACTAGGCAGCTCACTACAACCCCATTCATACAGCACAATAATCCCAAAAGGTCCTATAAATTTGCCAGCGTTTGAACACAAAAATGTTGCGTTATTGTTTCTGGGATCGCTCCTGTAAAGGGGACCTAGTAAAATGTACGGAACGCAACTTGTTGTGTGAACAAAAGGCAGGAACAGTGCTGAAAGCAGCATGTCTTAGTGAGGACATGAGTGTGTTCGCAACAATTTTTTAGGGTTCAGCTTGTTGACACAGGGGTTTTAAATGCCTCACCTCTTTATGGGAAGAGAGAGAAAATTGCTTACTGATCCACAGACCGTTCGAAATCAGTTGCTTATAATCACCTGCAGCATCAGATCATTTCTTTACGGATTCGTGATTGTATGATGTGTCTATTCATTGTTGACTATTCAAAAACAATGTTTGAATACTTTGATACATTTGTTTTGCGTGTGCAAACAGTTGTACAAACCGTAATATACATCTGAGAGCTTGTTTTACGCATTTACACAAATAAACATCTGTCACAAAACTGCTCCCTTGATTATAATGTAATTAAAATCCTTTCTAAACTGCCTAGAGAGAATAAGAGGAGAGATAGAAAGGAGAGGATGTGAAATAAAGAAATATTAAGGGCAGCGGCGTGTATAGATTGAAAGCACAGCAGTGGTCACCAGACCTTTGCCAGACTCTGTCTGAGCAGGATCCTCTGCAGGGTCTGCCCGCAGCTGCAGTCTCATTCATCTGCTCATTAAAACCACCACACATAATTGCAGCCTATTTAAAGTGGTCGGGCTGAAAGGGCATTCACACTGACACCAGTTTGAAGGAGAAGTCATTCATTTACAATGAGAGCTGGCGGACATGAGCGACCATTTGGGATGCTATTTCCGCACGTCTATCGCGGTGTAAAATCGGACACACATTTGAACTTTATGCAAATGCCCGGCAGGATAAACGGTAAAATGCAGGTGATTGATCACCTGTGAGATGCCCTAGTCGAGTGGAGGCAAGATGGGCTTACAGCAATTCCCTGCCCTGATTTTTCTCTACTGAGAAAAAATGATAGATGTGTGTAAAAAATTGTCTGCATTTTGAATGGCTTTCATTCAAGCATTGATAATCCTTAAATTTAATATAATGCATGATGCACTGATGCAATTTCTACACGCATGATGGCCTTTGCCGAATGTGAATTACTAGCAAGAAACTGATTCCTTGTTCAATTTGAATGACATCTTATTTTAACCAGGAATACATCCCATATGTGATCAGACTCTTAAAAAGCTATTGGGCAATTGTGCAACTTAAGTAGGACACTCAGCAGAAGAACCTGTGTTTATTGTTAATAGATATATGAAAGATATAATAAATGTATGAAATTATGCTGATTTCAGACCTACGATGTAATGTTCAATGTTATTGGGCCCTATCATCATACAACCGACGCAATGCACAACGCAATGTCTTTTCCTAGTTTGAATCCGGTGCAATAATCATTTTCACGTTTAGCGCCACGTTGTTTAAATAGCAAATGCATTTGGCCCATTTGTGTGCCCATGGGCTTTCTGGTAGGAAAACGAGGTGCGTTCAGTTGCATTGTTGGCGCGTTGCTATTTTAAGGGAACTAAATTAGACTACGCCATCGACCAACATAAACCTGTTCTAAAGTCAATGGCGCAATATTGTTTTTGTTATTTAATGAGCACTTTAGTCATAAGCGGCCTTAAACGGGACGACAACGCGCTTTTGCTTATCACAGACGTGGTGGGGCGGCAGCACACAAACGTTTTATAATATGAAAAATTAAAGGATTAAAATGTAAAAGGTTATTATTGAGTCTCTTGGACATAAATGAGAACCGGTTATGAGACGTTAGAAGGTGTAAAGCGCTGCTTTACCTGTAGTCTGGTAAGTAATTAAATGTTTTGCTTTAAATGCAAATATTGCAACTATTTTTAATAGATGTGGATATGGTGAGATGAGAAACATTTTTAAGTAATGCTTTTTTTTTTAAACTTATTTTATGAGATTACACTGATTATATAGGATAAACATAAATTTACAGCAATTAAAAGCATGCTATTTTTACTTTTATGACCGAAAGAAAACATATTTTAAAGGTTTTAATAAAAAATCTATTTGAATAAAATGAAAACAACAATATTTATTAGCATCAATCTTAAACTGGTGATCTTCTTCCTCCATTTTCAGTTTACAAACTCCGACATGTAAATAGGGAATCAGCATGGCACCAGCGCAACCGGGCTTTTAAAGGAGATAAGAGCTGATACTCGCATTGGTTTATTGCACGCTATGCCCAAAACACACCCACTACTCATTACGGGAATATGAACAACCCTTTTATCCCATGCGCTTGGCACAATTTTTCCTGTCGTTAAATTAGCAAAAGTGGAATCGGACATGCCCCTTAGACCATGCGCCGTGCTCTGTGACCATGCGCTTAGATTGTTAAAATATGTCCCATTATTTATAGATCAATCTAGGCTTTAAATAGATTATGGTAATAAATAGATATATTAATAAAACAGGCTTACAGTTCTCTTATGATGTATTCTCTTATGATGTTTTGTGTAAGTTGGTCATAGTCACGCTCTGTTTATTACGTCTCAAAGCTGTCGTTGATGGGCTGTCTTTGAACTGTTAGCATCATGACTCAGAGCACTTGGGAGCAGATTGGGCATTTTGCTGACTGCCGTTTTTACTATATGGTTTAGTCAAAATTACCAGTCAGTTTCAAGTGTTTAAATTTTAAAGTCTCATAAAGTGCCCAACATGAAGGCCACACAGCATTTTGATTTAATAATAAATGAAGGCAATCAGATCAGCATGTGTAATGGGTTTCGCTGGAGTCTCCGGGCGTTCCTGGTCTGGTCTGGGACTTATTAAGAACATTCTCACAGGGAGAGAACAGAACTGATAACTCAGTACACTTGTATTTTCTTAAACACTAAACCAGCCACTAATGGTGCTTTTGCTAGTGTGGTACGACAAAGCTGGGCTCAGCTCACTTTACTTTGGCTCGGTGTAGGTGGGATTATAGATTTATGGTTACAGTTGCGCCGCCTCCACTGCAGAAACATCATGATAAATGCGATAAAAGCAATCTTGAAACATGTAGATGGAATGATGTTCTTGATTCTCGGCATGTGGATGTTTTTCCACTGCTAAAAGGGAGTGTGGGAACGGGTACAACAACAAAGCACAGATGATGACATCACTTGGTTTGCTCGACGGGAGTAAAGATTAAGCTAATCTTGCATTTAGTAATAATACTGGTAGTGACTATTCTCTCTGATCAGTGATATGCAGTGTTAAGAGCTCTTTATAGTTAGATTGTACTGTACTGAGTTATAATAGTTGTAAAATCCTACTTAAAGGGGCCATGGCACAAGACTTTTTTAAGATGTCAAGTAAATCTTTGGTGTCCCCAGAGCACATGTGTGAAGTTTTAGCTCAAAATACCAAATAGATAATTTATTATAACATGTTAAAAGTGACACTTTGTTGGTGTGTGCAAAAATGTGTCATTTTGGGTGTGTCCTTTAAAATGCAAATGAGGTGATGAAGTGCAAACACTGATCACAGTGATGGTGGTTTGTTGCAATTGAAACTCAATTATGCTGTGAATTATTGTTTTCTCCCTCTTTTTCTCTGCACTTAATGGCAGTGCTGTGATTGGATAGTGCAGATTAAGGGGGCAGTACTATTCTAATAAGAGCTCCTTATGACATCATAAAGAGGGCCAAATTTCAACGACCTATTTTTGTATGTGCTTGTAGAGAATGGTTTACCAAAACTAAGTTAATGGGTTGATCTTTTTCACATTTTCTAGGTTGATAAAAAGTCTCATTTTCATGCCATGGCCCCTTTAAATCTTAAATCAAATGTAATTTTAAATATTTAATCTGCGTTGTCTCACAATCACATCGCCACCACGGGAGCGTGTGAGGAGGGGATGGCCCGACCGCATGCAATACAGGATAATATCAGATACCCTACCATTTAGGGGTGTCACGATTCTTCAAATCCTCGATTCAATTACATTTTCGATTCTAAGGTCATGATTCGATTCGATTCTCGGTTTTTACTTTTTTTTTGAAAGACAAAAAATTATATGCCATTATTATTTTTTATTATTATTATTATAGTTTCACATTAACATGCACATTGCGTGCTTTTCCTGCCATGGGGGTTTGTGGGCTCTACTTTACACAAGAGAGCTTGTAGAGAGAGGATTCCTTCTTGCTCGCACATGGACTTAATGCGCGCGTCTTGGACTCCTAGCATCTGAAATAAAACCAGTGCTTCATAAGCAGCTGCGCTTCTCTCTGTCTCACGTGCACGCGCTCTCGCATCTGTCCAAAGTCTAAACATAAACTAAAGTAGTAATCCTTACGTATTTGTTCAGTTTTCTGCGTTTCATGCGAGCTGAGGCAAACTATCCCTTTTGTTTAAAATATAACCCGCTGCATCTTGGCGGCTCTCTCGCGCACGTGCAGAGTGCTGGGCGCTGTCCGAAGTCAGAGCACTAGGTAGTAATCCTGTTTATGATATGCATTTCAAGGAGTTGTAGCAATACATCCCTCGTGTTTAAAATATAAATCGCGTTCCGCTGGACCGATGTTTTTAAAGGCACTTCTGAGAGGTTTATTTTTCCCCTCTTGGCAAGCCAACCAGACGTGACATGAGGGAGTGGCAGCATCGACGATTCCATTTTAAAATCGAAATCGTGACACTCTTACACCATTACATAACTGCAGAACAAAGTGTAAACAACAAACAACTAAATGTTTTGCTTATACTGTGCTTATGTCATCAAATGTCAAAGTGTGGAAATACAGCAATTAAGCTCTCACACAATCGTTATGTTACTAACAAAACCAGCATGGGGAAACATTTGTCCGCATGTTACATTCTCGTCTTCAAATTTTATCTCGGGTGGATGATCCCAGTAATTCATGCTGTGATTTTGGCAAGGTGTTAACGATCAGTCTAACTGCTGTAAAGATTAAAATGCTGCGGTGATCCCTGTGTGTAATGCTGCATGATGGCACTTCTGGAAGATTATGCCAATGGTGTGGATTTTTTTGCGGGTTGCATACCAGCTTACGAAAGAAGGATTGCATGCCAGGCTCATTAATATGCAGATCATCATTTATGAGCTGCTTTGCATAGACTATTATGGTTAAAAAGTGTGTTAAATATGCAGGGTTTTATAAGTCTGAATATTTTTTTGGCGTACGCCAATTTTTTTTGGGGGGGGGGCGCATGTACACTTTTAGAAATGATCCTGCATTTATAAATGAGATCCCTGGTCAAACTCTGACAATAAATGCATAACTATATTTTGAAAGTTTTAACAATAAAATAATAATGCACAATTGGGGGTTAGGTTTAATAAAGTGTTTGTTTTTGTTTAGTTGTTTAGTTTTTGGTTTTTTCTGTTCTTGGTGTTCTTTTTAAGTCAAGGCACCTGTGTTTTGATTGCTGTCAGTTGTACAGATGTGTGCGCACGTCAGCAGATGTGTCTGATTATGCGTCTGATGGATTTGATGAAGACATTATTCGGCACTTAATATTTAATTCGCTCTTTCATGTCTCACAATCTTTTTTTATTTCTTCTGGTTTAACGTTGTACCACCTCTGCCAGAGATTCTGTGTGGACCCCTTTGCACATTGCATGTGTCCTTTGGCAATCCCATAATGCAATGCATTTACAACTCTAAATATATTTCATGTAGTTCAGTTAGTTATTAAATTTGTGATGCATTAGCTTAGCAGTATGGTAACACGAAACATTTTCCTTACCAGTTGCAAATCAAGACTTGTATCCATTGTGAAACAGCATAAAACCCAGAACTTGAAGTTCAGAAAGATTTGTTTGACAAAGATTAAAACCATTTGAGTGCTTTCTAATTATTGTCCAGGGTTGGCTTTTCTCTTTCGCTTGTTCTTTCCCACTTTACTGATTGATTTGGAGAAGTTTCAGCAATGGAGTGAAGTAAAGCCATGCTCTTAGTAAAGTGCCGTTATTGAATATTCCTACGTGTCGGGAATTTATTATGAACCAAGTAAACAAACATTCATCATTTAAATAGCCTTCTCTCTTATGCTAGGTTTTTATTATTTGAAAAGTGCAAGGCGCATTTATAGGAAAACAAATATTTGCTACGTGACTGGATCCATCATCCAGCCTGCTCTGTCACATGCTCACAGACAAGCCTTTACTGTGAATACTGTAAACATTTATGCATATAAAGAAGAAAAGAAAATTGCTTCCAATTCAATATGTTCTCCAATTATCATGTGTAATAGGCTGTGAAATCCTCATATCTATGCAGTCACTTGGAAAGGCAACAGAAATGGCCTGAGTACTTAGCCTATATTTTCTGCCCACAGAGTGCTAATGACAGACAGCCCTGTCGACACATACAATATCTGCAATATTTGTTTTGAAAAACCTCGCAAAAATCCTTACATGTTGCCAATAACGCTCATCTTTTTCATTTCTGGTATTTTTTTTCCTAAGCTTAATAGTGAATTCCATCTTTTCCTTATTATTCATCATCTTTCTCACGGCTGCAGCCAGGATTGCACAATACCCTCAGTTTGAAAAATGGTTCATGTTTGGGTATACTGTGGTCAGTCTGCCTGTTTGCAGTGCAGCTGCTGTAGATGTCCTCAGATGACCCATACGAGTATGCTATTGGTAGATCCTGGCAGATGCTGTCGGGCTCTAAGAGGCTAACTTCACTCATCTGTCTCTCATCCATGCCAGTTTCACTCTGTTGTGGCTACTCTCCGTCCTACCCACCCCGTCATTGAAAATGAGTTGTGATTTAGCCAGGTTTTTAGCAGTATTGTGCTACGATTGTGCAGCTTTTACTTTAGCTGCTTTCAGCTTGCATCAAAGAAATATGATAAGTGCCAAATAAAACTTTGGTGTCCCCAGAGTACATATGTGAAGTTTTAGGACAAAATATCATGTAGATAATTAATTAAGGGTGTCATGATTTCTATTTTAAATCGAAATCGATTGAAATTAAGTTACAACCTCGAACTTCGAATTATGAAATTGAATCGTCGGTGCTGCCACGCCCCCCATGCCACGTCCGGTGATAAAAGAGCATTTTTAAGGTGCAAAGTACTGACAGATGTTCATCTGACCTTAAGTTTCGTTTTATCAGATATGTGAGTGTACCATATTTTTCCACTGGCAGCACGACTAACATGGCAGGGCATCTCCGGGTTCAAGGTCAGATATTATATTTCATTAAAGGCGGATTTGCATGTTCTGTTCTTTAAAAAAAAAACTGTTCTTTAAAAAAAGTAAAAACCGAGAATCGAATCGAATCGTGAACTTAGAAACAAAAAAATGTAATCGAATCGAGGATTTGAAGAATCGTGACACCCCTAAAAGTTATTATAACATGTTAAAATCACCATAGGTGTGAGCAAAAATGTGAAGTTGTGGGTGTGTCCTTTAAAATGCAAATGAGATGTCCTCTGCACTAATTGGCAGTGCTGTGGTTAGATAGTGCAGATTAAGGGGCGGTATTATTCCCTTCTGACATCACAAGAGGGACCAAATTTCAATGACCTATTTTTTCACATGATTGCAGAGAATGGTTTACCAAAACTAAGTAACTGGGTTGATCTTTTTTTTACATTTTCTAGGTTGATAGAAGCACTGGGGACCCAATTCAAAAGTCAGATTTTCATAATATGTCCCCTTTAAAAAATCTCTGTATCTGCTAGAAGCCAGTACGGGTCCAGTTTACCACATTGTTGAATAAAATGCACCACAGCTCATACATATTATATTATTATTTATATTAGTTGTACAATTAAGTATTATTTTATCTTTATTTTTTTCTATTTAGTTATTTGTTATTCATTTTAATACTTGAACCGCTGACTTTCGGGTTACAAGCCCCGACTCTCTAACCACTAGGCTACGGCTATAAAAAAATGGACGACGCTCGCTCGCTCTCTTCCATTGGTGAAAAGTGAAGTCGCCAGTGTCCCGATACGGCGCTGCCATCTTGGGTCTTGAGTCTGCGCAGTACCGATTTCGGGACCAGTCCTGCACAGTAGTGAACAGGAAGTAAAGCCGCTAAATCAAGGCCCCGCCCTCGCTCTCACAGAATGCGCATATCACAGCTGTCAATCATGATGTGACACCACCGTTTTTATAGCATTAAATAACTAACTAAAAACAAACTTATTTTAAAAACAAACACTTGACTTTACATCAGCTTGATTAAAACTACAGTTAATGACAGAAACCAGCTTCAGAAAAAAGATAATTGAAGTGTAATTAAATTGTTTAGTTGGTCTCACGTCCCATTGAATAACATGGGGGAGGCGGGTTTATGACCTATACTGGGACCAGTCACTGGGGGCGATCGAGACATTTTGGCTTCACTTTTCAGGGCTTGTGCGGCACGCTTGCTGCAACTAGGCTACATCTACCACATGTCCTGCTCACAGCCACATTTCCAATGCCACTTATGAGAAAGATGTTTTAATTAGAACTGGAATAAAATTAAGAATTTATTGAACAGCAAAATCATTAGTCAACACAATATACCTTACTTTAAAAACTTAAAAAAGTTATAAAAATTCGGTTCATTTAAGTTCTGAATTGTAAACAACCCTGTTCACATCAATAATGCCCAAATTACGCCATGTTTTGTATCAAATCCTATTTTATCCACTCATTGGGTTTCATTCTTGAAACACAAGCAGGACGAATGTCTGTGCAAGTAATTTCTAAAGCCATTCTTTCATAAATCGCACTGAATTGAGTACAATTTATGAGAGAATGGTTTTAAAAACCTCTTACACGGAAATTCACGTAAGAATGAAGCATTTACAAAGAAATTTGTTCTGCTCTTGTTTCTTAAATAAACCCTTTCATCTTTCAGAAGGGCTTTTGTCTTTCTTGAACACTGTGCAGAGTATAAAGCGTGCGCGTACAGTATATATTTGTGTAGCATGTGAACTGTAGGCCTACTATACGTACAGCATCCCAACCGCTACAACCTCACGGCTAGCGTATTAGGGGCGCACCTGCATGACAGCTGGTGATATTTATCACAGTGATTTCCCTTCAGAATGAGACGGAGGATTTATACACTCGTTTTCGCTCGTGCTAGAAAAAACAGTACACTCTTAGAGAGACAGAAAAGATGTCAGGTTATTTCCTCCCCTGATATGCAGTGACATATTTCACTTGTACTGGTCACAGTCCTCTAGCCAGGACATTGCTTTGAGCATAAACCTCCTCGCTCAAATGGAAAGCGAATTTTTAAACTGTCATAACGTGTGTCGGAAGTGTCAGATCTGCAGTCCGGCATGAGATTTGTGTAGTTCTTGTCAAGATCACGTCTGTAATGGCGTTTGGTTTGGTCTCGTTTGTCTCGGCACTTAGAAAGTCCTTAGCCTGTCCTTGTGTTCGTACTCTTTGAAGTGAATGCAGTATTTTACTCTTCCACATCCAATGATGGGATGATGTGAAGCGGGCAGTTTGGTTGTTCATCTTCATGATGGGGTTGGCCAGTTTCCCCTGAGGTGTCTTTGCAATCGGCATGCTGGGAGGAATATGCTGCCGACGCTCGCATCAAGCCTTACTCTATTGTACTGTACGACTCCTGGTGCTTCACCTCAAATGCCAGACTGAATCTTCACCGACGGTTAAGTTCAGCTCTGACTCTCAATCTCTCAAACACGTTTGTCTTACCTCGCCTCAGTTGTCTTTCTCACCGGTCTGCCAGGCATTAAGGGATTTCAACATCACTGCTCACGGGCAGTTACGGTTTTAATGGCTTCCAAAAGGATCATAATTGCATCCTTTCGACAGAAAGTCTTTCAGCGAGACCAGCACTTTTCATGTTTCACTGACTCCTTATTTGCCTGCTTTCCCTCACCTGTAGTCTCCTATTTGCTACTGAAATATTTTGCTGTCGTCATAGCGACCGATTAGCTAGGATGCTGCCATCATAGATTTGGACAACCTGGTGGGAGAACCCTGGGCACTGCTTCATCCGGCTTGTAGGATAGGACTTGCTTTCTTCAAATACCAGTTATTTTATTTTTATTTATTTTACTTATTTATAAAAAAATTGTTAGTTAAGGTGGTTTGGGTCCGGGGCGTGGCAATCAAAGGGGCGGGGCGTACGCATCATGATGAAAATTTAAATATTTTTATTTAAAACACTCAAATAAAACTTAATTTTGAAGAAACTATGACAGAAAATAAACACATACTAGATTATTAATGAATTAATTGTTTTTACCTCTAACGGGAATAGCTGCGTGATGAAGTGAAACTAAAGGGTTAATAAACACAAACTAAAGCAGATGTTGTAGAACGTCTGGCGAACGATGATAGATAGTGCAAAAATTGTAAAAACTGATTATTTCCCACTATTAATTTCATTATCTTAAAGGAGTGTAACTACTGTAGCATGGAAATTATGCACATAAATAACGTTGAGCAGAGCGCTCAACAATTATATCGAATCAACAGGCACGTGAAACCTAGCTAGCAGGTTGCTCAAACAACAAAATCACCGGCTAACTTCCTTTAAAATTGCAAGAACTTTAGACAAATACAATAACAGGCTTAAATAAACCCAAAACATAAGTCCACTTACAGTTCTCACGGACACCTCCAGACATGACGGACCACGTCTTTTTCATTTCGGCAGTGTGGCACGCGTGCTTCCTCGCGGTGTGAACCGCGTCCACGCTATTCTCCGAGATTCACTTGATGCCCTTTTGTGCAGCGAAACGATTATTTTTTTTATTTTTTTGACAACCTAGTTAAGGCGGTAGGGTTTCCCAGTTTAGGCAGACCGCCCGAACTGCAAAGTGCTGCAGGAAATCCTGCATATATATAAAGTAAGAAATTGCCCTTAATTTGTAACACACACTACGACGATGATGATGTGTGTCCCACTAATTGTGCTTTTCTATTGCATAGTAGCACACGGTTTGGGTTGGCTCGGATCAGCTTACTTTTAAGGGCTTTTCCACTGGGTGCTGTATGTAGTACCCAATACATTTTTAGTACCACCTCGGTTGGGGTTCCAAGCGACCCGAGATGATACCAAAATGTGACACGAAAACACTGTAGATCACTGATTGGTCTGAGAGAATCGTCACTACCACTACCATCGCTATGATATAAAAGATTAGCTTTACCTTCATGCTAGCTTGCGCTGTCTCCAATAAACCTGTTATCATCTGTGCTTTGCTGAACAGTAAGTTCCCAAACTTCCTTTTAGCGAAAAACATCCACAGGTTGAGAATCCGGAACACCATAACAGTTTTTTTCCAGACTTGCAGTTTTTGTGGTGGTATATTCGCGACGCGCACGTCCGCATATATGCTTAAATGCAACTTAAATGAGGCTCAGCGGAGCACATCGACTGACACCACGGATGTTTGTACAGAAACTGTGATAAACGTGATGTGCAAACATCTATTTGTTGTGGTCAATTTAAATTTTGTGGCATACTGAGAAATAATTGAATGTATGGAAATGTACAACAACGCTCTCTCTTGTATTTTGTCACAGCAGTAGGCAGCGCAAATATAACCTATAATCCCTCGCACTCCGAAGGATACTAAACTCTATGGAAAAGCTAACCAAGCTAAAGTCAGGTGAGCTGACCCAACCTGACCCAAACCAAACCGTGGGGTACTATGCAATGGAAATCCGCCATTAGAACCTCGTGTTGCCTACCCTGCTGAAAAAACCAGCATCAAACCAGCATGGGAATTATGCTGGTCTATGCTGGTTTAGCTGGTGGTCACAGCATGCCAGCACCAAAACACAACATATGCTGGTATGACCAGCATGGGATGCTGGTGCTAATGCTGGTTTAGCTGGTGCTAATGCTGGTTTGGTGCTGGTTTAGCTGGTGCTGATGCTGGTTTGATGCTGGTTTAGCTGGTGTTCACTAGAAAACCAGCACCAAAACACAACATATGCTGGTCTTGCTGGTATGCTGGTTTTTTCAGCAGGGTACTCACTTAGTCTCCAAAACTATTTGTCTAAATTGGTACATGTGTGGATTCTCATGTGGTTTCCATACTTTACAGAATACTTTCTTTGTTTTTCCACCGGCAACAAATCATTTGTCTTCCTTTTAACATCTTCAGCTGCTCCAAATCAGTGGTACACAAATAGTTTGACTGTTGTAAGATTTATCAGAGAGGCTGGGATGTACAATTACCCTTTAAAAAGACAAGCAGTCACACACGTACTGATACACGGCGTGGACTTTTAATGAGATTAAAGGAACATCGGGTTTCATTTGGTTTAAAGGAGTTTTATGGCCGAAGTGATAAACTGCTATTAAAATCAGGTGTGCTTTATCAAATTCAGCAGAAGCTCTTTGCAGGGCAGATGTTAGGTGAATGTGAACAAGGATGATACAAAAGAGACAAGCAGATCCTTTTTCACATACACCACAAAACTGAATAATAATCTCACATGTTATCCATTGTATGAATAGTTCACCCAAATAAATGCTGTCATTATCGTTCATTGAAAGTCTGGCCTTTTGTAGCTCTCATTTGTTATTGAGAATGTTAGACCTGTTGAATGGACAGTATTGTACCCACACATATCCAATGTCTTTCCTGAATAATGTTCATGGCTTTGTAAAGTATATTCTGCCAAGGCTGTTGTATGTTTGTCATTCAGAGCAGGGGTGCGAGTTTTGTTAGAGACCAAGTGACTCGACACATTAGTCTCTAATGAGTGTATGTGTTGCTACTAAAATCACGCTAACTAGTAAATGAGATATTCGATCAAATCCTCATGTGTTTGACAGCCTTGTTGACTTTCTATATAGATAGCCCCTGTGCCCTCTCTCTCTCGCTCGGTCTCGCCTCTCTCTCTGTCACACGCACACACAGCCACACATGCTGTCTATCAGTGATTAATGCTACAGGCCGAGATTGTATCCCAAAGACATCACCCCAGTGATGTAAGACATCTGTCTGTGGTTTGTTGCATCTCCTCTTGCTTTTTGCTTTTCATGTCCAAATTCCCCGTATACCTGACTGCATAAGGAAACTAAACAGAGTGAGTGAGAGAGAGAGAGAGAGAGAGAGAGAGAGAGAGAGAGAGAGAGCACATATTTACTTTTCTACTTGAGTCTCGCTGTATGACTCAGCGAGCTGATCTTGACCATGTCAGTAAAGGTCAAGGTTAGCCAGTAAATTGGCTCTAAGCAATCAACCCTCTTGCTAAGCTTTCGCTGTGGCTGTGCTTTCATCTTTTAGGGGGGGTTTGATGAGGTCTGGCCACTTTCATGCTCTGAGCTTCAGGTATCTGTGATGCAGCAACTACAAAGAGCAGCTATAGAGGAGTCGTGAGACACACACACACACACACACTTTAGCAATCCCCCACCGTAAACCCCAACAATAATAAAATAGCACACATAAACAGGCACACGGAAGTAAGTCCCATGACCATTTGAAAAAGCATTGGGCACAGGAAAGTTCAACCAGTTAGATTGTAAAGTGGGCATATAGTAATTTTCTCAGTTTTTACAAATGTGGTAGTGTTGACTGAATTCAACAAGCTCAACCATGTCCTTACAAGAAATGAGTACAAACAATTATGTATTACTTTTATTTATTGGAAAGTAAGTGTCTAATGGTGCTTTTCCATTGCATAGTACCCCATGGTTTGGGTCGGGTCAGCTTACTTTTGGGGGGTTTTGCACTGGGTGCAGTACGTAGTACCCAATACTTTTTAGTACCACCTCAGTTTGGGTTCCCAGCGCCAATTGAGCTGATACCAAAACATGACATGAAAACACTGTAGATCACTGATTGGTCTGAGAGAATCGTCACTACCAGCGCCATCGCTATAATGTAAAAGATTAGCTTTACCTTCATGCTAGCTTGCGCTGTCTCAAGTAAACCTGTTTTCATCTGTGCTTTGCTGTAAGTTCCCAAACTCCTTTTTAGCGATGAAAAACATCCACAGGTTGGGAATCAGGAATACCATAACAGTTTTTCAGACTTGCAGTTGTAGCGGCACATTTGCGACAAACGCCACAAACGTACAGAAACTGTCATGTGAGAAAGAGGTAGTGATAAACGCGATGTGCAAACATTTGTTTGTGCTGTTCAATTTAAATTGTGTGGCGGACAGGGAAATAAATGAATGTTTGGAAATGTATAGCATTCCAACAATGCTTACACTTGTATGATGTCACAGCATACATATAACGGCACGCCTATAATACCTCCCATTCCGAAGTGTTACTTAATTCAATGGAAAAGCTAACCAAAATAAAGTGAGATTAGCTAAACCGACCTAAACTGTGGGGTACTATGCAATGGAAAAGCGCTATAAATACCTACAACCAGTATTTGGTCCCAAACTAGTTGATATTATTAGGGATGCCCCGATAACAATTTTCCAATATTTGCATCTCTATTATGTTAACTCCAAACCTGTCACTCAAACTCCCTTAGTTTGATTTTATTGCATTTTTTAAAAGGTTTAAATGTTTTTCTTTATTTTTGATGTTTATTTATATTGCTATAACATCATCATGGTTTTAAACTGTAGACATTTTAGTAACATGTTTCCACAAATTTCAAACCACATTTAGAAGGCTCATATAATATTTAAATTGACCTCCTGAGGTTGACAAACATTTTCTGAAGGTTACGTACTCTATTCATGGAAAATGTCAATGGTGTGTGTGACTTTACATCAAATACTCAAGGACACGCAACATGCCTTGTCTATTCGCATCTATTCACGACAGCTGTGAACGTGTGATCCAACAGGAAGCCCCCGGACACCTGTCACCCCCAGTCTCCCCTTCAGAATGTGTGGCGACGTGCTTGGGGCCACTTCAGCGGGGGCTGGTCATTATGTGATCTGAAGCTTGTATAAGCATGTGGCTAATATAAGAAGAGGCTGAGAAAGACGTTATTTAAAGCACACAAACACTTCTAGTCATTTGAAGCAGCTGCCTTTAAAATAACTCCTCGTGTATGTGTGTTTTAAACAGGTGGAGATTGAAAAACTGGACTATCATCATTACCTCCCTCTGTTCTTTGACGGTCTATGTGAGACAGTTCACCCTTATGAGTTCTTTGCCCGCCAGGGAATCCATGACATGCTGGAACATGGTGGCAGTAAGATCCTCCCTGTTGTCCCACAGCTCATCATACCCGCCAAGAGTGAGTGTCATTACTATTTTAGAAAGCCTTACTTTTTAGTACTGATTTAAATTTTATATATTGGCCAAAATAAGGCACAAATATAATATAAAGTATTCTATAGTAAAGTAAACTTTATATTATAAAGTCTGGTCTACTTTGCACCTTATACTGGCCAATAGGGATGCGACAACTTATTGATGAATCGATAATAATCAATTATGTAAATGGTGTTCAATGAATGTCATTATCAAACTATAATGGTACATTCACACAAGGCAAAGGCGTTAACGCTTGACGGAAGGCTTGTCTCAAGCGTGGCCAACAGCCAATCACAGTGGCCGCAACACATGCTCCAGTCTTGAATAAGCGTAATTGGCTGGCTTGCACTAGGTTACTTGCATAAGAAGATCTAATTGGCTGACCAAAAGGTTTTTAACCAAAAGGTCAATGTTCAAATTTAAACCAAAAGGTCAATGTACTTGAATGGTGCAATCAAAGCCTAAACATCAGAATAAATAACAAGTTGCTGACGCACGCGTTGGCGCTTGAAAAGTTGAGAAATTTTCAACTTCTGCCGCGAGCATTTGCAGTGACGAAACGTTGACGGATCCACAATTCAGTTCGACAACACATGACGTCACCCATTAAAAATAAATGAGAAGCATTAGCGCTTACGCCCCGTGTGAATGTACTGTAACAGTGCCATAGTTAAAAATCACAAAAATAAATTGAGAAATCCTGGAGGGATTGAAAAGAAATTTGATAATTTACTCACCCCCATGTCATCAAAGATTTGTATGTCTTTCTTTGTTCAGTCCAGAAGAAATTAAGTTCTGGAACATTCCAGGAAACATCATAATTTAATGTCATAACGGGCGGAGACAGAACTAGATATCGCACGATCATCATGTGAATTTGCGAGACCTCATGGGTCCTCGTCACTTCAGCACGCAGCTGCTCTGCAACAAATACGGAACTGGTGGGTATTGGCGGAGTGTGGAGCCGTAACGCAGCATAGCTGTAACGCAGCGGAGCCGATCTGCAGCCACTCCGCAGTTGGTGGAAATCCGGCATAAGTGTGGAGAAAGAGGAACGTTCCGATGTTGTTGTATGTTGAATAATACAAATGAATGCCTTTGTGTCAGTTTATTGTTTAAAAAGGACTGCAAGTTTGCATTTCAAATATGTAACGCGTGACCCATTTGTAATAGGTAAAGGTCACGTTGGTGTATCAAACGGTCAGTGCAAGTTGAGAAGTACATTTTTTAAGAAAATGATGATCGTTTCGCTAGATAAGACCTTTATGCCTTGGTTGGGATCGTTTAAAGCCCTTTAAAAGCTGCATTGAAACTGTAATTTTAAACTGCGTTGAAACTGGAAACCGTTGAGGTAAAGTCTAAAATATGGAGAAAAACCCTGGAATGTTTTCCTCAAAAAACGTAATTTCTTCTCGAGTGAACAAAGAAAAACAAACATGAAGCTTGGATGAACTTGGATGACATGGGGGTGAGTAAATTATTGAGATTTTTTATGAAAGTGGAGTATTCCTTTAACGAAAAGCCATCATTTCAACATCTAGGTTAACTATAGACCTAATATAGTCCGGCTATGAGTAACCCACTTTTACCAAAAATAAACTTGAATTTGGTTAGATGTCGTTTTTCACGAAATAATTTGTGGGATATATCTATCATGTAAGCAAAGTCATCAGTGATTATAAAGTCAGGGGTTATTTATTTTATTTAGAGAAAAGTATTTGGCGCACCCTATTTGGTATCTACATTTAAGATAACCAACTTGCTTGCACAAAAGACGTGAAATTTTAATTTCTTTGAGGTGAGGATTACCTGTAACAAATGCTGAGTGTCCCACTTGTTTCTGCCCTTTGCACAACATTACTTGCAAAACATGTAAGTTTTCCTTAATAATGAGCCACAGCAATGTTTTCTGCTATTTCGGACTAAAATGGTGTTTGTTTTTCAAGTAATTCTGTGTTTGCGTCTCACCACCTCGCACATTCACACACGTTCTCCTAATTCATTTTTTTATTCGCATGGTTTTATTTTTAGTCACAAATGTGAAATGCTCACACTGTGGAGCCTTGAATATAAATACACAATTATGGTTCTTGATTACTTTTTGCTTCTTATTATTCCTATCTAATCAAAATACTCAGTTTAGTTTAATCTCATTTCCTTGTATTGACATACATATATGCTACTTTATATTGCATTTCTCTAACGCTATTCGTTCTTTTCTGTAAGTCATGAAACCATTTGATTGTTTTCTATTTGTGTGCTGTTCAAGTGTTTCATTTCAGTTTAAAAAGTTTAAAATCTTTCTTGGTGCACGCCATCTGTTTTTCAACGAAAAACATTACAAGATGAAGCCTCACAGCTTGGGGGGCGTAAAATATACATTGAAATGTTCACAAATTGAGGACATCAGGATGAACTGTGAGTCTATAGTGAGCTAGTTATCCTTGTCCAGACAAGCAGAGCTATAGCTTCATAAATCTGGCTTATATGCAACGGTGACACCTCTTAGAATAGAGGAAAGAATGAATAAAAATGTGGAGGAAAGTGCTACAAGAGAAGAGACTGAAACACAATGACCTGGCAAATACAGAATAGGCCACAATTAAAACAAAAGGTCAGTGTTCTCGAATGACTCAATCAAAGCCTAAACAGCTAAATAAATTTTGATATTTACACTAACAGACATATAACTAGAGCTTTGATTTTTACCAACGGTGCTTTCATCATGTAGATAAGAGTGTCTTTATTTCTTTCACAGGAATAGTTTCTGATATATTTATATTGGGAGTTAAACTAACTCAATTACTGAAGCATCTAAATGTCGTGCACCTGTGGTATTTAGAGAAGGAAAGGTATATGAGGTCGTTCATTTTTAGAGCCTAATATGGGGGAGGAATTAATGGTTCCTTTAGAGAGATTTAGAAACAGATCTTCACTCTTCCAGCGGAGTCACACGGTATGAATTATTGAACACAGCTTCGGTGCAAATGTCACACCGCTGGAAAACAGTGTGCAGTGTTTATTAGGTAATTAGAATTTCATAGTGTTTCATTCAGGTAAAGGAAAGCATGCAGGAAGTAAATGAAATGACTTGAAATGAAAATACAGCTGTCACTTAAAAACAAACACATTCGCAACAGCTGCAAATTATACTGTTGATAAACATACAAGCTGTATCCCAATTCGCAGGCTGGGTCCTTTGAAGAAGGACGATGATTTGTTCTTTGAGGTCGCAGCCTCCAAAGTCTGTGAAAAACTGAAATGAGACGGTCTAGCATTCGGAAGATTCATAAGTTGCGTCACCTGCTGTACACGCCCATTATTTAAAATAAAATAAATATGGAGCTAAAAAAATATTCATTTATTTGAGAAAATATGACACTGATGTAGATGAAACTAACCAACATATCAAATTAATCAACCTTAGAAATATACGAAACATACACAGAATAATATTAATACAAAACAAAAACTTTTAATAAAAATGTGGTAGCACTTTACTTGAAAGGGTGTTCATAAGACTGACATGAAACTTTCATATTCATGACACATTTATGACAACTGTCATTAAGTGTCATTTGTTCAATTATGTAATTTTTAATGCAAAGATGACATTTTTTGAGATGACAGCTTGACATAAACCAATACATCATAACTTGTCATGTTAACTTGACATTACCAAGACAACATAACTGACCAATTTTTACCAGTGATACAAATTGAATTTTTATTAAAATGTCATTAAGTGTCAATAGTCTATCATATAGTTTTAAAACAGCATCATGAATATTTTTCTTGACCTCAACTACAGTCGTAAAAATATAATTTGTCATTAAAATGTCTTTAAGTGTTAATACTCTGTCATATAGTTTTATAACAGCGTAATGATTTTTTTAACCTCAACTACAGTGGTACAAATTTAATTTGTCATTAAAATGTCATTAACTCTTTCCCCGCCATTGACGAGATATCTCGTCAATTAAGAGAAAACGCTTCCCCGCCAATTACGAGATTTTCCGTCTTTCCGCAATACCGCTATTATCCACCAGGTGGCGCACTTCCGAACTTTTTAAAACCGGAAGTATTGCCCTATGGCAAGCTGCTGCATGTCCGTGTCTGTTTTAAAGATCGCTCTGAATGGGATCTCTATGGAAAGTCCGTCATAAAAATGGAATTATCTCTGCTTTTTGCTCAAAATATGGTATTTTTGCAAAAACCTACCCATATTCAAAAGCTGATTGCAAAAGAACCACTAAAGGTAGGATGAAACGGTTTTTTTTGTTTGAAAGCAGAGGGTCTGTTCTTTCATTTGGTATATTGTATGTTTATATATTTAAAGAAGAACATTTTCTGGAAGGCATTAAACTTTGGTGAAAATCATGAAAAACGCTGGCGCTGGCTGGCAACTTTTTTTAAAAACGCTGGCGGTGAAAGAGTTAACTGTTAATACTCTGTCAAATAGTTTTATAACAGCATCATGAATATTTTTCTTGACCTCAACTATAGTGGTACAAATATAATTTGGCATTAAAATGTAAAATAATGGGTTAAGACATGCAGCGTTGGGTCCATATAGCTGGAAAAACAGTTATTTACATTAAAATAATTAATTTAATTAATTAAAGTTTTTTCTTCTATGTCAGAAAATGCCAGAACCCTCTGTGTGAGGAACAACAAGTTATGTAAGCTGTCAGTTTTTTATGTATTGTGCACATACATAAAGTTAAGTATAATCTTTTGTCGTGTCTATTGCATTTTGTTAAGGTTTGTAAAATTATTTATACCTTGTATACGTTATACCCTGTATACTGTTACAGGGATGCAATGAAACACGGGATATCATAGGATGAGATGGATCCATTCGTTTTATCCTTCGCAGCCCGGAGAAAAAAGGACACATTTTAAGGTCGCATTGCAAGCAGCCTTCAAATTGGGACTTCTTTATGTTTTACTAGCATTCAGTCGTGCTGCTGTGACACAATCGATCTTAAAGTGCAGACTTCGGAGGTTGCAGCCTCACAGCCACAGAAAGTCTTTATCTTCCTGCGTTGTCAGCGCAAAACACATAAATGTGTACTTTGAATGCTTTGGCAGAATGCATGAAGTGTTAATGTAACTGTTAGGGCTGTTAATTTAACATGTTAATTAGAGTAATTAATTATAGCATTTAATTAATTATAATGTATTTAATTTTGTAACACATTTATTTAACACACCTGATCGAGCCAGTAGCAATGAAAGTTTATCATTTCACATGCTTTCAGGCCTTGCAAAAAAGTGCAAAACAGATGCAGTACTCACAGGGTGGCTGTGTGTGCGCACACCAAAAGCACGTGCCTGGAAAGCCGCATCTCAAGGCTTCAGACAATAGTAAAGAGAGAGCATGCAAATGCTAACTGAGTTTGTATTTTTTGCGCTTGAATCATAGATTGTAAAAAAAATGGATGTTGTGTCTGTGATGTTACCCATAGGTTTGTGAAGAGCTTTTTTAAAGCCAATAGTTGGCGGTCTTGCCGTTACCATCTTGGTATCGCGTCACACTGCATCACTCGCAGATAACCGAAAATGGGTAAAGAGGCGGGACTTGGGTAAGCTGAAGTGGTTGATTGTTGAAACCATGCTCGTCTAGCTCGACGGTAGTGACAGCAGTTCACCCGTCACTCAAGTAGCCACGCCCTTAATTATGCAGAACTTTAAGGCTTAACATAATTTAAACGGATGACTTACAAAAAAAAATCACCCCCTCAAAGTTGTCATGAAGGGCAAAATTAGCTATATAGACCAAAATCACTTTTTGTACCAATCTGTAAACATTTTATTTCTGCTGTAAATTTGGGCATTTAAACATGCGGGTCTATGAGAATATACTCCTTTTTGAAGCCTGCCTCTAACGGGCCGCCAATGAATTGCAGTTTAAATCAATTCCGTGTTGGCTTTACGGAAAGTTGCCCATTGGCTTGAACGGACATATTTACGCATAATTATCTAATTATATAAATGATTTTTGATTGATTTTGATTATTTAATTCAATTTCTGTAACTGAAAACTACAGAACAACCTGAAAAACATGAAAAGCACTGCTTAATTTATTCAATTTTAGGGGTAATTTCTTCATTTACATGCAAATATATATGTGTGATTAAATACAAAAATTAGATTCATCTGCACATCATGTAATTAATTACATTAAAAAATGTCATCGCTTCACAGCCACTTGTTTATGTGGGAATGCATGGCAATATCTAGAGCAGGGGTTTTCAAACTTTTTGTGTGTGTGGACCACTATGTGTAATCAAAAATTTTCGCGGACCACCTCATAATACTCATAATAAAATATGTCTACACAAAGTCCTGAATTAATCTGTACCTCTAAATAGGCTTACTAGCACTTGGATATAATCAACATATCTAAACCTTTGGCAATTTTAGGATATTATTAATCTTCAGAGTTTTCAAGTCCACTTTTCAGAAAACATTTCAGAAACGCGAGATCAACAAACTAACTGGACATTAAAATAATAGCAGGCCTTATTCTTTCCATTTATAAACATTTTGTTTCATATACGTTGCTCATAAAGGCTATGAATGAATTAATGAATTCTTTATTTCGACCAATTAAAAAAAATTAATTAAACAAAAGACAGCAACACATGAAATATCCATCAATAAAATAAAATATATTAAAATAAAAACAAGTTGTCAAAAGGAAAAGCCATTGGAGTCCATTTGCCAATATATCAATATAGGCCTGCATATTCTTAAGTTTTTTTTATATATTTTTTTATTATTATTTTTTGCCTTTACACGGACCACCTGCAGTACCCTCACGGACCACTAGGACCACAGTTTGGGAATGTCTGATCTAGAGCAGGGGTTTTCAAACTTTTTGTGTGTGTGGACCACTATTTGTAATCAAGAATTTTCGCGGACCACCTCATAATACTTATTATAAAATATGTCTACACAAAGTCCTGAATTAATCTGCACATCTAAATAGTCTTACTACCACTAAAACTATAACTGCTCATCACATCAGTACAACAGGTTTCTTAACCTTATATCATAATTATTTATACATATTCTTAGTGTTGGGAAAGTTCACTTTCTACATGAACTAGTTTAGTTCACAGTTCACAAATTTTAAAATGAACTAGTTCAGTTCATAGTTCATATTTGAAAATGTTAAACTAGGTCACAGTTCCAAAAAAGAACTAATTCAAGTTATTTTTCCCATATTATTTTTTTAAATGATTGCCATTATAGCCCATATAGAACCACCAAACAGCAATTATTTGATCAGTTTTAACACTGAAGCTAAATGCGTCAGATTTCATCTTCATGTCCAACTTTAAATCCTTATCCAACCAGGGTTTACATTAGCGTTGACTGTCTTTTAATTTTTGTATTTGCTTACACATACCTTGAAAGGCTAGCTGGGTGGGGGTCGCACCCCGGGCGAGAAGCGCTGCGAGGCATTGCGTGTTTGACAACTCAGGTATTGCACTCCACACGTGCACGTTAAATAGCGTGAGCTTAGTCAAAGTCTATTTCAAGATCCGGAATATGGGTTAGCAGCCTATGTTAATCGTTAACGATTTAGGACAAATATGATGTTATTTAATGTTAAACTATTTGAGTTGCGCGGCAGGAATTTCAGCAGCGTCTGTGTTGTTGTGATGACGCATGCAGCGTGACTGGTGAACACCGAGTGGTGGCGGTGTTGCCAGATTGGGTGTTTTTTCCGCTACACATTAATGCCTGTTTACAGTGTGGTTTTAGTCGGGTTTTCGCCTGGAAGAATATACAAATCTGGCACCCTATTGAACGACGTTAAACTGAGAGAGCGTGCCGTTCACAGGCACCAGAATGAATGAGTTCACAGTAACGTTTATTAGGCAGCAGTACACGTTCGCCCAAAATATGAACGAGTTTGTATAATATACATATTCTTATTTTGCCTTTTCACGGACCACCTGCAGTACCCTCACGGACCACTAGTGGTTCGCGGACCACAGTTTGGGAATTGCCGATCTAGAGGATCTACTCTTTAGGCTTAACTGCTGAGTCTTAGTCATTTATTTAACCATTTCAACTGCCAAACTGCATGCACAGGATTGTAGGATATCATAGAGACCCTTCCTTAAAAAAACTAGCAGATGGAAGCACCTTGGTAAAAACAGGATTTTTTACACATGTTGGATTCAGACAAGCTTTGATGCTTTCCCAGCTGCCAACAGGGAGTCTTACCAATGCTAGCCAACAAGTGTCTATCGATACTGCCTGCATTCCTACTATTTAGGTATTGTGTGGACTTTAATTATATTTAATATATGCATAGGGAGGCAAGGTCTCGGATCCACCCACTTCCAGCAGTGGGGAAAAGCAGACCCAAGGCAGAGGAGGGACATGATCCAAGCCGAGGTCCGATACCTGGAGGAAGAAAAGCGCAGGTCTAGGGCCGTCGAGCTTGGAGCGCAAGGTGCCTGGACAAAGTGGGACCTGCCAAAGCGAAAGGTCACGTGGCCTGAGATCTGGAGACTGGAGCCCTTTCGCATTTCTTTTCTGCTCCGTTCAGTGTACGACACTCTTCCATCACCAACAAACCTCCACAGATGGGGAATGAGGGAGGACCCATTGTGTAGGTTATGCAGAGGGAGGGGAACAATGGCGCACATACTGGCAGGATGCAAGACAGCTCTTAGCCAAGGAAGATACAGGTGGCGCCATGACAAGGTTCTTAGTGCACTGGCTGAGATCTTGGAGCGGGAGAGGCAGAAAAAGCGCCAGCCCAGTACAAGGCCGGCAAGATCTATTCAGTTCATCAGGGAAGGGGAGAAACCATCAGCACCCAAGAAGACTAAAAAGAGCCTCTTGCAAGCAGCACAATCCTGGGAGATGAGGGTGGACCTGGGAAGGAGACTAGTCTTCCCCCAGGTTGTGCAAACACCGCTGAGGCCGGACATGGTCTTATGGTCTGAAGAGGCAAGGAAGTTAATTATGATTGAACTGATGGTCCCATGGGAAGACGGGTGCGACGAGGCCTATGAGCGGAAAGCCACCAAGTATCAGGACCTTGTTGAGCAGTGCAGGGCCAAAGGGTGGCAGACCTGGCTATTCCCGGTTGAGGTCGGGTGTAGGGGTTTCCCGGCACAGTCTGTGTGGAAGACGCTCACAGCTCTGGGCATAGCAGGAAGGGAGAGGAAGGCAGCTGTCCGTAGGTTGGGTGAGGCAGCAGAAAGAGCATCGTGCTGGCTCTGGAGTAGGAGGGAGGAGCTGAGCTGGGGGCCAGGAGGAGATGGGCAGTGACTGGCCACCACTGCAGACCCGCCAACTGGAGGGTGTTGTGGTTCAGGGTCGAAACACCCTGTGAAAGTTGGACTCCACCTGACGACATCTTCTCCTGGCTGAAAGCTACAGTCACTTACTACAGTCAGTGGCAGAGTTAGATCGCATCAGTATAGATGTATTCAATAGTAATTATAATTTAAACCAGTGGTCGCCAACATTTTGCCCGCGGGCACCAGGTTGCCCGCACAGAGTCTGTGAGTTGCACGCTAAAGCGCATTCTATTAAAGGAGGGGTGCATGATTTTTGAAAAACACTTTGGAATCAGGCCGAGTACCAAAACACACTTGTAGCCAATCAGCAGTAAGGGGCCTGTCTACTAACCGACATCGTTGCCTGGGTTGCGTATGTGTGGGGCGGGTCTATCAAAAGAAGGTCCAGATTCTATTGGGTTAGGGGCGTGTTTTTGTTTAGGTGATTTCAGGTGTCAACATTGGCTTTTAGAGATTATGCAATTGAATAAATTGAATTTCTTGTATATTGCTTGCAAAAGTTATAGACACAGGGAAAAACCACAAAACGGGGGGTTGTAGTAAAGGGCTGTGACATATCACATTGTGCAGATTTTTTTACATGCCATAATGATTTTAAATTTGTGCCTTTGTTGTCTGCAGATGCTCTCAACACAAGGAACAGGCAGGTGATCTGCACCACACTTAAGGTTCTGCAGCATCTGGTTGTATCAGCAGAGATGGTAGGCGAGGCGCTGGTCCCGTACTACCGACAGATCCTTCCCATTCTGAACATCTTCAAGAACATGAACTGTAAGCAGCAAACCACCAACCAAAATCACATTTTCTTTTGGCTGCTACAAGAGCTCCCAGACCGATCTGACTTTAGGGAACATAATGGGGCGATTTCCCAGACAGGGCTGGGTAGTGTTATCTCGATCGAAAACAACTTTGCTCTGACATATCTTAAACTATATCAGTGTGATGACCAGTAATGTTTATTTATAAATTATGCTTTTAAAATTGACGTAAATGTCCTAATTCAACTAAAGTCTAGTACTGGCTTAAGCTAATCCCTGTCGGGAAAACCGCCCAAATATCACAGTATGTTTGTAAATAATGATTATAATATTATTACATGGCTTGTTGGAATGCTTTATTCTGATTGGCCAGTCGCGACATTTCCAAAAGTTTGATATTCCCAGATAACAACCACTCAAAACAAATATGGTTTTATTACACAACAATGAAATATAAATATGGCTTTTAATAACATATATGACATTGTATTTACAAATGATGAAACCAGATTGTTTGTTCGTGACTTTTGAACGTCCTATCTTAAAACTAAAAGTAAACAGGTTTTCCTCATGGAAGGTCTGCATTCATTAAAAATGAGCAAATCTAATATTTCATATCAATATTCAGGATTCACACGGGTCCTTGAAATCCCTGAAAAATTGTGAATCTGGGGAAAAAAATTCAAGGCCATGGGAAGTTTTTGAAAATATACATACATTGATACAGGTCATTGAAAGTGCTTGAATCTATTTTATGCAAGAAGTTTTCTGGA
Source organism: Paramisgurnus dabryanus (assembly GCF_030506205.2). Classification (NCBI taxonomy): domain Eukaryota; kingdom Metazoa; phylum Chordata; class Actinopteri; order Cypriniformes; family Cobitidae; genus Paramisgurnus; species Paramisgurnus dabryanus. The sequence continues at coordinate 32,440,411 of NC_133353.1, forward strand.
AAAAAATCCATATTATTTCCTGTTTAGTGTAGGATCATATCATAAAAATTCTACACTGTTTAAGCACACGTGCGAAAATGTTTGACAAATGAAAACGTCTCGGGTTACGTACGTAACTGTTGTTTCCTGAGAAGGGAACAAGGCGCTGCGTCTCCCTTGCCATAATTACTGCGTCTTTGTAATGCCGTCTTTGGCAATATTTCAGATAGCGATATACTTCCTGGCTCCCGCGTCACCCTGTCTTTGTCGTTAAGCCTCACCGTTGGTTGAATTTGATATACACATTCAGACACACTTACCCTTGGAGGCGTCTCCAAAATGTCACCGCAGTGACGCAGCACGAGTTCCCTCGAAAGGGAACTGTAACATTGTGGGTCCTATTTTAACGATCTGAAACGCAAGTGTGAAGCAAGTGACTTTGTGGGCGATCTTGGGCGCTGTAGAAATAACTCTTGCGCCAGGCGCAAATCATTAAGGGGTTGGTCTGAAGTAGGTTCATTATTCATAGGTGTGGTTTGGGCGTAACCTCAAATAAACCAATCAGAACGTCATCAAACATTGCCTTAAAACGCAAGTGCGCAAGTTCCATGGCGGGTTGCTATTATTATGACGGATTTACCAGGCGCACGCCAGGAGCGGTTCACAGCCGAGGAGACCAAAGTTCTTGTAAGAGCAGTCAAAGACAGAGAAGTTGTTTTGTATGGGGATGGGAGAAACCCGCACAAATCAGCGTAGGTTAAACAGGCGTGAGAGGAAATAGCCACAATTGTCTCATCAGCTGGCATCCCCAGGACGTTGCGCAAAGTGCTACAATGATGTCAGGAGACGGGGGAATCCCAAGCTTGCCAGCATAAATCGGGCACGCCGTGTAACGGGAGGTGGATCTGCCTCCACACATTACCTGACGCCAGCAGAGGACATCGCTGTGTCCACCCTCACCGCTGAAAGTGTTGAAGGCGGTTTGGGGGCTTTGAAATCGGACCCAAGAAACACAAGCAGTCCAACCACAAAGTACTCTTACAAATCAAGTTCACATACATTAAGGTTTCTTATGAAAACATTTGAATTATTATTTACATAAAATAAACATAATACAGCCACACAACAAACTTATGAAAATATTTTAATCGTTATTTGCATGAGAATTTTTTAACGCAGCCACACAATAAATAAAAACTATCACCACAATGCTCACCACAATGATTCCCTTATTTCGTGTGTTAATATTTTTTATTGTAACAATTTATGATTTGCAAAAAAAATGGTTGCATCTGTGTAGATTAGATAAGCAAATTGTGTGCGCGTTGTGCACGCTATACATTATGGTCAAGCATGCGCCCTTAAAATAGCATAATGAACCACGCGCAACGCGCCTCTGACTTTAGACTAGTTTTTTTCTGGTCAGTGGCACAATTGTTTTTTGAAACTTCAAAATAGCATCAGGGATGGTTTGCGCCGGAACACGCCTCCTTTTTTGCGCTGAACCGCCCAGGGAGCACAAGTTCATTCCCTAGTTTGCCGACGTGCGTCTGTGGAGGGAAAAACCCGCTGTGCGCCGGTGCAAAATACGAATGATACATGCGTCACTGACAAAGTCAATTGCGCTGGCTGCAAGATAGGGCCCCAAATCTTTAAAGGTAATACAATGCAACCTTGCTCTCACTTGAAATGTGTCCCCACATTTAGTCCTTGAATTTGAGGGTATTGCACCTGGAAAGTCCTTGAAGGGTCCTTGAATTTGAAGTTAACTAAGGTGTGGGAACCCTGAATATTTAATGTACTTAAACTTGCTTATGAGGTAAATAGACATGTATTTAACATTATAATATACAGTACAGGCAGCCGGTTGTTATCACAAAATAAGCCCCTTTAGTGTGATACAAGACCCTCTGCTTCCCAAGGGGTCCTGATCTCACTGTTAGGGCTTATTTCGGCGATAACAAAAGAATGCTTATACATTATCACTTACATAAAATCCAATCAAATTTTATATATTTTTAAAAGTTTTTTAATAGTTATTTATCCTTTTTTTATTTACCATGTTTGACCGATTTCATTACAAAAAGTTTTATACGGTTAGATTCTTAACTTTTTGTACTGCTGGATTTTGCATGTTTGAGCGATTGTGTCTATTACTAATTTGGCCACGCAGAAAAATCCCTGACAATTAACATTGATTTAACATTGATCCCTGCAGCTCTTGTCTCTATTGGCGATCAGTGCTTCTCTTTCAGAATTCAAGCCTTTAGCTCTGATCTGTAAAGCTGGTCTCAGATCAGCAGCCATCACCGCTACACTCAGTTCCTCTTATTGAACATTCAGCATCATTGAATGCTTTGTGCCGTCAATCCAATTGTCTAAACTCATCCTGAATGCCCGAATGTTCACTGATTACGTAGTACTACTCGTGTTTTTATTTGACGTCCTTCACCTATCATTCAACGCTCTGACATGAATGTTCTGTATTCATTGCGTGCCGGTGTCGGACCGGTCGCACGTTTCATTCACCGCCTTTGTCAGGCAGACTATAGGCCTGCCAGACATCTCCAGACGTGAGGACAAGCATTGTGGATCAATCACCTCCTCACAGGCTTAACCAGTGGAAACGCTGCCACCTCACTCCTCTGATCAATATCCAATTTGAATCTTTTGTCTTCTTAATTCCGTTACATTATCTGCTAATGTTTTGTTTGAGAACAAGAAGGAGATTCATAGGAAAAGAGAGAGCTTCTCTCATTAGCTCAAGGCTCCGTACTAATCTCCTCTGTGAATTAGCAGTAGGTAACATCTCTTAAGTGCTTAATGCCTGGTTTACAGGCCCAGATCAGGGCTGTTTAGCTTCAGACACATCTGTCTGTGGTTTGCCTTAACTGCTGGACACTACAAGCCATTGTGCATCTGGTTAACAGGAGAAGTAAAGGCTCAGTGTTCCCTTTCAGTCGGTCACTACGACGTCACGTCGTGACCGACGAATTGGGAACTCGCTTAGAGAGACCAATCTGCTTCGAATACTACTAAAACGCCAATGAACTTGGCATTGAGATATTTGCATAATGCTGGCGCCGCCCCGCCAGGTGCGTATATAAGCAGCAGGTGCAAATGAGGAAATTAGCTTTTTATCGCTTCGAAAGCCGGCAGTATCTGCTACTGAGAAGCTACTCTACTCTGGTGGGATTCGATTGCTGAAGTTGGTTGGACTAGCAGTACCACAGCGGACGCTTCGCTTAATTCCACGACTCTACATCTTTGTTTTGTTTTGAGTTTAGTGTGTGCGTTGCCTTTCCCTGTGCGCATCATCAACTGAGCATCTGAGTGAATTTCCCTAAAAGAGTGATACGAGAGAGCTTTGTGCCTTGTTAAAGGCAGCCACTCTCTCGTATATCCGGACATCAGCGTCCTTTTCAGGATGGCTTTTCGTCCGTGCGATCTTGGGTGCGGCAAATACATGGGTCCGAAGGACGGTCACGAGCGTTGTCTTTCGTGTTTGGGCATCGAGCACGCAGAGGCAGCGTTCGCTGGGGGTAAGTGTTCTCACTGCGAGAACATGTCCCTTGTGGATTTGCGCAGACGGTTGTCTTTCCTCCGGGAAAAACGCAACCCTCGTCATGCGAGTGCTGAACGCCGCCACGGTGCGGCTGTGAAGCTCTCTAAAGACGACCTGCGCATCACTGTGCTGAGCCGAGCGGGGGATTCGTCCTCAGGCTCTCAGCCTCCTCATCCACAGCCGGTTGATGTGCCGATGGAGACTTCAGCGTCGTGTTCTACGATGTCTCTAGAATCCATCGTGCCGCCCTCCGGGTCCACCGACGCCGCAGCATCCGAGGGTGGGCCTCCTCCCCCTGACGTGGACCCCGACGCCCTTCCTCCCTCTGGTCGGGTTGGGACGCCGGAGTTCGATCCAGAGATGGTGGCCGTGCTCGCTCGAGCGGCGGAGACCGTAGGGTTAGAGTGGGTTCCCCCCCCTCAGCCCGAACCGTCCCGCCTGGATGATTGGTTCTTTGGAGCTGCCCGGGTTTCACAACCCTCTCCACCGGTGCCTTTCTTCCCCGAGGTGCACGAGGAGCTGACTAGAACCTGGAAGTCGCCGTTTTCCATGAGATTACGGCCGTTTCAGCCCTCCCCCCTCACCTCCCTCACCAGCGGAGCCGCTAAGGGTTATACGGGGATCCCTCCCGTGGAGCGTGCTGTCGCGATGCAGCTGTGTCCGGCACACGCTCCCTCTTGGAAGGACCGCCCAACCCTCCCCTCTCGTGCCTGCAGACAGTCCTCCGGTTTAACGGGCGCTGCCCACCAGGCATGTGGAGAGGCGGCCTCAGCCCTGCACGCAATGGCGTTGCTGCAGGTTCACCAAGCCAAAGCCTTGAGGGATCTGCACGAGGGAGGACACGACTCGCCTGTCCTTTCGGAGCTCCGGGCTGCCACTGACCTGGCTCTTCGCGCTACGAAGGTGACAGCGCAGGCGATTGGTCGTGCCATGTCCACGATGGTGGTCCAGGAACGCCACTTATGGCTATGTCTGGCTGACATGTCGGATGCGGAGAAGAATAAGTTCTTGGACGCTCCAGTGTCGCAGGCTGGCCTCTTCGGTGAGTCGGTGGAGTCTTTTGCCCAGCAGTTCTCCGCCGCCCAGAAGCAGACAGAGGCGATCGCCCAGATCATGCCCCGGCGCAAGCGACCTGCATCTCGCCCTCCAGCGCCGGCGGGCCCGTCTGCTCCTCGCCGAGGGCGCCCTGCGGCGGCTGCCTCCACCCCCCCCACTAGAACATCTTCCAGGCCACGGAGGGGGAACAGCCGTCGGCAGCCCGCCCCGCCCGCCCCACCCGCTTCCCGTGGTAAACGGAAATCGAAGCGGCCCTGAGACGGGCGACCTGGAATCGGATGGGATCACTCTTCGGGAGATGGTGATGGCACCGCTCCCTCCACCGGTAGAGGGCCGGATGGAGAATCCTTGGTTTCGTTTTGTTTCTGTTCCGCCGGCTTCTCAGCCGGCACCCACAAAACCACAAAAAGAGTGCATTCCTATTCCTTCTCCAGGTCTTCAGAGGATCGAGAGAGATGTGAGCGGGCATTCACATGCTCTTCCTCCCTCTCCTCTATCGCCAGCGGGTGTTCTGAGGAGTTCCAGCTCTCCGCTGAGGAGACGGGACCACCAGCACCCTCTTCGGAGTCTGTGCTCTCCGCTGAGGAGACCAGACGACCGTCACCCTCAGCGGGCTCAGGTCAGTGTCACACACACACATACTGTAGATACTTATGCTGTCCCAGCAGACGTACCGGCAGTACCACCTGTCCCGCTCCGCCGCCCCCCCGCGGGTACCCCGGTAGTGCCGTTAATTCCCCTCGTACGGTCCCTGGGGGCTTGGCTTCAGCTTCCCAGCCCGTCTCGTTGGGTTTTACGCACTGTCCGCCTCGGTTACGAAATACAATTCAACCGGCACACACCCAAATTCTCGGGCATTCGTTTCACCACGGTGAAAGCGTCCGATGCACATGTACTGCGTGCAGAGGTCGAAGTCCTGCTGGCGAAGGACGCGATCGAGCCGGTCCCTCCAACCGAGATGAGATCGGGCTTCTACAGCCCGTATTTTATAGTACCCAAAAAGGGCGGGGGGTTACGACCGATCTTGGATTTGCGCGTTCTGAACAAATCTCTGCAGAGGAGGTCTTTCAGGATGATAACACCGAAGCAAATATTCAATTCAATTCGCCCCCAAGATTGGTTTGCGGCTATAGACCTGAAAGACGCGTACTTTCATGTGTCCATTCTCCCTCGTCACAGACCGTTTCTCCGGTTTGCATTCGAGGGACGGGCATACCAGTACAAAGTTTTACCGTTCGGGCTATCCCTCTCTCCCCGTGTGTTCACGAAAGTAGTGGAGGCGGCGTTAAAACCCCTCCGAGAGAGCGGCGTTCGCATATTGGCTTACCTCGACGATTGGCTTATAATAGCGCATTCTCGACGGACGCTTTGCGAACACAGAGATTTAACGCTTCGGCATCTCGCCCGTTTGGGTCTTCGGGTCAACTGGGAAAAGAGCAAACTCTGCCCCACGCAGAGGATCTCTTTTCTCGGGATGGAACTGGACTCGATCGATTTATCGGCGCGTTTGACAGAAGAGCGCGTCCAGTCAATTCTGACTTGCCTCGGTTCATTCCGAGGGAAGAATGCGGTCCCGCTGAAACAATTTCAAAAGCTCCTGGGGCATATGGCAGCAGCAGCGGCCGTGACACCGCTCGGGCTGCTCCATATGAGACCGCTTCAGCGTTGGCTTCACGATCGAGTCCCGAGGAGAGCGTGGCGCGCCGGCATCCATCGTGTAACCATTACACCTGCGTGTCGCCTAACATTCCCCCCGTGGTCGGACCCCGCGTTTCTCAGGTCCGGTGTGTCCATGAGACAGATCGCTCGGCATGCTGTTGTACACACAGATGCGTCCGACACGGGCTGGGGTGCCACGTACGACGAGCTTACAGCTTCAGGGGTGTGGACAGCACCCCAGTTGCACTGGCATATCAATTGCCGAGAGTTGTGGGCAGTATATCTGGGACTTGTACGCTTCGCTACGGAGCTGCGAGGGAAGGATGTACTAGTACGCACCGACAACACTGCGACCGTTGCGTATATCAACCGTCAAGGCGGTTTGCGCTCCCGTCACCTGTCGCATCTCGCTCGTCATCTCCTCCTTTGGAGTCAGAAGCATCTGAGGTCCCTTCGTGCCATTCACATTCCGGGCTCGCTCAATACAGCAGCGGACGCGCTTTCTCGAGCTGCGCGCCCCGGCGAATGGCGACTCCACCCCCAGACGGTCCAGCTAATTTGGAAGAAGTTCGGTCGTGCGCAGATAGATCTGTTTGCGTCGCCGGACGATACCCACTGTCGCCTATTTTATTCACTAACCGAGGGCAGCCTCGGCGTGGACGCATTGGCACACAGCTGGCCTCGGGGGATGCGCAAATACGCATTCCCCCCAGTGAGCTTAATCGCACAGACACTGTGCAAGGTCAGGCAGGACGAGGAGAGCCTTTTACTGATCGCCCCATATTGGACGAGCAAGAATTGGTTTCCAGAGTTAATGCTCCTCGCGACAGCCCCTCCCTGGCGGATTCCCCTGAGGAAGGACCTTCTTTCTCAAGGAGGGGGCACATTATGGCACCCGCGCCCCGACCTGTGGGATCTCCATGTGTGGTCGTTGAGCGCGCGCAAGGTTTAGGTGATTTACCGCAAGCGGTATCTAACACAATCAACGCGGCACGAGCTCCGTCTACGAGACGGGCTTACGCGTTTAAATGGAACCTTTTCGTCACCTGGTGCTCTTCGCAACGCGAGGACCCCAGAGAATGCCCTATTAACACCGTGCTTTTATATCTTCAACATAGGTTAGACGGTAGGCTGTCACCCTCCACCATTAAAGTTGATATCGCTGCTATTTCTGCTCATCACTCACTTATTAACGGCAGAACAGTTGGCCAGCATGATTTGGTTGTTAGATTTCTAAGAGGCGCTCGTAGGCTAAACCCCTCGCGCCCTCCTTCTATTCCTCCCTGGGACCTGTCCATGGTGCTGAAAGCCCTTCAGGCCCCCCCGTTCGAGCCTTTGCAGTCTGCGAGTCTGAAGCTTTTATCAATGAAAGCTCTGACCCTGCTAGCATTGGCCTCAGTGAAGAGAGTAGGGGATTTACATGCATTCTCTGTTGACGACTCGTGCCTTCAGTTTGGTCCTGCTGCCTCAAGCGTAACATTGAGGCCCAGACCAGGCTACGTGCCCAAAGTTCCCACGACTCCTTTCAGAGACCAAGTGGTGAGCTTGCAAGCGCTGCCTCCGGAGGACGCAGACCCAACCGTGGCTTTGTTGTGCCCCGTACGCGCACTGCGACTCTACGTGGATCGCACGCAAAGCCTCAGGACCTCAGACCAGCTCTTTGTTTGTTATGGTGGCCAGCAGAAAGGGAAAGCTGTCACTAAGCAGAGGATGTCTCATTGGATAGTTGATACTATCGCCCTGGCTTATAATCTTCAGGGTATTCCTTGCCCCTTTAATTTGAGAGCGCACTCCACACGGAGTGTTGCCTCATCTTGGGCTCTAGCTCGTGGTTCCTCGCTAACAGACATCTGTAGAGCTGCTGGTTGGGCGACACCTAATACGTTCATTAGATTTTACAGTGTTCGTATTGAGCCTGTATCCTCTCGTGTTCTTTCCTCACCAGGGGGAGCACGGAGAACAGTCTCACAGGTCGGCTTGCAGCCTCCATCTGATGCTTCATAACTGTGTCAGTATGGAAGGCCTTCAGAACAAAAATGCGTAATGGTTTGAATTGTTCTTCCTCCGCTGCCTTGGCAGCCTTTGTTGCGGAGCATTGGCTGTCAGCCTTTCACTAGCTGTATCCTCGCGAACCTACGTGTCTGGCTCGGGCTCCACATTGTGTCCCACTGGGTTCCTTTGTGAGTATTTTTCCGTGGGGTTAATCCTACCAGCCCACGTTTCCCTTAGCAGAGCACTGCTTTGCTTACACAGCCACGGCTGTCTTTATTCTCAACTACGGTTGACTTTCGCCCACCGTTAACCCTTAAGACGGGTGGTGGCTTCCGCAGCGTTCCTATCCCGCTCAGGTAGGGCGCTTCCCAGTCGCTGGCACTTCTGTGGGGTTAAAGGAACATCTAGTGCCCGGCCTTCTGCCCTAAAACCTACCTCCTCCTCCTTAAGTGGAACCGGAGGGCTTTTTACGCAGTCACTGGAAGAGGTCAGCCCCTAGTGGCGTTTTGATAGGGATTCCCAATTCGTCGGTCACGACGTGACGTCGTAGTGACCGACTGAAAGGGAACGTCTCGGTTACGGATGTAACCCTCGTTCCCTGAAGGAGGGAACGGAGACGTCACGTCCCGTCGCCACAGGTGCTGCCACCTGCTGTTACGGCCGGTCACACTTTCCGGCTTTCTCAGCGAAAAAGAAGCTAATTTCCTCATTTGCACCTGCTGCTTATATACGCACCTGGCGGGGCGGCGCCAGCATTATGCAAATATCTCAATGCCAAGTTCATTGGCGTTTTAGTAGTATTCGAAGCAGATTGGTCTCTCTAAGCGAGTTCCCAATTCGTCGGTCACGACGTGACGTCTCCGTTCCCTCCTTCAGGGAACGAGGGTTACATCCGTAACCGAGACGTTTCTTCAACTTCAGACACTTTTATTGTCAAGGGGTTGTTTGAATAGATTTCTACTTTTCGGCTTAAGTTGGTTCTGTCACAAACATAAAATAACAAAGGGGTTTTATTAGGTTTTACAGTGTTGTTGCTACACTTTAAAAAGTTAGATCAACTTATAAGTTATTTTTATTTAAACACCTCACACATGAATTTAGGTCTGGGCCTAAGCCCCATTTCTTTGATACACTGTAAGAAGTGAAAAGTTGAACCAACTTAAAAAATTACTTTAACCTTTGTGTGTTGTTAAAATGCACTACTTTTTGGGTTGTGTGTGTACAAAAAAGCCACTAAATTAAATGGCTGAAAAATGTATCAAATTATTATTATTATTTTTTGCATAAATCTGTTAATCAACCTCAGTACTGATCAAAACTACCAAATGTTTACAAAAGTCCCATGATTTTAACTCTTTAAAACTCTTTAACTACCAAGTTCATAAGTGATGTCAATAGACCTTTCTCACAACTTCCGTATTTATGACCGGAACTACGCAATCGTCGCGGAAATCTACTTCCTCCGCAGTCAAGGCAATGTAAAAAGCCGTATCTGTTCCATCAATTCCCTGTTGATGGTGAAGGTAAACAGAAGTGGATTCAGGCTATCCGGCGAGACTTATAATGTGTCGTTTTAGTTAACAGTTCAGTAACAGTTATACTCGCTCTCTACTTATCTAGAAATTTATGGACAAATTCTTCATGGAAAAAGTTTTCCTCCATTAGTCGTGTCACATCAGCAAATGTAATATTTGGCAAGTCCGTTAACGAAGTTTTGTAGACTCTTTGATCCATTTTAAACTTGCCCGGGTTTATGTTTTTCTAGTGTGTTGACGCTTGACAGGAACTCCGCTTACACGACGATTACGTATTTCCGGTTACTGTGAGAAAGGTCTATGATTTGGGGAAAAAATACAGAAGATTATTGTGCACTGTTTTTTACCTTCACTGAAAAAAATGATTCATTCAATCAACTTGATTTTTTAAGGTAAGTGGTCGCAATCAAGTTATTTAAGCTACATTTAAACAAAAAATTGAAAATAAAAAACAAAAACAAAAAAAACTTTTGTTTAAATGTAGCTTAAATAAATTGATTGCAGCCACTTACCTTAAAAATGTAGTAAATTTAATGAATACATTTTTCAGTGTTTTTCACAGGCTTGGGCTTGTCAAAGATTAGTAAAAACATTGGCTTTGATGCATTTTTAGTTTTTGTGCGGCATCAGATTTATGCAAAAAAAAGTAAAAAAATAATCATTTAATAATTTTTTATAGCTGTTTAATTTAGTGATTTTTTGTACACAAATAACTGAAAGGGTAGTAAATTTGCCCACAGTATATTGTTGAGTTTTTGAAAAAATTAAAGCATTTTCCAAAGATATGTGTCAATATAAGATTTGTCACCAAAAATCATTCCATTTGCTGAAACACAGAAAAGTTGTGGCCAAATTAAGACAAAACAATGGGTTAATTGGTAACACTTACAAAATTAAGTATTTTCAACTTAAATTCCTCACATAAAGTAAAACTAAAGTAAAATTTTAAGTTGACATTTTTTTGTTTCCAATTAAAGTCATTTTTTAAGTTTTCACTTCTTCAGTATCGAGGAGATGGCGCTAAGGCCTAGGCTAAAATTCATGTGTGAGGTGTTTAACCAAAAATAACTTGCACTGACAAATCTTAAAATAGATCTGTGCTAGTGTTTTATCTCAAGATGTATACCAGAAATGTTTTTATCTTAGACACACTTTAAAGGCTATTTACGTTTCCTAATTTAACAAAGGTTTAATCTAAGCATTTTCTGTAAAAGTCAGGCCTAGACGTGTCCGTCATGTGCAGCATGAGATTAAATATAAGACATGATATAAGAGTATGCTAAAGAAATGTCAACGTAAATATTACTTGTTTAAAATATTTTAATCATTTTAATCAAAATAATTCAACTATTAAATTATGCAAAGTGTGAAAATAGTATTCAAGTGGTAACACTTTACAATGAGGTTGTATTTGTTAACATTAGTTAATGCATTAGCTAACATGCATTAACAATGAACAATACTTTTACAGCATTTATTAATACATGTTTAAAATCTAAAGTTAAGTAAAACTCAATAAACTAGCATCAACAAATGTATTGGCATTAAGTAACATAAAAAAAATGCTGAAAAATGATATTGCTCATTGTTATTTCATGTTAGCTAATGTACTTACTAATGTAAACAAATACGATCTTATTGTAAAGCGTTACCAATAAATTGTGTGTCTTTAGCATGCATTAAATGCTTGCCGTTAATTTCAGGAAAACAAAAATAAACTAGTATTGTAGTTTAGTTGTGTAGTTAAGTATTGTTTGTGTGTGAGAGAGATGTTTAGAAAGGTGTGGTTACTTTAACTCAGACTAAAAATTATCCACTTTTCTCTGCTGGATTCCTCTGTGGGGAGTTGCTGGTTGTGTGCTGGATCGCTCTCCGAGGCTCAGGCCACTTTCTGTCCAACATGAATGTGTGTGGAATTAAAGTATTGTGTATCTGTGTGTGTGTTTTCATGCCTTGTGGCAGTGTGACCAGAGGGAAATTGTGTCTACATAGTGGTCTTTTGTTCCCCAGGATGCAGCTGTTGGCACTGTGGTGAGGTATGTGTGTGTATGTTTTGTGTGCCTCTCTAACTTCTCCGTGCCTGTTAGATCTTGAATTTTCTCACAAGGTCACATTTGTCTAACACTTAAACAAATGTGTGAATATACTTCACACTTGTTTTTAGCTATAGTGTTTTAAATAAAGGCTTTGCAACTCTGCTTATTATTTTGTTTAAAAAAATCTTATTTTCAGAGACATTGGGCCAGATTTACTAAACGGGGCAAATTAGCATGAGAGCGCAATTCCAAAAAAGTGCAGATGGTAGTGGTTATATCTGTGCGTTATTTAATAGGTGCACATTATATAACACAGGCGCAACAGCTGATTTCCATAATGACCAACGCAATCTACTAAGGGCAGCGCAAATTAGCTCAGGGTCGCAAATAAGCAGAGCTGACGATCCTCGGGTGCGAACGCCTGATGCACTTGAGTTCAGCACCACAGACATTGCAGCTGAAAACATGTGGTGTGAAATCCCAGCTAACGAAGCCATAGGACACTAAAAAGAACTGGAGGACAATAATAATAACATGACTTGGCAAACAATATTTTTGAATAAGATGTTCCTCTGGCATTCCAAATAACTGTTACATGTGCAAAAATCCTCTGCCTTGTACCAAGTGCTTTCTGATCTCTGCCAGGCCTTCTCCTATCAACTACATTTGATGTCATTTCAAGGGCAAAATTTAACACATGATTTATTTTGCAAATATCGGTAATAATACACGCGCAAACATTAGTACATCATGTTGCATAAATAATTTCAAATACTCTCCGCCCATAAATTTTGTGTCTGAAAGAGAAACTCCTAGAAATGCATATACAATATGGTCAGTCGCAAAAACAAAACTAGACCACACCTTTTCAGCGCTAATGATCCACTGTGAATCTTTAATAAATCCTGACAGTCGTTATTTAACACCAAGATTATAAATTTCAATGAAGACAGCTGTTAGTAAATCTAGCCCATTATTTTGGTGATTTACTGTTTACTATATAAAATCATCCTAGTTAATATAAAAAAACATTCTGTGAAAATATAAACTTGATATCTTCAATATTGACAAAAGGCCGAGGTATACCTTTTTTCCGCGTCCTGCTCACCCGCGCACGCGTCCATGCAGCTTTCCAAGTATACTCCCCGCGGCTAAACGCTATACGCAATACAAATGATTTCTTATTTAAATTATTACTCTACCAGGCTGTCAGGGCAGCACTGATTTGGCGACATTTATAGTACATAAAAACATTAGGATAAGTGAAGAAAAGTAGCCGATCCACCATTGCAAACACAGTTTTAAAAAAAAACGCGTACCCTCCTGATGACGAAAATGACGTCATGTGGACGGCGCGTATAAGCGGACGTCCCTAGTATACTTTCGGCTTAAGGCTTGTTTAAGATTGGAATGAATAGACTTTTGGATTATAGCAAAACATTTGCTCTGTGTTTAACAAAAGTTTATAACACATATTTTGTCTAAGAAGTTAATATTCACAGATGAAACTTTTATGAATTTTAAAGTCTAAATGCATTTACTAGATGAAAAACAAAACAAATTTAGACTTAATTTACACTAGGAAATCGCAACTTTTAATTTTCTTTCGGTAGTACACAATATAACAAGTTTTAAATAGGAAAAATATCAAGGCTCTTTGGTTATTTTTTAGCATGCTGCTAATGGTCTAATCAGATTCAATGGATTATGCTAAGCTATGCTAAAAGTGGTACCACCAGACCAGGAGATCAGCTGAATGGATTCCAAAACGGTAAAACTCAAATGTTTAACTCTAAGAGAGCTGGAAAATGAACCTATTTTCAAAAAAGTGGTGTCCATTTAAACACAGATGTTATTTTTTTGCGGTAACCCAAAAGTCTATGGGAATCAATTAATGTTCTTTTGAGTTACCAGTGTCCAATTTCCGGAATTGGCCTACAAACACGTCGTCTCTGTGGCGCTCTATTGTGACAAGAGCAAGTAAATTATGATAGTATTTAATTTTTTTGGCTAAGCTGTTTCTTTAAAAACTTTTTTTTGTAATTCTGTTCTAAGAAGTTAAACTTTAAAGAGGTCATAAATGAACTTCTTGCATGTTTTTCCAGTGTTTTTGTCTGTTTAAATCATTAAGAGTCTGGAAGTTGTAAATTCTCCCTGGCGTTTTGCCACAGTTATTTTAGTTTCTATGGCTGTTTTGGGTCAGTCAAGCTTCAGCTAAACTATTTGACGTTTGTAGCTACAGTTGAGGTCATAGCTTTACATAAACCTTGCAAAATCTGTAAAACTATTAAATAACAGAATTTCAAAAAAAAAAAAGTTTACATACACCTGATTCTTAATAATGCACAATGTTACCTGGACAATCAATGACAGATTTGACAGTTTATATTTTTGTGATAGTTGTTTAAAAGTTTCTTGTTTGTCCTGAGACCAATAAACTGTTTATTGATATTCAGAAAAATTCTCCAGGTCCTGCCGAATCTTTCCTATTTAGCATCTTATGTGCATTTGAACCCTGTTCACTAGTGACTGTATAATCTTTTCACATTAAGGACAATCAAGATACTCACGCAGCTATTATAATAAAATCAAACATTCAGTGATGCTGCCCTACATTTAAAACTCATTATTACACGGCTCTCTGGAATGCTTGATTCTGATTGGTCAGTTGAGACATTTGCAGGTTCGTTCTTTTCGAATAATAACCGCTCCAAAATAATAACGCATAGCCGGTACTACTTTTACGAGTAAGATCGCTCCGCGCCAATAAAGATTACTGTTTGTTTGGCGCCATCTTGTGACAAACACTGGACAACCACGACAAGACAGAGCTTACTGAGACTGAACTTGACAAAATAGAGCATGACAGCTACGAAGCCAACACACAAAAAAATACAGAATGGGCATTAAAACTTCTCAAAGACTGGCTAAAAGAGAAAAAAATGGAGACAGACAAGTATGAAGCAGAGGATCTTAATAAGGTATTACGATCATTTTATGCATCTGTGCAAAGTTTCGCGGAAGGATAAAAATGTTAATTTAAAACAAATATGCCAATAAAATGTTTCAAATTCATATTCATGCCCAGTTTTTTTTCTTATGTGACAAGTAGCCGTGTAATAAGCGGGATAATGTAGAGTCAGCCGGTAGTTATCGGGAAATAAGCCCCTTCAGTGTGATACAAGACCCTCCGCTTCGCGTCGGGTCCTGATCACACTGTCGGGGCTTATTTCCCGATAACTACCGGCTGCCTCTACATTATCCCTTACGTAGTACCCTCAACTGTATCTAGCAGTTTTATTTCAACACACATGCAAGTGCATATGTTCATGTATTGCTGTACTTGTAAGAAACGCCAGAAATGCTGAAATTATAAATGCGTGCATGTGAATGCGTTGGTGTCTGTTTGCAAATCACAGATGCAGTTTACACGCTTCTGTTGTTTTCCGGCTGGGATGAGTCCTATTGTTAATCAAACACGGTGACGTCTCTTATGAGGGAGAGATCTGCTTCATCATGCAGTAGATTACACACACACACACACACAAGGCACTAACTTCATTTCCTGCCTGCTTGCTTCTGTCCAGTACACGCTCCTTGAGGAAAACGAACTCCCTGCTTAGCAAGAAGCTTCCTGACAAATGTGTGTGAACAAATGTCCCACTAATGATGCTTAACGACCCCGAGCTGTTCTGCTGTTAGCCCCTGCTACACTCGTGTGCTCTCCTCCAACGTCTGTGTGTGTCTTCTTTATTGGCCTGCATTATCTTTGTGCTGCTTTCCACATTAATCTACACCAGACCTGCTGTGATACACGGTTTTTAGGTCCTATGAATCTTCCTGCCGGCAATGCCGACAAGTCTGATAAGAGCTAACACGCAGAGTTAGGTGAACACAGAGGCTTGGTACTGTAGGTGGTGGGCCTGTTATTGTCTTGATGGACTTGTTGGTCCATGCTTCGATTTTGTAGAAACCTTGTATGTGTGTGCGTGACAGAGGTGTGTCTTATCACACATTCCCAGTAGTGCTTTGTGGCACAGGACCTCTTTTTGGTAACCTCTTCCGTCCTCATGGGAGATTTGAGCCAATCCCCTTTCAGCCCTTTCCAGATAGAGATTACGGAAAATGGGTCCGGGATTTGTCCGTGATCGTTTGATTTTTGGATCATTCACACTGCCAATGATGGAACGCAAACACACACAAATGCAAATCAGTGCAATATAAGTTTCATGCACCAATCCCATCGTCATTTTCCTGTTTGTCACATGTCTTACCTCATGGGGGATTTGAGCCAATCTGGCCTCCTGCAGGACACATATACAGCAGTGATGAATTCATCATTTTAGACACTGCTGCTCCCAGAGAGAGGAGAAGAATTCAGTCAACCCCTGCCTCACACGTCTGTCTTTATCTGCGCTTGTCTGACCCTTCCCAGCATGCTTCATAGCCCTTAATGACGCTGCGTTAACACAGACAGTCAATTTATATATGCCACTCTCCACAACAGGGCTACAAAACACTTAAAACTTTCTTTGAAGCAAATGATCAGCTTTGGTTGAACTACATCTATGAGCTGTTTATTTTGTTATTATTTGTACATAAGTTTTGAAGTGTTTGCAGGTGTAAATTTTAGAACAAATCTTAATGCAATAAAATGTATCAAATAGAAAAAAATTATTTATTTAAATCATAAAAATCATATAATGGATATAATTAAAGGAAAACCACAGTTTTTTAATATTTTCTACACTGTAAACAATACTTTGCTGCCTTTAATTTTTTTGTTAAATCAACTCACATTTACAAGTCATATCAACAAATATGAGTTGTCACAACTTATAAAATATAGTTGAGAAAAGTCAACTAAATTTACTACTCACCTGTAGTTATAACAACTCATCTCTAGTCAAGATTAATAATAGTAAGTTGAAATGACTTGTAAATCCGAGTTAATTCAACAAAAAATTTTAAGGCAGCAAAGCATTTTTTACAGTGTATGTTCTTACCTCACCTTAGACAAATTAATACATACCTGTATTTTTCAATGCAAACACTTAGGGCCCTATTTTAACGATCTGAAACGCAAGTGCGAAGCGCAACGCGCAAGTGAGTTTGTGGGCGGATCTTGGGCGCTGTTGCTATTTTCCCGGCATGAGAAATAACTCTTGCGCCGGGCGCAAATCAATAAGGGGTTGGTCTGAAGTAGGTTCATTATTCATAGGTGTGGTTTGGGCGTAACGTCAAATAAACCAATCAGAACGCTATCCAACATTCCCTTTAAACGCAAGGGCGCAAGTTCCATGGCGGGTTGCTATTATTATGACGGATTTACCAGGCGCACGCCAGGAGCGGTTTACAGCCGAGGAGACCCACAGTCTTGTAAGAGCAGTCAAAGACAGAGAAGTTGTTTTGTATGGGGATAGGAGAAACCCGCCCAAATCAGCGTCGGTTAAACAGGCGTGGGAGGATATAGCCACAGTCTCATCAGCTGGCATCCCATCGTTGCGCCAAGCAATCCCAAGCTTGCCAGCATAAATCGGGCACGCCGTGTAACGGGAGGTGGATCTGCCTCTACACAGATCTGCGTCCACCCTCACCGCTGAAAGGGTTTGGGGGCTTTGAAATCGGACAAAAGAAATGCAAGCAAGGTCCAACCCCAAAGTACACTTACAAATCAAGTTCATATACATTAAGGATTCTTATGAAAACATTTTAATTATTATTTACATAAAATAAGCGTAATACAGCCACACAACAAACTTATGAAAATATTTTTTTAATTTCGTTATTTGCATGAGAATTTTTTAACGCAGCCACACAATAATTAAAAACTATCACCACAATTCCCCTTATCTAGTGTATTAATATTTTTAAGTGTAACAATTTATGATTTGCAAAAATAACTGTTGCATCTGTGTAGATTAGATGCAAAGTGTGTGCGCGTTGTGCACGCTATACATTATGGTCAAGCATGCGCCCTTAAAATAGCATAATGAACAACGCGCAACTTTTTTTTTCTGGTCAGTGGCGCAATTGTTTTTTGAAACTGCAAAAACGCATCAGGGATGGTTTGCGCCGGAACACGCCTCTTTTTTTGCGCTGAACCACCCAGGGAGCGCAAGTTCATTCCCTAGTTTGCCGACGTGCGTCTGTGGAGGGAAAACCCGCTGTGCGCCGGTGCAAAATACGAATGATACATGCATCACTGACAAAGTCAATTGCGCTGGGTGCAAGATAGGGCCCTTAATCTTTGTACAGCGCGTTGTGAATGTGTTAGCATTTAGCCTAGCCCCATTCATTTCTCATAAAGTGCCGCAAACTAAAGGCCGCGGTATACTTTGTTTCTGCGTCTGGCTCGCTCGCACGTGTGCGCGCAGCTTTCCTGGATGGACGCTTTCGACAAGTATATGCTTTACAAATGATTTCTTATTCAAATTATAACTCTATCAGGCCGTCAGGGCTGCACTGATTTACAACATTTACAGTACATTAAAAAAATTAGGATTGATTAAGAAAAATAGCAGATGCACCATCGCAAGTTTAGAACAAACAAGAAAACAAACAACAGAAAACAAACATTATGGTGACAAAAAAAGCTTGAAATAAATGAAAATAAAATAAAAAACTGATAATGTGTGCAAATGCTGCCTATTGCATTTGTGTAATTGTTTGTAGTGGAGTGTCCCGTCTTTATATGTTCTCGCTCATACGTTGTCGTACGCGGACTGTCCACGTGGTCTCAAATTTTGACCCTCCTGATGACGAAAATGACATCATGCGGATGGTGTGCATACGCGGACGTCTGCTCTTCCGCCATACAATATAGTTCTCAATTGTATCCGCTTGAAAAATCGCCACGTTTTATTTTGTGCCACCATACTTGCTCCTGTAACTAATCATGTAACAGTCTTTAAATAGGGAAAACATGGAAGTGTTTGGTGGCTTCTAAATTCATCCCTGTTTGGATTCTAAGGAATGAATGGGGCTAGGCTAAATGCTACACTCTAAAAAAACAAACGGTGCTATATAGCACCAAAACAATTGCTTTGGATCGTAACGATAGAAGAACCATTTTAGTGCCATATAGCACCGGTGAAGAACCAGTGAAGCACCAGTGAAGCACCAGTGTAGAACCATATAGGGGCCATATAGCACCACATATGGTTCTACATAGCACTATATGGTTCTACACAGGTGCTTCACTGGTGCTTCACTGGTTCTTCACCGGTGCTATATGGCACTAAAAATGGTTCTTCTATCGTTACGATCCAAAGCAACTGTTTTGGTGCTATATAGCACCGTTTGTTTTTTAGAGTGTAACACATTCACAACGTGCTGTACAAACATTAAGTGCACGCATTTAAAAAAGATAGGTATGCATTAATTTGTCTAAGTTGATGTTAAAACGTAGTAAAATATTGAAAAACGGCGATGTTTTCCTATAAGTGTAAATTAGGCAGCGGCTTTGTTGTACTACAAATTTTGATAATCGCTTATTTCCCTTAAATAAACAAATAAAAAGAACACACCACTGGGTTAAAAGTTATCCAATGTAAGGTTGTTGTTACCCAACCATGCATAATAACCAAGCCTTTAGTTTGTAACATCCCAGAATTGGGTCAGAGATATGTTTTCCAATATTTACCCAGCATGAGTTAAATAACAGCCCAGCATTTTCTGGAATGTATGAAATAATAGTTTATCTGATAGTACATACTGTATCTGTTCTCACAATGGGAAATGTGAAATGTGTGCCACTTGCGCTTTGAAAAAAAAAATCATAGGACACCAAAACGTACTGTATTCATTGAAAGTAACATATATGTATATATGCATAGGAGCATGCGGTGTGGATTTGGCCGTTGGCAGTCGCAGTCTTTATTGTCTGCGGGTTGGGAGTTCAGAGCCAGTCAAATCTGAGATGAACCCCTCGGGTTTCCTGCCGAGCGGAGGCTCCAATTTAAAGGTCAACTGATAACAGCCCAGACTCATGAATATCCGAAAACATACCCCCACTTGCCCATCCCTCCATAAATCCGCCTGTCGCTCATATACACACCTCTGGCTTCATGCAATTGTATTTCTTTAGTCTTTATTCGTAAGTGTATGTAAAAATAAAAATGTAAAACTAATGTTTGAGCGTGGACCCCCTATAGACCTTGCCATTACAGCACATCTGTTTATGACTGGCGATCTGTTGTGTCACCTATTGTGTTTTAATGCTCAAGTCCTCATTAATGTTACTCTGGCCCTTTTTCGAGTCTAATGAGCTGATCTTCCAGATTCAGAAGACAGGCACAGTTTGACCTTCACACAGATACAATTGACATCCCAAATGAATGTGTGTGTCGCCTAATGAACAAACTCCCCTTAGAAGCTGCACCATCACAAAGCAAAAGGGCGGTGAGATCTGTCAGGATGAAATGGATGGGAGAGGGAAAAATAATATGTGTAATAACATTAAACCTTGCTTATCCCACGTGTGCATTAAAATCATTTCACGGGAGTGGGAAATGATGACGTGGCAGCACTGTATGGGTTCAGTAATGCAGAAACAGTCAAACAGAAATAAAGTATTTTATCTGTGACCCCAGTACACCTAATCACACCATCACACTCTTCTAGGAGATAGGAAAGTGTGAACAGACACCTGACCAGACCTGCCACCATATGTGGTGAGAAGTACAACCATCTGTTCTAAAGGGCAAATGTACCTCACCTGAACCTAAAGTCTTATTATATGTGTGTGTTCATCTGGCTCACACTTGCAACTTATACATAATAGGGTTCAAAATAAAGAGAATGCAAATAAGAAAACACATTTTACCGTTTTATTACAAATTATGCTATTAAAATATAAAGTTAAGTGAAACGTAAAAAAAAAATTCTCTAATTTCTTACATTTTAGAAGCTATCCAGACCCCATTTCCACCCCACATCTCTGTGTGTGCCTCCAACGTGATCTTATGAGAATACGTTTGTTTTTACGTGAAGTGTGGTTGTACCACACTTACATTTATTTACTTACACTCAAAAACGTATACTATCGAAGTATTGAAAGGACTATTACTGTATATTATTTTTTAACTTATTAACAGCTTTACAGATAACACATTTTCTATTCATAAATATTAAAATCGCGGGCATTGGCGTTTCTTACTCATATTAATGACATGTTTTTAGACTTATTTATTTAAGACAGTTTACTCATTTACCTAATGAAATGTTCATGACTTTCAGAGAATTACATAATAGTAAACAAGACTTAAAATCTTAAACTAAATAAAATTTCTGTAATCATTTAACTATTTTGTCCAGGGGCCCCAGTTTAACTCTTTCCCCACCAGCATTTAAAAAAAGTTGCCAGCCAGCGCCAGCATTTTTCATGATTTTCACAAAAGTTTAATGCCTTCCAGAAAATGTTCTTCTTTAAATATATAAACAAACAATATATCAGATGTAAGAACAGACCCTCTGCTTTCAAACAAAAAAAAGTTTCATCCTACCTTCATTAGTTCTCTTGTAATCACCTCTCAAACATGGGTAGGTTTCTTCAAAAACACCCAATTTTGAGCAAAAAGCTGAGATAATTCCATTTTTGCAAAGGACTTTTTATAAAGATCAGATGCAGAGCGATCTTTAAAACATACACAGAGTTCTTTCTCTTTCACAAGAGGCACTACTTCCGGGTTGTATAAGTTGCGGAAGTGAGCAACCTGGTGGATAATAGCGGTATTGCGGAAAGACAGAAAATCTCGTCATTAGCGGGGAAGCGTTTTCTCTTAATTGACGAGATATCTCGTCAATGGCGGTGAAAGAGTTAACAACATTTTATAGAATGCGTTAATTTATTATGAATTCTGTGTAATTATACCTAAAAAAAGGCTACAAACCAACGGCACTACTTTGTATAATTTAATGTTTTTTGGTCATAAATTTTCTTTTGGGGGGCGCGAAGGAATGCACCATAAACAAGAGGGACCGCACGCTGAAAAAGTTTGAGAACTTTTGGCATAATCATCCAAAGTCTGCATATTTATACGGGGGCCGCATTTTCTTAATAAGCCGCACTTTCGCCATATAAATTGCAAATTTCTGAAATTGCAAAATATGTGGGGGTTGCATGATTTCTTAGTCCCCGCATTTGTAAAATAAAAAAATGTTGCATTTACTTCACACATCCGCAGCTATGTGAAGAGACTTAATTACGCGATGTGAACATCAATGAAAAGCTGCAAACAGTTTTTGCAAGTTCACACAGTTTTTTCAAGTTCACGCAATTTCATCGCATTAAATTGCATAAATATCCCGCATATTCCATTGCATTTTTTAAGAAAACATGCCGCAAGATCCAGGAGTTTTGCCCGCAACAATCACAAAAAAACCCGAAAAGGCGTTTCCTACTATGGTAGGCTTCTTCTATTCAAAAATAATTACACCAAAACACAACATAAATTCACAAAAGATCTTCATTTTATTAATTCGCTGTTATCCAGAGATTTAAAATGCGAGGAACAGATCCAAATTTAACCCTTTATCCAGCGATCTTGATCCCAGTTCTCAGCAAAGACCGTTAACGTCAAATCTCACGTTTGTTATGAATTTAAATATTGTGGCTCAACAAGCTTTACAACACATTGTTAACACGGCAGTGATATCAAACGCTCATTGGCTCTTGTGTGCTATGACACAGATTTGCGAGATTGCCGTCTTTCAGTCGATGTACTTTTGAAATTTGAAATGCGCACATTGGCAGAGAGAAGCCGGATTCATGTTATCGTGGATTAATAACTTTAATACGTCTTGGTAATGTATAGGGTGGTTTCCCAGACAGGGTTTATCCTAGTCCCAGACTAAAATACATGAGCTGCCTTAATAAAAAAAAACTCTTTGTTCTGACATATCTTATAATATATCAGTGACATTGTTTTATCTCATGATTCACACCACTGTTGTCTTTTGTAAGGTATGTTTGTAAAAACTACTTAAATATCCTATTATAATTAAGGCCTAGTCCTGGATTAATCTAAACCCTGTCCAGGAAACCACCCCTATAGAGAGGGCCGCGACTGTAGCACATCATCGTTTTGGTACTGCCTTTGAAATTTTGCAAAAAATAACTTATTTTGATTAGAATTGTCTGTCTGTTATGCCTTTTATTTCTAACAATATTTACGTATTAATACTACGTATTAACAGTGAGACCAGGCTGGTGCCTCCTATATTCAGCGTTAGCCCTCCAGTCTAATGCTTTCTCAATCACAACCACCTGAGACCCCAACAAATACACACAGATGCACACACACACACATGCCTGACACCAGACAGATGAAGATGGTTCTATTTCAATGCAAATAGCATCTCATCCACAGGGTTAAGGTCTCTAGATTAGATTTGTGAGTCTGGCAGTACTCTACAGCAGGGACTCGGTTAATGGCTGGATTGACTTCCTCACACCTCGGATTCTGTTTCTATCGTGTGGTTGAATAAAGTTGAGTAGAGTGGGAGTTAATATACTGCTTTTCACTTACCTGGGCGGCTGGGAGTATGAACCACTCCGTGAAAGCCAAATTTGAAGTGTCTGTACCTCTTTTCACTTGGCATCAGCATCCAATTGGGGTCCGACAAGTGGACAGTGTAGACGGATTGCAGTTTACAGCTGTAATTTACATGAATCGCAAATGCTTCTCTTGTGACCACTTGTTATTGTATTTCATAGAGGGAGAAACAGGACCTCTGTGAATTTTAATCTCAACATGGCATTTCCATCCCAGTTTAGTTAGTTTTTTTATAGTATAGTGATCATATATAATTATTTATTAGTCTCTTTATTAGAATACAACCAGAAAATACAGGAAATTTGTATGCAATATTTTAAAAAAACTCCTAGTACACTTCAGCAATAGCATGAACCTGCAGGCTTTTAAACCTAAATGAAATAACATTTAATGACTTCAGGGCTTTAGTCATCTCAAAAGAGTTCAAGATGTCCCAAGAGAGGTCGCACTACATACTGACTTTTTCCTGAAAAGCCATTTTGTTAGAAATAGTTTTTTACATTTTGTGTATGTACTTCCTGTGTTTCATTTGAGTGAAACATTTGATTTTTACTATTTGGAATCCATTCAGCTGATCTCCGGGTCTGGCAGTACCACTTTTAGCATAGCTTAGCATAATCCATTGAATTCGATTAGACCATTAGCATCCCATTCAAAAAGATGTTAAGCGATCTAAGGAACATTTACACATGCCTGATGTCATTTCATGTTCTTAAGCACTGCTTCACTTCTCTTCTTGTTCTAATTTTGTATCCTCAATCACAAAGATTACAGTCTATTAATCTCTCACCTGTGTGCCACTCCTGTAGGAATCCAGCTGATTTCGGTCCTGACCTAAATACATCAAAATGAGTTTTAGTCTGAGTGTGTATGATAAGAACAGTCTGGAAAAAGCCGGTGAATTAGTCTCAGGGTTTGAGGACCAAAGCTCAGATAAAGCCGTGAAGGATGTGATCTGATTTTAGGACTGATCTGTCACACAGCCGATTCATTTGTGACCCTGTAGCAAAAGCCAACAATATACTTTGTATGGGGCAAAATTATAAATTTTTTTATGCCAAAAATCATTAGGATATTAAGTAAAGATCATATTTTGTACATTTCCTACTGTAAATATATAAAAAATGTATTTAACATTAGTAATATGTATTGCTCGGACTTCATTTGGACAACTTTAAAGGAGATTTTTTCAATGTTTTATTTTTTGTAACCTTATGCAGGGTTCACACCAGACGCGGTAGAGGCAGCAAGCGCAGGTGATTTACATGTTAAAGGACAAGTTCGGTATTTTACACTTAAAGCCCTGTTTTCAGATTGTTTATGATGAAATAGAACGGTTTTGACTGAAATTTCGACATATGCGGCTGCCCTGAGAATTTTTGCGTGTTTGTGTTTCAGCTCAGACCTCTACAATGGGTTTAATGGTGCACTGGAACAATCCTTCCTAAAATGCATTAAACTTTCGTTTACAAAGACATGAAACTCACCGAGTGGTCAGGGGTGTTCACTGGTATGCTCACACAAAAATCGCTGCAAAATACACATTCCAACGGGTTTTATCGTAGTTTTTGCCAACTCCATTGACTTGTATAAGATGTGCTGTGAGGTACGGTATTACTCCACGCCGGGAACTTTGTTTCTATTCTTGCTTTTGGCAATGGCGGATTAGCGCCACCACCTGGGCTGGAGTGTCTATTATTCAAGCTCTAAGCGGAAGAATGTACGGGTGTGAGGCGTTTGGAAAAATAGGTCCACAAGTTAACAACGAATGCTAAAACAGCTGTTGGAAAGCATCTTTTGCAGCGATTTTTGTGTGGGCATATCAGTGAACACCCCTGACCACTCGGTGAGTTTCACGTTTTTGTAAACGAAAGTTTAATGCATTTTAGAAAGGATTGTTCCAGTGCACCTTTTGTACCCATGCAACCCATTGTAGAGGTGGGAGGTGAAACACAAACACCCAAAAATTCTCGGGGCAGCCGCATATGTCGAAATTTCAGTCAAAAATGTTCTATTTCACCATAAACAATCTGAAAACAGGGCTTTAAGTGTAAAATATCGAACTTGTCCTTTAACTCAATGCAAAGACATGATTAGGCATCCTGCGGCGCGAATGGCACAATTGAGCATTGCCGCGGGAAACGCGCGAGTTGAAAAACCTGAACTTCGGCGGATTTCCGCGCCGTGTTAACCAATCAGGACCTTGCTAGTAGTTACGTGATTACAGAAAGCGAGTCGCAGAAGCCCCTCCCATGACGCAAATTTCTGCGTGAATGTCTCGAATTACTAGAATTTCATGTGCGGCTTCCATGCGTGAATGAAGAGAGTAAACTCAAATGTTCAAGCGTCCATCTACACGTGAATAGTGCATTTTTGCCGCATCTACCACGGCTCGTGTGAATGCACCATTACACTCCATAGTTTCAAAAAGTTGTATCTTGGACAAATATTGTCATATCCTAACCATACATCAATAAAAAGCTTATTTATTCAGATTTCAGATTTGATGTTTTTAATAAAAAAGACACTCAGTGTCACTCAATGTAAAGCCAAAGTCTGACCGACAGTAAAATGTCATTACTCATCCATTATTCACTTTTTTAACTTGCTGTTATGTTGTGTTTTTGTAAATATGTTTTAAGTACTTCAAAAGTGTATATTTATAAATGTTATGTGTATAACAAATGTTTTTTTTTTGTTTCACCAATTTTCTGTTTGTCTCTTATTAACTGTAATTACTTTTGTGTTATATTGGTATCATATCGGCCAATCGGCCATACAACTTTCTTAATATCGGCATCAACCATAAAAAACTCTATTACTCTGCACTACTTCGCTAAATCAGAGAGAGAGAGAGAGAGAGAGAGAGAGAGAGAGAGAGAGAGAGAGAGAGAGGGAGATTTCAGATTCAGTTGTTTGAAAAAAACAGAAGCTAAAAATAAGGTTTCTGGTCAAATTTGTTAAGACTAGGGTCTGTTTAAGCAAAAACAGTACATATGTGATGCAACAAGTACCATGGCCCACCCATCCTGTGTTTCACTTTCATTTCCTGTTTTGTTCAGAGAGAGACGGAGTGAGAGACTGGGCAAAAAAATGAATATAATAAAACCAAGCATTTCCCCAGAATCTGTGTGTTTGGCAGGTGCTTACCAAAGCTTAATGCCCTGAGGAACCCACAGCTGGCCCATGACCTAGAAATGAAGAATTACCAGAATGGTTTGGCAATTAAAACCCAAATTCTTGAGCTTTGCGGGAATGCCAGAGACCATTCCAGGAACACCTCCCCAAACCCCACAACCTCGCCAATTTGATCCAGACTTAAAACACTCAAACATATGCAATAGTAACCCTTGAGAGGAAAAACAGAGAAAGCGTGTTTGAAGGCTAAATAAATGATTTTCATAAAGAGCCATTAAAGGTTCTCCCCTCCATTTATTTACACATGCATAATTAAAAAAAGAAAGAAGACCTTGTTGAAATTAAGCAGCATTGCTGTTAAAGGAATAGTCAATTTTCTTAAAAGAAAAATTTAGATAATTTACTCACCACCATGTCATCCAAAATGTTGATGTCTTTCTTTGTTCAGTCGAGAAGAAATTATGTTTTTTGAGGAAAACATTGCAGGA
Source organism: Paramisgurnus dabryanus (assembly GCF_030506205.2). NCBI lineage: Eukaryota > Metazoa > Chordata > Actinopteri > Cypriniformes > Cobitidae > Paramisgurnus > Paramisgurnus dabryanus. The sequence continues at coordinate 32,467,417 of NC_133353.1, forward strand.
TTTTTCTCATTTTAATGGACTTTAATGGACACCACCACTTAACACTTAACTCAACACGTAACAGAGTTTCAAAGGACTCTACACAATCCCAAACGAGGCATAAGGGTCTTATCTAGCGAAACGATTGTCATTTTTGACAAGAAAAATAAAAAATATGCTCCTTTAAACCACAATTTTTCGTCTAGGTCCAGTCCAGCGTGACCTAACGTAAATGCGTAGTGACGTAGGGAGGTCACGTGTTACATATATAAAACGCACATTTGCGGACCATTGTAAACAATAAACTGACACAAAGACATTAATTAGTATCATTCGACATACAACAATGTCGGAACGGTCCTCTTCCAACACACTTGTAAACACTGGGGCGGAGTTTCGCGTTCGTCCTCTGTGACCTCTTGACGTCATGACGTATTTGCGTGAGGTCACGCTGACGCTTTCAGGACTGGATCTAGATGAGAAATTGTGGTTTAAAAGTTTATATTTGTTATTTTTCTTGTCAAAAATGAAAATCGTTTTGCTAGATAAGACCCTTATGCCTCGTTTGGGATCGTTTATAGTCCTTTGAAACTCCGTTGAAAAAAACTGTTACGTGTTGAGTTAAGTGTTAAGTGTTGGGGTCCATTAAAGTCCATTAAAATGAGAAAAATCCTGCAATGTTTTCCTCAAAAAACATAATTTCTTCTCGACTGAACAAAGAAAGACATCAACATTTTGGATGACATGGTGGTGAGTAAATTATCTGGATTTTTCTTTTAAGAAAATTGACTATTCCTTTAAGATAATGGTCCCCAACATGCTGGTTTTTAAGTGTCCCTACCAGTCTTCCTTACTTGCTTAGTTAGCAAGTCTCTTTCGGCCAAGCTTAAGAAAAGTTTACAACAGATCAGAGTTAAAGCTTATGAAAAGAAATGCCTCCTGGTCTTGGTTGGTCTTTACAGCAGATAAGATAGTCTATCTAAAGTCCTACTGGTAGCTGGAGCATCGACCTTGTCTCCATTTTCCTGCTGTTTACTTAACATCCCAAAGAGAGCGAGGGAACGAGAGAGATCAGTCACAGTGATAATTGTGTGCTTGAGGTGAACGAAGGTTAATGAATCTCTCCCTCATCGCTGTGACCTTTCCAGCATCAACCCTCAGTTCTTTCTGGACATTTTTTAATGACAACCTTTAAATAATTTATCAAACTTATTTCCCTTCATTAGCCGTCGCCTGTGACATTTTCCCTGCTCCGCCTCACATCTCTCCGGGAATATCGCCATCGATTCCTCATGGTACACACGTGTTTTTTTAACATTTGATATTTCATCAATCGCAATTCCATTAAAAATGAAGTTATCACACTCTCTCAATCTCTCTCTCTCTCTCTCTCTCTCTCTCTCTCTCTCTCTCTCTCTTCAGTGCATGGCTGATATTTGAACATGTGGAAGACATTGGTAATCAGAAACTAATGTGAGCTCATTAAATAAACCTGGAATATAAAAAACTATGATAGAGAGAGAGCACATTCATTTTGAACGTACAGACTGCTGTGTTGAAATAAGATGTCGCTAACCATCTGGTGGGAAGTCATCGTGCACTGAGTTATTTATGGGTTTGTTATAAATTCATGTTATTAGCAGGTAATGATCATACTCTGTTTACTAATGTGTCTTGTACTGTAAGTAATAGAGGGTGGCGAGGGTTCATTAATACGTCTCTGGCATCAATTGGTGTTGCTGTAGCTCAATGGTAGAGCTCATTAGTGTGTTAGGAAAGGTCATAGGTTTGATACCCAGGGAACAGACATGTGTTGTTGTATAATTGCAGGCACATTTGGGGGCCCTATTTTAATTAAGTTAGCACATTGTCTAAAGCGCATGGTGCACTGTTTAAAAGGGCACGTCCGAATCCACTTTTGCTAATTTAATGACGGAAAAACTGGTTTGTGCGCCTAGCACACAGTCTAAAAGGGTTGTTCCTATTCTCGTAAAGAGTAATGGGTGTGTTTTGGGCATAACGTGCAATAAACCAATCAGAGTCTCATCTCCAATCTGGTGCACAGTCTAAAAGGGCGTGTCTGAATCCGCGTTTGCTAATTTAACGGCGGAAAAACTGGTTTTTCAGGATGGTTTTTAGACGTTTCAGGATTTCAGGATATCATATATCAAAATCATCATATAAAATAAATCCGTGGGGTAGCATTTAAAAAAAAAACCATTTCAAAATAGATGCAATAAGTGCATTTTTTTAAAGCAAAAGATTTAATTGTGAAAAAGTGAAGCAGCTCTGTACGTCTTCAAATGTCTCATAATCGCTCCTCATTTATGTCCAACAGACTCAATAATAATCTTTTACATTTTAAATATTTGATTTTTCATATTTGAAAGCATTTTTGTGCTACTGCGCATCCATGTGCGTGATAAGCAAAAGCACGTTGCCGTCCTGTTTATAGTCGCATATTAAATAACAAAAATAATATTGCACTTTAGACCAGGTTTTAGTTGGTCAATGGCGTAGTCTATTTAAGTTGCCTCAAAATAGCAACGCGCCAACAATGCGCCTGAACACACCTCGTTTTCACACCAGAATGCCCATGGGTGCAAAATGGGCACAAATGCATTTGCTATTTAAACAACGTGGCGCTAAACGTGAAAATGATAATTGTGCAGGTTTCAAACTAGCAAAAGACACTTGATAGGGCCCTTGGTTTCCAATGTCATTATTGTTTTTTTGCTTTTTTAAAATGGTTACATTTTTTATTATTAATAACATGGTGGATATTGTCATAAATAACAAAATGTTAAGTTCATAACAATATAATATTCTCTGTAAAAAGTGTCGTAAATAGCTGAAAATCATAATATCCTGTGGTCCAAATTCGTCGTTGTGAGTCCTGTTGTACCTAACTATTAAATTTAACCATTTGAAAAAGCAGAAAAATAATGGACACCACACTAATAAACATACCTTTAATGCATTGTGTATCGCTTTGGATTAAAGCATCTGCGAAAAGCGTAAATTGTAGGGTAGAGGATTTCTTCTTAATATGGAAAAATTGATTTCACACTTTAATATCACTAACTGTAGTATGAGCAATAGTTATAGCTCTCACCTTAGCAAGAACTTCTGATGAATGTTTTAAAGAGACCAGAAATGGAGAAGAAATAGATAAGTGTCTGATTTATTAAAAAAGTGGAGCGAGAGAAAAGTAACATGGATGAGAATTATTAGGTGTGAGATTTACAACTTCTGCTCAACTTCTCCTCAATTTGGTTATGAAGAAGCTCCTCTGGCTAAAAGAAGCATCCTAGGGAGAGGGGAAGGGGGTACCTCCTGCTGTCTCAGCAAGTCTAATGACTCCCAATAACCAGCCAAACTCCCGCACCCCCCCAGGCTCTCCTCTGCATGTGTCACACCGACAACTTCCATCTGAACTTCACACCGAATTGTTCATTTCGGTGATAAATGGATTAATTAGCGAGAAAATCCGTTTTGGCCGTCTTTCCGTACACCGGACATCTGCTGTAGTTTTGTTTATTCTGCATTTTTGCGCTCGGATTTCTGGCGGGGTGACGCTTGTGGATTCCCACCTTTGCCTGCACTCGCTGTGGATGCTGGGTAATCCACATCTTGGATTGAGGTTGTCAGATGAGGGTTCAGATTTTGTTGACAGGTGTTAAGCACAGGAAGAATGAGGAAATAATAAAGAGAGAGAGAGAGAGCTTAATTGCACCTTAATGTTTGTTAATATTGTGTTATTGTATGTTTCTCGTTTTATGTATAATGCTTTGGCAATATTGTAAGTGACACAATCATGCCAATAAAGTTCTTTAAATTGAATTCAAATTGAGAGAGAGAGAGAGAGAGAGAGAGAGAGGGAGAGAGAGAGAGAGAGAGAGAGAGAGAGAGAGAGAGAGAGAGAGAGAGAGAGAGAGAGAGATTAATTAATCAACACCATATGCGGCTGTTTGAAAGAGTCGGCATCTGTACGTTCACGCTCAAAGTAACATAAATAAACATAGGTACTGTTTTGCTAAGTAATTTGATTTTGGTGTGCATAAAACTCAGTTCTAATTACTGTAAACAGATCATATCTGATGTGACACCAACAGGTAATCAAACCTTAAATGAGAAAATTATTTTAACTCAATTTAATCCCTGTTGAGCAGAATCTCAGAAATTAGACTTAAAGAACTACATTTCCCAGAGTGCATCAGCAGCAGTAAATCAGCTGCTTGTCATGTGATCAGTCATTGTCACTGATTTGGAGCACCTGTTAAAACATGGGGTTCCTCAGTCATTCAGACAAACAAACTTCACAGAGAAGACACTCCAAATTCACTCATAGGTTCAGTCCAAAGACGCCAATGGTTTGTGAAATGTTTATTTACTTTGTAGTGTACTGTTTTATTCCATGTAAAAGGTTTAAGTACTTAATTTATCATAAAATTCATGTAAAATGTTTAGTTAAAATATTTGATTGAAATGTTTCATTGGAATGTTTAAATGAAATGTTTCATTAGAATGTTTAAATGAAATGTTTCATTAGAATGTTTAAATGAAATGTTTCATTAGAATGTTTAAATGAAATGTTTAATAAGGATGTTTAATTGAACTGTTTAGTTAAAAAAAAACTTTTACTTTTGTTCTCTGTTTAAAGGTTTACAACCTAATTCACTGCTATTTCACTGCCTAATTCACTGCCTAATTCACTGAACAAATTAATCAACTGACAAAGCCAAACGAAAAATAAAAGTGATTAAGCTGGAAATTTGAGTTGTCCTTGTGTCCTTTGGAAATTGAACAAGAGAGGATTTGACAGTTGTAAACCACGCGAAGCAGCCTGGCCCTGAGGATAAACGGCTTCAGATCCAGAAATAAGCTGTTGACGTAGAGGAAATCAAGATGGCAGAAGATGTCCTGGGAATGACGGTCCACCAGCTCAAAAAGGAGAGGACCACTGCAAAAAGCAGCTTCACTAGACAAGCCAACTTAATTTCAAGAGAAGCAAGCAGAATGCTTCAAGTGGAGTTAAAGGAGGAATACACTAAGCTTTCAGATTGTTTCAGGAAGATGCTCGATGCCAATGATGACTACAGAATTGGACTGGAGGCAGACATTAAGACTGAAAATGAGGAAGCAGGTCTTAATGAACAGCAAGAAGCCGACATTGATAGATCTGTAAAGGAAGGTGAAACAAAGTTGGCGGAAATAAGAACCATTGTTCAAACAAACCTGTGGTCGAGGTATGGAGAGAGTGAACTTCTGGTGGCAATCTCGGAAGCAGAGAAAGGCAATGATGAAGCGGCTGATGTGCCTGTGGAAAGTGCCAATTTGGAGGGCTATGAAGTGCACCTCAGTCTCTTGGACAAGAGAATAAAAGAGGCCATCTCAGCAATGTCAACATGGGAGAGATGGATCCCTAAAGAGTTAAAGGATGAATTAGATGGAAGAGTCAAGGACATAAGAGCATCCTACTACAGGCTTGAGGTAAGGAGAGCTGAATTTGTCACTGCACGGACGGTCAATGAGCAAAGCACCGGACCAGTACAACCCCAACTGGCAACATCCACTCCATTAGTAAGAATTAAGCCAACCTCTCTACCTATTTTCAGTGGAAGCAAGAGAGAATATCACAGATGGAGGAAAGACTGGGAGAGCCTGCAAAAGCAGGGAGAGCCATCTGGATCAACTGAAGTTAAGAAAATTCAACTCTTGGAAAGTGTGGATGACAGAATCTCAAAAGACCTCAGACTTTCAACCTACACCACTGCCAAAGACATGTTCAGAGTCTTGGAGAACAGATATGGCAACAAGTCAACCATCACAGTTGAAATCCTTGAAGAGCTAGAGAAGATGCCACATGTGAAAGGGAACCAGCCAAGAAAGGTCATTGACCTCATACAGTCAGTGGAGAAGGCCCTAGCAGATCTTACAGAGTTAGGAAACTCTGGAGCCATAAATAACCCACTGGTAATTAAAACCATTGAAAGCAAGTTGCCTGACTTTATTAAACGAGACTGGGTGATGTTCATGGTTGAACCAAGGAACAACGTCACATCAGACAACCACTTTGGCATGCTTTTGAAGTTCTTGAAAAGTCAAGAAGAAATACTGGAGAGACTCGAACAGCTCAGAACTGTGGAGAAGGTGGAGAAATCAGATCGTTCAGACAAAAAGTACGACAGAAAAATCGCCTCAACAAAAACCACAAAGAAAGAAGAGTTTGATGAAGGATGTGGTGTCTGTGGTGAGAGAGGGCACAACAACAAAATCTTCTTTTGTAGAAAGTTCAAAAGACTTAAACTACCTGAAAAGAAAGCTGTATTGAGAAAGCTGGGAGCATGCAGAAAATGTCTTGGATGCCATGATGAAGATGGATACTGCAGAGACACATTCCTATGCAGAAATAAAGACTGTAAAAAGGAAGGTGGTGCCCCAGACCACCATTTTTTCCTCTGCCCAAAGGGAGAATTCAAAAGAGGGGAAGAGAGAAAGAGTGGAAAAGACGTCAAAGGTGAAAGCAAACTAACTGAGGAACAAGAGGAGATCTTGTCTGAACTTTCTCCAGAAATGGCAGATCGATGCAGAAAGGCTTTCACCAACACCAACAAAACTGCAGTGACACTTGATGCTTCAGGCCAGTCTGAGCTATTGCAGAGAAATGGGCTCTCTGAACTTCCAGTTATCATGATGTTGATGCAAGTCACTGCAAACGCAGGGCAGAAGATTGGGACTTTAATTGACCTTGCTTCAGATACAAACTACATCACCCATAAGGCTGCTGAAAGACTAAGGTTAAGACATGAGAAGATAACTTTAGTTGTGCATGGGGTTGGTGGTATGGCTATGGAAGTGAACACACAAAGGTATCTCCTCAAAGTCAGAGTCAAAACACCAAAAGGAACAGAGAGAGCTCATGAAATGGTCTGCTACGGCTTAGATGAAATCGCCAGAGTGCATCAAGTAATTCAACCTGAAAAATTGAGAAAATTCTTCCCAGAAGTCAAACTGAAAGAATTGGAAAGGCCAGAAGAGGTTGAACTTCTTATTAGCCACCGAGAGGGAAGACTCGCTCCACAGAGAGTAAAGATCATTGGAGACCTCGTCTTGTGGGAGGGTCCGTTGGGTAAGACAGTGGGTGGAGCACATCCCGACTTATTTGAAGAAGTAGAGGTAGCAGCATTTGAGTCCAGAACACACTTTGCTCGTTCCATGAGGACAGCAGCTGTCAAATATCAAGAAATCACAAGTCCAACAATTGATACAGCCCAGCCACAGCAAAAAGATGAAGCTCAGACCAAATTTACAGCAGTCAGTAACCGTAAGTTCCTAGAGTGGTGGCACTGGGATAGCATCGGAGCTGCATGTGAGCCAAGATGTGGAGGATGCCGTTGTGGAAACTGTCCACCAGGAGGAAAAGAAATGACCCTGGCAGAGGAGAGGGAATTGGAGATCATTAAAGGAGGTCTTACCTACAAGAAGGGGGATGCTCACACATCAGTGCCACATTGGGATGCAAAGTATCCTTGGACGGTAGATCCAGCCTCTCTCCCAAACAACAAAGGTGCAGTCCAAGCTTGTTTCTTAAAGATGGAAAAGCAACTAAGCAGAGAATTAGACTGGAAAGTTGCATATACTAATCAGATACATGAAATGATTGAAAGAGGCGCAGCCATAAAACTCACCAACAAAATTATGGATGAATGGAACGGACCAGTGTGGTACGTAAGCCACCTGGTGGCACCAAACCCTCATTCAGTGACCACACCAATTCGTATTGTATGGAATAGTAGCCAGAAATACAAAGGCGTGAGTATGAATGATCTTCTTTTGAAGGGACCAGACGTTCTCAACCCTATCAGAGCTGTCTTACTGAGGTTCAGAGAAGGGATGTATGCATCTCTAGGAGACATCAAAAAAATGTACAACTCTGTATGGCTGGAGGAGCGTGAGATGCATCTTCATAGGTTCCTCTGGAGGGACAGCCCAGATGAAGAGATAGGTGAATATGCAATTACCAGAGTCAATATTGGGGACAGACCTGCTGGTTGCATTGCTCAGTTGGCTATGAGGGAGACGGCACGCCTGCCCAACTTTCTTCACTTAGAAGATGAGCGCAGAGTCATTGAAGAGGACAGCTATGTAGATGACCTCTTAACCTCCCATAATGACCTAAATAAACTTGACAATATTACAGCAAATGTGGAAGAGATCTTGAAAGCTGGAGGTTTCTTCCTCAAACCATGGGTCCGGTCAGGGCAAAGTGGGAGGCAAGAAATGGAGACAGAGGAGGGTTTAACAGAAACACAAAGTAAAACCTTAATTCTTCCAAATCAAATGAGAGGTGAAGACAATAAAGCCTTGGTTATTGGCTACCAAATGGATGAAGACAAGCTCTACATGTTAACCTCAGTTAACTTTTCCAAAAGGAAAAAGAAGATGAGAGTTGGAAAAGATCTTCTTAAGGAGGAGGTAAGAACTGAGACACCGAAGCCACTGACTAGGAGGGGTCTCTTAAGCCAAGTGGCTGGACTGTACGACCCAATTGGCTTAGTCACACCTGCAAAACAGAAGGGAGCAATTCTTGTAAGAAAAGCATTCCAAGAGGGAGGGGGTGGGAAACTTACCCAAGAAACTTGGGACCAACCTCTCTCAGAAAGCCTCAGAGAAGAAGCCATACAGCTTTTTGAAGAATATGTGCAGCTTGGACAGGTAAAATTCCACAGGAGCCTCACACCAGCTGGCTGGGAAAGGAGACCTTGGGGCATCACATTCTCTGATGGAAGTGACAAATCCTATGGAGCTGTGATGTACTTAAGATGGGAGACAAGTCAAGGCACTGAAGTTCGATTTGTTGAGTCGAAAGCCAAGCTGACACCCCTGGATCAGAAGGGAGAAGCTGTAAAAGCTGAGATCTGTGGTGCTGTCTTCGCAGCTAGGATCAGGAAGTATGTGGAAAAACATGCTCGAATTAAAATTGAGAGATGGTTCCATCTACTCGACAGTCAAACAGTCTTGGGAGCCATTCAAAGAGTCAGTTATGGGTACAAAACCTTCTTTGCAAATAGAGTGGGTGAAATCCAGAAGGCTGGACTAGTGCAAGACTGGTGGTGGATCCGTGGAGATCTAAACATAGCTGACATCATAACAAGAGGAGGCGCTCCTGAAGATTTGAGGGAGAATTCTACATGGCAAAATGGACCAGAGTTCCTGAGGTGGCCAGTGGAGAAGTGGCCTATAAAATCAGCAGGAGAGATTGCAGCTCATGCCAGGGAGAGTGTCAACAAGCTTCAGAGAAAGGCATTCACAGGTGCATTAACTAGAGCTCAAGCCAGAAGCAGTCAGAAAAATGAAGACCTACAAGGTAATCAGGAAAGTCCAAAGAGTAAAACTCAAGAGGGAATACCTGTGGTAAATCCAACTCCTCTTCTAAGTATGAAGCCCACTGGATGGGTTAAAAATCTCATAGAAGTAAGAAGATCCAGTAGTCTGTCCAAACTGGTGAGAGTCGTTGCCTGGGTTTGTCTTGCTTCCAAGCAGTGGCTGAAGAGGAAGTTTCGGGCCCCTAAACAGTTAAAGTGGGAAGTTAGATCACCCAAGCAAGCTGTGCTGACTGTTAAAGAAAAAGAAGATGCACTCAAAGACATCTTTCTTGCAGCTCAAGAAGGTACAGTTTTTGCAGACACAACTCTAATCAGACTGGCAGTATACAAAGATGTGAACTCCGGACTGCTAGTTTGCGGGGGCAGAATTCAGATGTTCAATGAAGATAAGACAGCAGTGCCAGTTTTACCATTTGAAGCATGGGTATCTACACTGTTGGCACAGGAATCCCACAAAGCAAACCACGAAGGAGTGGCAGGAACCCTTCTCCGGATGAGAAAGAAAGCCTGGGTAATAAAAGGCCGTAGACTTGCCAAGAAAGTGGTTGACAGCTGTGTGGTTTGCAGGAAAAACAAAGCAAAACACTGCCAACAAATCATGGCTGACTTGCCTCTAGAGCGAACAGGCCCAGCTGCACCTTTTGAATTCACCACTATGGACCTTTTTGGCCCTTATGAAGTGAAAGATGAGGTCAAGAAGAGAACTAGACTCAGAGTATGGGGAATAGTTTTCTGCTGCATGGCTTCTAGAGTCATCCATACTGAAGTGGTGAGTGACATGTCTTCTGAAGGATTCTTGCTAGCCTATCAAAGGTTCACCTCACTGAGAGGACACCCCAAGAAACTCTGGTCAGACCCGGGCACTAACTTTGTGGGAGCCAGACCTGCACTGGAGAAGCTTTACAAATTCCTGAACCAACTAAACAAATCTGAAATTGAAGACACAGCTGCCAAGCATGGTACAGAATGGTCATGGAAGATTCACCCTGGAGACTCTCCCCATAGAAATGGTGCAGCAGAGGCAGCTGTCAAAGTAGTAAAGCGGGCATTAAGCAACCTTGGTGGAGATTGTGGTTTCACATGGGGAGAATTTCAAACTTTTCTCTTCATGGCAGCCAACCTTGCAAATGAGAGACCCATCGATGCAAGAACTCAAAGCAGAGAAGACTGTGTAGAGTACATCACCCCAAATTCTCTGCTTTTAGGACGTGCCAATCCAAAAGGAGACCCTGGGGATTTCCAATTTGATGGCTACCCTTACAAAAGACTTAAACGTATTCAAGCAGAAGTAAGCAATTTCTGGAAGAAGTGGAGCCAATTGGCTGGACCCAATTTGTTTGTAAGGAACAAATGGCACACCAAAGAGCGAAATGTTGCGGTTGGAGATGTGGTTTGGTTGGCTGACCAAAACGCCTTGAGAGGACAATATAAGCTGGCTAGAGTGGTCGGTGTTAATGCTGACAGCAAAGGCATCGTAAGAGATGTGCTTGTGAGAACTTTTCCCAGCTATCCTGTTCACATCACAAAGGCGAAAGACAAAGAAGGTCACATTAGAGCTAATAGTGAAAAAACCAGGAGGCTCCAAACCAAAATCCCAGCCACAATTCTTCACAGAGATGTCAGACGCCTTGTCATTCTAATTCCCATTGAAGAACAAGCAGAGGTATGAAAGAACTTGTGTGACCTCTGGTTTTGAAAAACCAGGAGCTCAAGTGGGAAGTGTTGAGCAGAATCTCAGAAATTAGACTTAAAGAACTACATTTCCCAGAGTGCATCAGCAGCAGTAAATCAGCTGCTTGTCATGTGATCAGTCATTGTCACTGATTTGGAGCACCTGTTAAAACATGGGGTTCCTCAGTCATTCAGACAAACAAACTTCACAGAGAAGACACTCCAAATTCACTCATAGGTTCAGTCCAAAGACGCCAATGGTTTGTGAAATGTTTATTTACTTTGTAGTGTACTGTTTTATTCCATGTAAAAGGTTTAAGTACTTAATTTATCATAAAATTCATGTAAAATGTTTAGTTAAAATATTTGATTGAAATGTTTCATTGGAATGTTTAAATGAAATGTTTCATTAGAATGTTTAAATGAAATGTTTCATTAGAATGTTTAAATGAAATGTTTCATTAGAATGTTTAAATGAAATGTTTAATAAGGATGTTTAATTGAACTGTTTAGTTAAAAAAAACTTTTACTTTTGTTCTCTGTTTAAAGGTTTACAACCTAATTCACTGCTATTTCACTGCCTAATTCACTGCCTAATTCACTGAACAAATTAATCAACTGACAAAGCCAAACGAAAAATAAAAGTGATTAAGCTGGAAATTTGAGTTGTCCTTGTGTCCTTTGGAAATTGAACAAGAGAGGATTTGACAATCCCACAGGTGGGACATGAATTTCCTACAATTTCATGTTTAGCGAATGCATTTTAAGTTTTTTTTTTAATCTTTCTGTTTTGCTACAATATCAGAAAAATGGTCTCTAGTGGCGCTTTTCCATTGCATACTGTATTACCACACGGTTTGGGGTGGGTCAGCTTACTTTTGGGGGCTTTTCCACTGGGTGCAGCACGTAGTACCCGATACATTTTTTAGTACCACCTCGGTCGAGGTTCCAAGTGACCCGAACTGTTACCAAAACTTGACATGAAAACACTGGAATACCATCAGGAATACCATAACAGTTTTTCCATAATTGCAGTTTGTGGCGATGTGCACGTCTGCATATATGCTTAAATGCAACTTAAATGAGGCTCAGCGGAGCGCGTCGACCAACGCCACAGGTGTTAGTACAGAAACTGTCATGTGAGACAGAGGTAGTGATAAACACGATGTGCAAACATTTATTTGTGGTGGTCAGTTTTAATTTTGTGGCGGACTGAGAAATAAATGATGTATGGGAATGTACAACGACGCTCTCATGTGATGTCACAGCAGTAGGCAGCGCAAATATAACGACACGCCTATAAACCCTCCCACTCCGAAGTGATACTAAACTCCATGGAAAAGTTAACCAAGCCAAAGTCAGGTGAGCTGATCAGACCTGACCCAAACCAAACCGTGGGGTACTATGCAATTGAAAAGTTCCATCGCTGTCACTAGGGTGGTACCCTTTTAAAAAGTGCACCTTGGCACCTAAAGCAGGGGTCTTCAACCGGGGGTCCGCTGTGGAACTTTGGACAATTTTTGACCAATGTTTCCAAGCAAAGCTGTGTGTTTTGTTCTGTGAAAGGTGCTCCTGTGTGTAGGTTTGGTCTTGGGGAATGTGGTTGTGTTTGCCTTGGGGAATGTTAAATGTCTGTGTGTGTGTGCGTGCGTGTGTGTGGTTTGTTGTTTCTATACTATTTCCTTACGGTATTGGTTGAGATCTGTAGACGATGGTAAATGTGGTGTCTCAAATTGTGTCAAATTTAGTTTTCCTGGGAAATCACAAGATGTGCACCCACACACATAGAGATGCATCTCTAAGCGATTGGATTTGAGTCTAGCTGTATCACGGCAAATGAAATGCTGAAGCAGATGGAAATCCTCAATGAAACATGAAATGCAGCAGAGGGGTGTACTGTATCTCCCACCCCCTCTCTCCTCTCATTTTCTATCTTCTTTCTCTTCCTTCCCCTCTTTCTCATCCAGTTGTTGGTTTTCTCTATTACACACATTTTCGTGCTATAATGAAATATCCTATTTCTGCAGCTGTTGCATTTTCTGGACAGCTTCCCAGAATAAACAAGCAATATTTTGCGGAGAGTTAGTGTGATTGGACTCTCGTCTTCCCTCTTCTCCTCTCCTGTCTTGTTCTCGGAAAATGTTGAAATATTTAATTACATTAATAAGCAATGGCAATTAATAAGCGACTTTGACAAGGGCTAAATTGTGATGGCTAGATGACTGAGTCAGAGCATCTCTGTTATCGGTCTGCACAGGTCAGTACCTATCAAAGTAGTCAATATCAATATAAGGCCAAGGCTCGTTGATGCACGTGGGGTACGAAAGCTGGCCTGTGTCGTTTGATTCAACGGATGAGCTACTGTTGCTAAAATTGTTGAAAAAGGGAATGCTGGTTCTGATAGAAAGATCTAGTGGAGTCCATGCCTCGACGGGTCAGGGATGTTTTAGCATTATGGAAACAATATATATATATATATATATCCAGGGGGGACAGCAGAGTTTTCCATGTGTGATTGTTTGTTTAACGCTGGATTTCATTGAAAAGTCCCAACCGGGTCAAGAGTTGCATGCTGTAACTGTTTCATGTTGGAAATAGACGTGTAAGTGCATATTATATAAATGACACCAGGGTTTCCCACAGAAAATTTGTTAGTTAAGGTGTTAGTGTTGTGCAGGTGGGCGGGCCAGGGCCGTGACAATCAAAAGGGGTGGGGCGTACGCGTCATGATGAAAATATTTTATTTAAAACACTCAAATAAATCTCAATTTTGAGGAAACTATGACAGAAAATGAACACATACTAGATTAGTTATGAATTAAATGTTTTATCAACAGGCTAGTTATCCTCCAGACAGTGACGGACCATGTCTTCTCTCATTTCGGCCATGCAGCGTTTGGTGGAATTTTTTGTGGTAGGGTATCCCAGCTTCGGTGGGCTCCGAACTGAAAAGTGCCGCGGGAAACCCTGGACACGAACAGGTAGTGAATTATAGGTTAAACAGTGTTGTATAAAGTGTTGACTCGTGACTCGCTCCTCCCGCAGTTCGTAACTCCTCTTTCCGAATTATTTTGTACGTTATCGGAAAGAATCAGTAAAGCTAATCTGTCTTTTATAAATCTGATAAAACTAAAGAGTCTTTGGAGACAAGAAGGATGTAATACTACTCTATAGGTACTCCAGATTAACATCCGATACGCAGAAACAGTGTATGTTATGGATGTTTTAATTTTATTAAATTTATTACCTAATTTTATTTATTTTATTAGATTTCATATTTCACTCCCATGGGTCATGTCTGATTCAATTCAATGTCTAACTCTTGAAGCAGTCAATTCTTTAAATTTGAATTTTGCCCATCTTACTGTCAAATAATAAATCCTTGAAAGCGACAAACTCAATAAAGCAATGAACCTGAAGTCATCCCAGCAGGTCGTTCAAATGTTATTTGCAGCCGTTGTTCTGCCCGTGACAGTTAATAATGCATTTTTGTTACACTATAAAGTTAAGCTGGCTAATCCCTTTTTCCCCGAGAAGAAGAGAAAGTGTGTAAGTTTTGTTTTGTAATGAATCTGGGCCTGTCATCTGTATTCACAATGCGGTATTGTACCGTAAGCTTGTCAGAGCTGTTTTTCACGAGTGCGGAGTATCCTAAAGGAGCAAAGCTGCTTTTGACCTGATAAGCTCATTTGAATTCCACATTAATTACTCAAGTACCCTCTAACTCTGTAACGAGACCTCACAGTGTGAGCGAGAGAGCGAGAGGAAAAACGGGAAAGAAAACAAAAAGAATAAGAAAAAGAGGGAGAGAGGGATGGTAAATTAGCCTGCGTGCCTCTGAGCATTTTCTCTGCCTTGTCGAGGCTAAACTGAGGGCAATAGGGAATAGGATCCAATGTGTCAGAATCTCCGTGGCAACCGATTCCTCAGCATCCTGTCTCTGCACGAATACTCAGGAATCTGCACCCTACCCGGGCTGCTGTACGGTTTGCATCTTTGGCCAGATTGGATCTGTTACCGCCTCAGATGAAATTTATGAAGAATATCTTCCCTTCTTTTCCTCTTCAGACACCGCTGTAATCGCTTTCCTCCTGTTTTAGCTCAGCACCGTGCCATATTCCACAATCCTCTTATGTTATGTATGCCATGATTTGGCCTTTTCTTACCTGGTTTGGCCACATGACCATGCAAAGGAAGTCCTGCAATTTAGGGGAACATATTTGAAACGGTCTCTGGGGGTCAATGAGGGACATCTTCTTTACAGGACGTGATGGTATCATCCCTGGCACTTGTCCTTTCAGTCTTAAGGGGATCGCACACTAGCCGCGCAGCGCCGTGCCGTTCTAAAAAAATCAAATACATTGTTTTCTATGAGTATATGCACACCGGCGCTGCCAGGTGGCGCCTGTCCGCGCCGCCCAGCTGTGACTCAGGAAGTTGCTCAAATCCCTGTCGCGCCACACAGCGCCACTCACATAGTTTAACTTTAAATAACATCATATTTGTCCCAAATCATTAAAGATTAACATTGGCTGCTAACGTATATTTAGCATTTTGAAGTAGACGCTATCTGACGAAGCTCGCGCTATTTAATGTGCACTTCCGGTTTACAATACCTCCGAGTTGTCCTAGACGCGACTCGACGCGGCTCGACGCTGAGCTGCGCGGCTGGTGTGCGATCCCCTTTATCCTCTGTCAGAAATTATTTGTTTATGTAAGAGAAACCCAATCACACTGAAGTGAACCTTCATTACCGTATTTGATGTGCTTTTGCCTGCTAGTTGTTTGCTACAGAGCAGTTTTTGGTTGGATGTCTATGAGTGGTCTTGAGCTTAAATCATACAGACATCAACACAATGTCAAAAAGACAAAAACAATCAAAAGCCTCCTTTTTTAAACAATGACCCAGTTTGCATCTTTCTGACGCCAGTAGACATTACACGTAGCGTCTGGTATGGAAACAATATGTAAGCTATCTCCCTCTTTTTTCTTTTTTCAATCTCTAAAAGCCAAATCCAAAAGTGATGAATCTTCTTCACCAAACTTTGTTTGGAATGAACAGGCAGCCGGGGCAGGAAGCGATCCGTTAAATCGCCATGGGCCGCTACACACAGAAATCATTAAAACGCAGGGAAAGGAACAGAAAGCACTAAACAGACAGTTATGGAGGGCCCGATTACAGAGCAGGAGGGCCCTGGCCTCAATTAGAGACTGAATATATATGTAGTCTGGACTCTTAATGAAAATAGAGCCTTGTGCCAGCCGTAATTTCCCCTATTGAGCTGATACAGGCAGTTGAAATCACAGGATTAATCTCTCTCTCTCTCTCTCTCTCTCTCTGTGTCTCTCTCTCTCAGTCTACGAGAAAAAGAGGCAAGCGTTTTTCTCTCTTTTTCTTCCGCCGTTTTCATAAAACTGTTACCTGCAGCCATAGCTGAGACATACACTAGGGAGCAGAGGGTTAGGCCTGAATACTAATGGTTGTGAAGCATACAGTATGGGTGTGTTTATCTTTATCCTTATCAATCATGTGTGTGTGTGAACGTGTGGATTTTGTTGACTTCTCGAACAGGTTTTATGGAACAGAGAATTGTAGCATTAGAAGAATCAATGCTTTTTCACACATTAAGTCGTGGCAGTGTGTAACTAATGCTCTAGACGCACATAAATAAATAAATAGTCTGTTTGGTCATTCTGTGTGGATTTGTTGTACACAAGTTGGTGTGGTCACATGTGCAGACATTAGCTGGGTTTCCATCACACTGATTTTATGCGCATTTTGAAGTAACGAGTGATGGAAACGGCAAATTTCACATAAAAATCCCTTAATGCGCAAAAAAGTTTTTACGCCAGCTTGAGTTCGTTTTTGACTAATGGGAGATGGAAACGCATTTCCCGAATAAATTCTGATGTAACGAACATTAAACCCACCTGACTGATAGTCTAACTGTATCAGCTGACATTGCCTTCACCATACATGGAGCACGATGCCCTTGCAATGCCCTTGCTGCTGGTACCTGCATCAAAAATTCAGTTTGGCCATTATAAGCTATTTGTTTACTGTTGGTGGTCACTAGGTTATGAGCGTCATTCGATTGAACAACTTGATGAAAACGCACCTAATTCGATTTTTTGGCTAATTTTGAAAAGATTTGCTTCACGCTTTGATGGAAACCCAGACATTGTCACACCCTGACAGCGTGTTGTGTTTGGTAGTCTGCGTTTTTTCTTCTCTAAAGGGACGGTCTAACTATAGTTTTAAAAATCGAGTGATGTGATTGTCAAGTATGGTAGCCCATACTCAAAATGTCGACATACACCTGAAGCATTGGGAAGCTAATACTGCAGCACCCAGTGAGCAATTGGGGCGAGCATGCCTTGCTCAAGGCCACCTCAGTCGTAACTTGCCAGCCTTGAGAGTCAAACTGGTGACCTTTGGGTTACAAGCCCAATTCTGTAAAGGGACACTCCACTTTTATTGAAAATATGCTATTTTCCAGCTCCCCTAGAGTTAAACATTTGATTTTTACAGTTTTGGAATCCATTCAGCTGATCTCCGGGTCTGGCGCAAGCACTTTTAGCATAGCTAAGCATAATCCATTGAATCTGATTAGACCATTAGCATCGCTAAAAAAATAACCAAAGAGTTTTGATATTTTTTCCTATTTGAAACTTGACTCTTCTGTAGTTACATCGTGTACTAAGACCGACGGAAAATTAAAAGTTGCGATTTTCTATGTCGATATGGCTAGGAACTATACTCTCATTCTGGCGTAATAATCAAGGACTTTACTGCAGTAGCATGGCTGCAACAGGCACAATGATATTAAGCAGCACCTAAAAATAGTCCCCTGCTATTGAAAGTTACCAAGGGGACTTTTTACGGGCGCTGCATAAAATCATTGCGCCTCCTGCAGCCATGTTACGGTAGCAAAGTCCTTGATTATTACGCCAGAATGAGAGTATAGTTCCTAGCCATATCGACATAGAAAATTGCAACTTTTAATTTTCTGTCAGTCTTAGTACACGATGTAACTACAGAAGAGTCAAGTTTTAAATAGGAAAAATATCAACACTATTTGGACATTTTTGAGCGCGATGCTAATGGTCTAATCAGATTCAATTGATTATGCTAAGCTATGCTAAAAGTGCTTGCGCCAGACCCAGAGATCAGCTGAATGGATTCCAAAACGGTAAAAATCAGATGTTTAACTCTAGGGGAGCTGAAAATGAGCATATTTTCAGAAAAAGTGAAGTGTCCCTTTAACCATTAGGCCAAAACTGTATCCTTCCACGAATATCCCCCCATATACTTTGCATGCACACCTTCAGCAGCCTTCAGATAGAGCATCCAGCTTTTTTAGTCAAATTTTGGATGAAAGATGTTCATCTACATCCTAACGCTATCGTTATCATCCGTTTGTGTGGATGCTAATCTAGTTATAGTTATCGTCATAGTGTGAATGTCCCCTAACACTTGCTGAGCACAGACATTATTCTGTTGAAATGTGTATTTGTGCTTAACAGTGCCATACACAACGTTAATGCTTTCACCATAAGCCTCCCCACACATGATGTTATATTAACTTAAATATCAACACACACCATGTTAATGTGCACACACTTGTTTGGGATGGATATGAGAGAGTGTCGATTAATTAACAAGAGTGATAGAGAAAGTGCGTGGTAGCCTCTTGTGGCCCATACTGTAAATCTCTCTCTCTTTTATTCTGACTGATATAATAAACTTGGCCTCTCTTCATTTAACCTCCTGTTTATTGTTACAGCTCTTGTTACACGTACTGTTAAACGCCACATACAATAGCAGAAAATGACAGGTTACATTAGTCATATGACCTCAGACAGACCTAGCTCTAATGTACTGAATCATTTTATGCTACATGACACTGCATGTCTGTGCACATGCATTGTCATGTGAGCTTGTGTGGTTTTGTGGGATACTTCTGTTAAGTGTGAACTGTTTGACTTAATACAACTTTATGTTCATAGCCTATTAATATTGTCATAAAATGCATTTGCATGAACTTCCTAATTAAAAGGGATAATTCACCCCAAAATTTAAATTCTGTAAATTATGTTGTTCTAAACAAAGATACAGGTACAATAGGGTGATTCTCACGAAATCCAGATTTAGAAGGTATCCAGTATCCACATTTTTAAAAAGCCCTTGAAGCCTATTTTTTGCACATATAAGATTAAGGTCTGAACTTACTATAACCATTATTTTTAGAGGATTTAAAAAAATATTTCCTATAGAATTATTTAAATTTTTTAGATTATCAATCCTTGAGGGCTTAAACAATGGATGAAAATTGTTGCGGAGGATGAGAAAATTGGTCTTGGACACATTTATATTCCTTATTATTGGTTCTTATTTTGATAGCATTTACTTTTATTATCTTTTTTTTATTTTATTAAATAATGCCGCAAATACGAGTCATAACACATGCACAAACCTTAGTAAATCGCATTGAATGAATCATTTAAATATTCTCCTCCTATAAATTTCGCATGTGAAACTCCTAGAAATGCATACCGGTATGCAATAAGCAGTCCCTCCAGAAAAACGCAATTATGTGATCGCATGATTTAACGCATAATCAGCAAAAGTCCGCATATTTATGCAGGGGACACATTTTTTCAAAAACGTTGCACTTTCGCAGCATAAATTGCAGATTTACGTGCGCAAAATATGCGGGATTGCGTGATTTCATAATCCCTGCATTTTCGTAGCAAAAATCACATATATCTTAGCAGAAAGTTGAAAAATGTTGCATTTACCTCACACAAGCGCAGCCATGTCCCCTGTTGCCATGGGAACGTTATAAAGTGACGTGATTATGTGACGTGAACATCATTGAAAAGCTGCAAAAGCTGAAAAGTTTTTGCAAGTTCCCGCAATTTTCTCAAGTTCACGCAATTTCATCGCATAAAATTTCATAAATATTTTTTAAGAAAACGTGCCACAAGATCAAGGACTTTTGCCCGCAACAATCACAAAAAACCTTAGCGTTTTTCTGGAAGAACTGAATAAGGTCAGTCGCAAAAAATAAGTAGCCCACACCTTTTCAGCGCTTATTATCCAATGCGTATCTTTAGTAAATTCCGACAGTCATTATTTAACACCAAAATGATGGTTTGGGCTGGCGCAAGCTATTAGTTAATTTGTCTCATGGTGTCATGATGCATCTGGCTTCAAGAATCTTATTGTTGACGGACAAAATGTTGAATATTTTAATCTGCTTTCCACTAATACATTGGAGGCCACATGTCTCCTTATATGCTTACTGCCTCCACACTCTCCATCTCTTCATTCCAAAATCAAAGACTTTTCATTAGTATGAAATGTAAGAAATACAACATTTCCTAAAAATGGAATATATATATAAATTGTCTCTCTTCATATGATGGACGAGTTGTATCAGTATGCTGTGCCCCCCACCTCCGCAAATGCCCCAGTTTAGCAGTCAAGCAAAACCAGCTCTGCCTGCTGCCCCATCAGTCATCTCACACACATAAACACACACGGGTGCGGAATGTAACACTGCAGGCACAAAAGAATCATGTCAGACAGCACCGGGGCCAGGAAATATGAAAACAAATAGCCCTGTGTTTGGCTAATAGCTGTCATTTAAGCATCCACCCCGAGGGAGGAGAGAGAGACGGAGAAAGAGTCTATGTCATGTGTACAGACGGTAATGAGGTGAACTGTGAGAGCCTATTCCTTTACCACTGCACCACTGATGAGAAGGCAACTCATGTGGGACACAATGAAAAATACATCTTTTCTTCCAATCTTTCTTACTCTTTCTATTATTTTCTATTTGCTAAATTGGCACAGTATGCTGTGCCTCTTCCTCTTTATGTTTAGTTTTGAACATTTATTTGGCTGTAAAAAATAAGGGAAACCCAACCAGTTGGGTTCTAATTTGCTGGGTTGTTCATACCCCATTATTGTGGCAGATATAAGCATTTTTGGGGTTATTTAACCCAGTGCCTGGGTTTGTCCCTTCTTGACTCAACACTGGGTTAAAAATAACCCAGTATTTTTTAAAGTGACATGTATGCTCATGTCATGAGGATGGAAGAGGAAAAGAAAAACAGATTGCCAGTCTTATTGTGCATAAGCAAAATTTGAATAATAATGAAAATGAATAATTAATAATGTATGAACTGCTTCTTTAAAGGGATAGGCCAAAAATTATATTAAATTATATTAAATTATATTAAACCCATGATTTACTCACCCCCAAGCTGTCCGAGTTGCATATGTCCATAGTTTTTCAGACATTTTCGGATATTTTAGAAAATGTTTTAGATCTTTTAGTTGATTAAATGTAATGTTACGGGGTCCACGACCTTCAAGTCCAAAAAAAGTGCGTCCATCCTTCACAAAAGAAATCCAAACGGCTCCAGGATGATAAACAAAGGTCTTCTGAGGGTAATCCGCGCGGTGTTGTTGTAGAAATATCCATATTTAAAACTTTATTAACGAAAATAACTACCTTCCGGTAGCTCTGCCATCTTAGTCGCGTCCGCATTCAGGATGAGAGCTTACGCAGCCTACGGAGGCTACTCTGCTGCTGCTCTGTGCCCCCGCCCTCCCAATTTGTCATACGTCACTAAGAAAAGTGCGTACACTACGCTAATACTCTCTCCTGAATACAGAGGAGTCTAAGATGGTGGCGCTACCGGAAGGTAGTTATTTTCGTTAATAAAGTTTTAAATATGGATATTTCTACAACAACACCGCACGGATTACCCTCAGAAGACCTTTGTTTATCATCCTGGAGCCGTTTGGATTTATTTTGTGAAGGATGGATGCACTTTTTTGGACTTGAAGGTCGTGGACCTCGTAACATTACATTTAATCAACTGAAAGATCTAAAACATTTTCTAAAATATCCGAAAATGTGTTTGTCTGAAAAACGATGGACATATGCAACTCGGACAGCTTGGGGGTGAGTAAATCATGGGTTTAATATCATTTTTGGCCGAACTATCCCGTTAATAAATTATTATTCCTTTATTTAACTAGATCATCACATTGAGATATTGCTATCTTTACTTCCAGCGAGACCTGGACATGTATGCTGGACCTAAATGTATGTTTATTAAGGGATAATGCATTTATTTTGCACTCAGGGCCGGCCCGTCCAACAATATAGGCGATTGCCTGGGGCCCCGCGACAAGGCGAGGGCCCTCCATGCATAAAATAATTTTGTCATTGCACAAATCTCATAGACGCGATCAGCAGGCAGTACACGCTGCAAATTGTATTTATTAAAATAGTGATCACAAAGACGGTAGATGAAAAAAAACAGGGATTTAATAACAGGATAAATTCCCCACACAACAATCTACTGTAAAATGATAATAAATACAAAACATTAGTATAAATAAAAACATAAAACATTACAAAATAAGAACAGAGTGGGCTAGAGATGTTTATGATGCGATTGCACTAGCGAAGGGAGTGTCTCATTGCGCATGCTTGGAAATGAAACGCCTTGGATTATGGGTAATGTGGTATCATATAACAACGCAATGTTTATGTTACCTCTTTTAATAAAAATGAAAACAAGACTTATTTTAGTGAGGTTGCGATGGTAGGCTTTGGCAAACTATGGCATCAAAACCATACCTTTTTGAAGCTGAAGAGAAAAGCAGAGGAAGAAAAGCACAAAGTAAAGGTATTTTCTGCTTTACATTGTTTAATGGCTACGCTAATTTAAAAACATTAGAAAAATGTCCATCACCCTTTCTTAATTAACCCACATGACTATTATACTACATAATTTACTGTAGTAAACTGTATAGTAAAAAAGCATACAGAATACTGTATCACCCTATAGTAATTATTTTGTATGAATATCCATTATATTTGTATTGATACATACAGTACTGTAGTTCTGTTGTTGTTTCACTTTAATTTAAATTGCTTAATATGTTGCACTTAAATAAATAAATTTTTATTTTTGTCTGTTTAATTTCACTTGTCAAATTGCATTGCTATGAAATTTTTTACACCCGTGGGGCCCATTTCATGAACTCGCCTAGGGCCCCATAACCCCAAGGGCCGGCCCTATTTGTACTATAGCTTACAGAAACCACAATGTGTTTCTCAATAGCCGATTAGAGGGACGATGTTTGCTGCGATAGCCATCATGTTTCCTCTTTCTTTTGAACAGTGGGCATCTACAAGTGTAAGCTACCAATAAAGCAACACATGCATGGGAAATTCTCACACAGGATTAAAGATGTTGTTTCATTTTGGAAGTCATTGGTTTCATTCAAGTGATGTGGCAGATGTGAATGTAACAGGTTTCTTTTTACCCGCGAAAGATGCCATGTGTTGTAGGGTTGTGCCGATAGACGATAGTATCGTCTATCGTCGATCTTCAGACATATCGCCGATAGCGGGCTATCATGATGATAGTTGGCGATGGTTATTATTATTATCATCGTAGTTTAACATTACATGCGCATTGCGTGCTTTTCCTCGCATTAGAGGGTTTGTGGGATTCACTTTGCACGAAAGAGCTTGTAACAGGTGCAGATTCCTTCTCGCACGCACCTGAACTTAATGCGCGCATCTTGAACTCTTTCTCGGACTGAATGGGCACGGCATGGACTCCTTGTAGAACCTGAGCGCGCACGGCTCTGACACTTCCTTGAAATAAAGAGGTTGTTAGCGCGCACAGGGTTAAAACCAGTGAATGTGTTGTTCCCACTCCCTGGCACGCAAGAAAAATTTGGGCTTTAGTGATGCGCTCGGCTTAATGACATCAGTTTTAAAAAGGTTGTGGTCATGACAGTGTTGCCTTTGCTTCTTTTTTTGTCCACCAATCAAGCCTTGTCATAAATGAGTAATAAATGAACAAATAAACAAATGAGTAAACTACTGCCCCGCCCCCCGATACTATCGTGTATCGCCAATCTTACAGGCTTATGATAGGACGATTTCAAAATGGGGCATATCGTCTAACACTAATGTGTTGTTTTCCTGCTAGATGAGGCGTTTTCACTGTATGCGTCTAAGGCCCAGTGTCCGTGTATCGGACAATAGGTGCTCTTTAAATAATGATAATAACCATTGCAATATTACATTAAATATTTTTTTTCATTGGGACTTTAAACTGTGTAAGCTGAGGCATTTGAAAGCCTTGAAAGTCTGAGGATCTCTAGCCCTGACCCGGTCCATAACCTAGCCCTGAACAACTCACACACCCACATGCTGAGCTTTATGTAAGTAACACTATTGGTTTAATATGTGTGTTGTCTATAAACACAACAAGCTCCTGCCTAAAGACCCAATAAAAGTCCCATTTACTAGAGAGCCGCCCCTCCACTCAAAAGCGTGCATTTTCTGGCCTTGACAAACCTCCCAAACATGTTGTGTCACAGAGGTGATGCCGCTTTGCATTTCGGTGAGATGGGGTGAAAGAAAGACAGAGAATATGAGAGCTGGTCAGTGCGCTGGTGTCTTGGTCGGCCTATGCAGTTAATCACTTTGACAGGCTGTGATTTCCCTTCCCGCCTTCCTGTTCCTTCAGCCAATCATATTGGAAACGAATCACCCTGACCAATGAAAAACACTAAAGTGGAATGGATTGGAATGCTAATAGGCCTCAGGGGAATGTAGAGGAGTGGAGAGACTGGGTCAGACGCTCCGTCTAAAGAATCTTTATTCTATTAACGGAGGAGGCTGAAAGCAGTTTAACTCGTAGACGGATGAAGAGAGGTTCATAAGTGCTCCAGACCATTAATTCATTAATCTGACATGCGTCTAACTGATGGCTGTAAGAATATCTCTATCACTGCAAACACAGGGAAGACTGGCAGAAAGATCAAATTTAATGTTATTAATATAAGGGATGCAGAGCTGAATAAAAATAAAAGGCCCATAGTCTGCTCTTTTAGTTTTATTTATTTTTATAAAGCTTATAATGTAGTTTTACATCTCTATAATTGATCCTTAGCATTAAACAGGCTGTTTTTATACTGTAGCTTTTTAACTTTCATTGGTAAATGACCTCCATTATCACTCGAAGTCCAAGTTTAAGAGGTTTAAGGAAGTGATGGGAAACACTTATAGTTTCTAAACACTTCATGTAACATAAAGGACCACATTAACAATTATAGTATATGAGTATAATATTCATACAGTACAACCATCACTGTACCATTGTCTCTTACTGTTTATAGAACTTTATTTGGGAACATTTTACTCTGAGACAGTAGCTACGTTTACATGGACACATTTTGCCTCCATCGGATTAAAATCCTTCCGATTAATAAATCCTATCATAGCGTTTACATGAACACTTCATAATGTGATCGGATTGATGTGCGTGTTTATATGACACAAGATTTACATCAGATTTGATCATTTGACATGCGCACATTGCACAAATATAGTTTCACGCTGTTTCAAGATTTGCTTTGTGTCTCAGCTGATTATAAAGCAGCAGCAAAAACACCCATTCATTACTTCAACCAGTGCTGCAGAGACCGTTCGCGAGAGCGAGTCCAAACACACGCGTTTGTGGATCAGAGAATAAATCATGGACTGACCGGACAACGCTGTCTTGTATCACTTTATGGGGAATTGAAGGATACTAGGAACAAGATTATCAAGACAATCACTTCTTGTGACTGTTCAACAAAACAAACTCGAGTTATTTGCGTCACATGTCATTACGGCAATTCTACGTCATTGCATGTGTGAATATGCTCCACACTCCCATCCTGTAGGTGGCGGAAATGCGCCTTTCAGTGGGTTTACCAACCGCCTTTAAAAAAAAGAAAAGATGGCACATGCGCAGAGCGTCCCAGTTTCAGTTATCCATCCGATCAAGTGTATACATGTCCTATTGAGCGGATTACAAAAGGTATAAACCACCCCTAACAAGCGGATTAGATTTTTAATCAGATTGGCACTTTTTAGTCCGATTGAGGTGTTTACATGGAGTATTTTTATTCAGATTGATCATTTAAACGGATTACAAATGTCCATGTAAACGCAGCTAGTGAAAACAGATATCTGCAGCTACATGTCACAAAACCCACAACTATGCCTAGAATATAATATTTAGAAATATATAAAATACAATAATAGAATCAAAGATATTGGATATAACAAGATTGAGGACTGTTATCCATATTTCCATATTTATAGGTGGCAATGCAACGTTCAACATAGCCACTTTGGTATCGGATGTCCCCCCTTCCATTTAAAAGAACCAATCATCAATGGATAAAGACAGATGAGTCGCTGGAGGGAGGGGCAACGTACAGAGTTGCGTCAACCTGTACGCTTGCGCAGTAGCTGAAACGACCTTAACGAAAAGGTTTAATTGTTGGTCAAAAATATGTTGTGTAATTGTATTTTAGCATGTGATTTTAGAGATATCCATCTTTTCCCATTTGGGAAGATAGGACTGTAGTCTTGCATGACTTAAATAACTTCCCAGAGTGTTACAACTTCCCTAAAGGGACTTTATTACAGTGTATCTTGCAAAAAAGGCTGAGTCGTCCTGGGAGGTAGCAATAAAAATCCAGGACACCTCATACCAGAAATACATTGTAATGCTATCTAATTTACACATGCATTATACATATATAGCCATTGTCACTATTTCATTAGGTTGACAGTTCACCAGTAGGTCTTCTGACTTTCTGTCCTCGGTAGCAGGTCAAATGACAAGGTTAACATTAAAATAACCTTTCTACCTTCCCAGCACGTAATATTCACTTCTGCATGGTGAACCTCAGTATAAAAAGTCTCCCCCGTCTCTATATTTTCGGAGGATTTTGTCACAGTGTTTTCCCTCATACCCAGCTGTCTCGGGCCTCCAGCTCATCTTTCACAAACAGCAGCTCTTAAGATCTTTCTTAAACACTCATGTTACACGAGGAATATTTTACTATTTTTTTTGTGTGTGTGAATGTCAGCTTAATGTTTCTCTTTTTGTGGCACTATTAATTCTCAGGCGCCATTTTTCCACTTCCTGTAACGAGTAGTCGAAGAAAACAGCATAGCATAGCAAAAACAATAAACAAGACATTAGAATGAACATGAGAACTAGAACTTCAAAATAAAAGACATGGACATGACAAGACAAAACAAAACCCTTACATAGTCCCTCCTAGGGCCGACTCCAGGCACCCACCTAACTACAGTATTCATAAACACAAGTCCATGGGTGGGTGGGTAATTGGGCCAGGACCATGAGACAGTGGCCGGCCTTGGCCATTGAGCAATGGCGGGCATGGGCTGTGGAGTAGTGGATTTGGACATACCAGCAGAATCCTCAGTGCTCTCTGCCTCTTACTTCTTACCCTTCCCCAAAAAATATTTAAGGGAGCGACCATCTTGGCTGTCGGCTCTGGCATGGCAGAGATCATGGTAACAAGTTCAGGCGTGTTGGTGGCCATCTTTGGAGCAGGGTCAGGTGTAGAGGCCATCTTGGGAACAGGTTCAGGCGTGGTGGCGGCCATCTTGGGACCAGATTCAGGCCTGGTGGTGGCCATCCTGGGAACAGGTTCAGGCGTTGTGACGGCCATCTTTGGAACAGGTTCAGGTGTAGCGGCCATCTTGGGAACAGTTACAGGCATGGTCGCGGCCATCTTGGGAACAGGTTCAGGCGTGGTTGCGGCCATCTTGGGAACAGGTTCAGGCATGGTCACGGCCATCTTGGGAACAGGTTCAGGCGTGGTTGCGGCCATCTTGGGAACAGTTACAGGCATGGTCGCGGCCATCTTGGGAACAGGTTCAGGCGTGGTGGCGGCCATCTTGGGAACAGGTTCAGGCATGGTCACGGCCATCTTGGGAACAGGTTCAGGCGTGGTGGCGGCCATCTTGGGACCAGATTCAGGCGTTGTGATGGCCAACTTGGGAACGGGTTCAGGTGTAGCGGCCATCTTGGGAACAGCTTCAGGCATGGGGGCAGCCATATTGGGAACACGTTCAGGCATGATGGCGGCCATCTTGGAAACAGGTTCAGGCATGGTGGCGGTCATCTTCGAAACAGGTTTAGGCGTGGTGGCAGCCAGTTTCAACTTAAAAAAGTAGGTTGCATTTAAAATATTTAGTTTATTCAACTCAAAACATATTAAGTTTACACAAGATATTTTACTTAACTTTTTTGAGTCAACTAATATTTTAAGTCAAATAAACTTGAAATTTTAAGGCAACCTGGTAGTTAATTTTTTTTAAATTAAACCAACACATAGTTTTTACAGTGATATAAATTTTTTTTTATATAAGTAGTTTCACAGTGTGCAAAGGCAGATTCGATGTAATTGTTCGGTGGTTGTCACCGAATGTTGAACTTCTTTGCTGTAATTTGTAGTGTAGTGTTGATGTTTTTAATTTATTTTAAATAAAAAGTATGCAAAAGGTCATACATTTAGATATCTTTAGATATCTATTTGAATAACTATTAAAGCATGTTTTGTATTCCCAAGAAACACATGATAAAATTAAGCCTTTACGGCATTGTAATAGCATTAGATAAAAGCATCTGGCAAATGTGTGAAACGTTCTGTTGTGCTCTTTTGCTATATGCAAAAACCAATAATTTAAACAAATAACAAAGTCCTGTCATTACATGAACAAATGCTCATTCGCCTATTAAGAGGTGTAAATGAGCTATTCACACATGCACACCTGTTCACAGTGCAAAGGTACATTTCATCAAGCTGTTGGACATGAATATTAATGCTAGGAACATTAGCAAAGCTCACACAAGGTCAGGACCAGTGAGAGATAGGACTTTAAAAAAAAATCCTGTTTTACGTATTATATATATTTCATTTAATCTGTGTTTCTCACTTTGTATATATGTAAGTATATGAATGCCAGTCAAGTGTGTATGTTAAGCATATGTAGGGGGTTTAGGGTTATGTAATGTACAACAGCCATTTATGAATGTGTCCTTGTACTGCATGTGTGGGGGGTGTTTGTGATCTGGTAATAAGGTGCTAATGATAACACAGAGATGATACAGTACTGAGGTAGTGACAGTGACATCAATGTGTGTCTTACAAACCTTAATGCTTAAGTCTTGTGGTTCAAGTAATCTTTGAGTTCATAATTTAATAAGAATCAGAAAATCTCTGATATGTTGATATCTACAAGATATGCATGTTAACTAAGGTCTTTCCCCAGGAGAATCTTATTGGATGTTATTTTCATGCATCTCTGAGGCTATGTTTACACATAACAGAGAGTTTATCTTTTGCGTTGTTAAAAATATTCACGTATGCTTGATAACGCTGTAAAAAAAGATCACATTACAACTAAAAACACTGTATTATGCATACAAGGCATAGATGGTGATGTTAATTTGTAAAGAAACACTACACGCCTACATGCATATGCATTCTTTTACAGAGCAATAAATACAAACAATCAAGTTGGCAGAAGCATTGAACAGTTTTGTTAAAGGAAAACACTACAGTTTTTCAATATTTTACTATGTTCTTACCTCAACTTAGATGAATGAATACATACCTATCTTTTTTCAATGCATGTACTTTTAATCTTTGTACAGCGTGTCGTGAATGTGTTAGCATTTAGCTATCCCCATTAATTCCTATCGCTCCAAACAAAAGTTTTATTTTGTGCCACCATAACTAGTGTAACTACTCGTGTAACAGTCTTTAAATAGGGAAAACATGGAAGTGTTTGGTGGCTTCTAAATTCATCCCTGTTTGGAGCCATAGGAATGAATGGGGCTAGGCTAAATGCTAACACATTCACGAGGCGCTGTACAAAGATTAAAAGTGCATGCATTGAAAAAAGATAGGTATGTATCAATATATCGAAGTTGAGGTAAGAACATAGTAAAATATTGAAAAGCTGTGGTGTTTTCCTTTAAATTCGCTGGTGTGTACGCCCCATTAGATGGTTTACTGTCCATCTATCCATCCATCCCAATCCAATGAAACTCATTCAACTTTCCTTGGCACTCACTCTCCTTATAATCACCCACTTCATTTTTGAAGTATTCAAAAGTTTATGTAATGAACACTTTTAATGAATTTATTTTGACAAGGACAGACGTTCTCTCTCTGTTTAGGAAAATGTATGGCCTCGCAGTGTGTTGTACTGTTTGTACTCTCTTTACACCCTGCCGGTGGTTAGCGGCGATGTAATCCAATATCAACATTCTGTTTGGATCAGTCTAGTTTAAACCCAAACACCGGAGCTGTCAGTTCTCCAGCTGCTACCCCAAAGCAAAATCCCAGCTCTGATTGAATCCAGAGAATAAAGAAGCTCTGTTTCAAAACCTGCTGAGCTACTTACTAGGATATTTTTTAGGGCATCTTTAGTACGCAACTGACTCAAAGGTTTTACCAAATGGTACGCAAGTCAATCATGCATAGATGCACAGAATAATTGCATGCATCCTTTACAATCCCAGAATGCACTGCTGTGAGAGAAACGTTGATAAACAAACATATATCAAAATATTAACATATATTACTGACAAGTATTAATAATACAGTGCAGAGTAATAAAAAAATGACACATTATTTATGTGTGCTTCGTTTTAAGTTTATTAGACTATTATAACAGCTGCCTATATAGATAGATAGCTCACTAGGTTTTGAAACAGAGCTGTAGAGAGAGACGGATTAGTTATGTAGACATCGTTTTGGCGCGACAACCCTCTCGACGCCAACCTGTCTGCCTTGATGGAAAGAGACTGGAGTAAGAGAGTAAGAATGAAGCGAGGGGTGAGAATAGAGGTGTGGAAATGGAGTTGAAGAGGAGGACAGGAAAGACACAGCTGTTGAACCTCATCTCACGCTTACGATGAATAGGAGAGAGAGAGAGGACATTGGGCTTTCACAGATGGATGTGAGCTTCCTGATGCTCTCTCTTGTTCTGCTACTAGATGATAATGATATAGTTTAAAACAATATTACCTTTTCTTGTTCCAGTTTACACCGAGGGGCAATGTTCCGATCTCTCTGATGAAGACAATACGGCAGTGACTTGAACTGCAATTCATCGACTGGCCGCTAGAGGCAGGCTCCAATAGGGAGTCAATTACCATAGACCCCCATGTCAAAGGGGGGTGGCTAAGAACGATGATGTTGAGGTCGTGCGTCAGTTTGAGTTGTAGTTCCGTAATGGCAGTGGAGAAAGACGTGAGAAAAGCTATTCGGTCCGTTGTTGCAAAAATGCCGAATACAGAAGTTAAAGCCGGAGCAAGAACCAGGTTTGCTAAGTTTTGATGGTCTGATTATTCGTACTTGTTGTTTCCGTCCGGTTTCGGCGCATGATATACGTCACGACCACACGTTAGTGATCGCCTATGGCAGATCCGGAGTGACTCTGGGCAGATCCAATAGTTTTAAACTTCAATAGAGGACCCTCCTTAATGGAAGTAACGCTTTGCAATGGAGCGTGGCCAGACTCTCTGTACAAATGAATATTAAGCCTCAAACTTCTGCATAATTAAGGGCGTGGTCACTTGATTGACAGCTGAACAGCCACTGCTGTCACTAGAGTCAAGCTAGGCGGGCGTGGTTTCAGCAACCAGCCACCTCAGCTTCACCCATGTCCCGCCTTTTTACCCTTTTTCGGTTTTCCGGTTTTCGGCGTGTGACAGCAGGCAACGCCTACTTTTAGCTTCAAAAACGATCTTCACAAACCAATGGGTGACGTCACAGACACTACGTCCATATTTTTTACAGTCTATGGTTTACACACAGATTCTGGACCATACTGTTAGTTGGACGTCTTGTTTATAAACTAAAAATATAGGTGCTTAAAACGTTTTTTAGAGTGATGCCACATTTTTACCTTTTTTTATCCAAGGAACCTTTTTCACCATAAAGAACCTTTTGTGACATTTAGGGGGTGTTCACACCAAGGTGTTTTGAAACCGGCGATTTCCAATTGAAGCGCCGTGCTTTTCAAATACATCAACTGATTTTTTTCAGTGTTGAGCGCCGACCCTCTGCGCTTTTCCCACGTTTGACGCTGAGTGCCCAGAGTTGAAAATGTTCTGCTTTGGGTTAAACGTCACTTTTCACTCAGGCGCCCAATCACAGTGGAGGAGGGGCAGGACAAATACCACAACAAACTAACCGGCACATCGTACAATGACTGGTAAACAAAACATTAGTATCATCGCAACCAAATCGCTCAGCTGAAAAAACGCTGGCAAGCGTTAAAACACTTTAGTGTACATGCCCCCTTAGATGTTGAACTTTTCCCCTGCCATTGACGAGTTATTTCGTCAATTAAGAGAAAACACTTCCCTGCCAATGATAAGTTTTTACGGCAACTATATTTCCACTATTATCCACCATGTAGCGCTCTTACCCAACTTATAAAACACAGATGCATCTACTAAGGCCAAAAACAATTAAAACTTTGTTTGTTTTGATCATCGTTCTGAATCTGATCTTTAACAAAACTCCTTTATAAAAATGCTGGTGCTCGCAAACCTAAAAAAAAAAATACTGGCGGGAAAAGAGTTAAAGTCTCAATGAAATCTAAACTGTTTTTTACTATTTGCCCTTCTTGACAACTGTGAGGGGGGTGATTTTTTTATATTAATATTTAAAGTTCTGCATAATAAAGGGCGTGGCCACTTGAGTGACGGTTGAACAGCCACTGCTGTCACTAGAGTCGAGCTAGGCGGGCGTGGTTTCAGCAACCAGCCACCTCAGCTTCACCCATGTCCCGCCTCTTTACCCTTTTTCGGTTTTCCGGTTTTCCGTGTGTGATAGCAGGCAACGCCTACTTTAAGCTCCAAAACGATCTTCACAAACCAATTGGTGACGTCACAGACACTACGTCCATATTTTTTACATCCTATGGTTTACACACAGATTCTGGACCATACTGTTAGTTGGACGTCGTGTTTATAAACTAAAAATAAAGGTGCTTAAAACGTTTTTAGATTGATGCCACATTTTTACCTTTTTATTATCCAAGGAACCTTTTTCACCATAAAGAACCTTTTGTGACATTAAGGGGGTGTTCACACCAAGGTGTTTTGAAACCGCCGATTTCCAATTGCTTTTCAAGCAATTGCTTTTCTATTGCTTTTCAAATACATCATCAACTGATTTTTTTCAGTGTTGAGCGCCGACCCTCTGCGCTTTTCCCACGTTCGACGCTGAGTGCCCAGAGTTGAACATTTTCTGCTTTGGGTTAAATACATCATCAACTGATTTTTTTCAGTGTTGAGCGCCGACCCTCTGCGCTTTTCCCACGTTCGACGCTGAGTGCCCAGAGTTGAACATTTTCTGCTTTGGGTTAAACGTCACTTTTCACTCAGGCGCCCAATCACAGTGGAGGAGGGGCAGGACAAATACCACAACAAACTAACCAGCACATCGTACAATGACTGGTAAACAAAACAGAAGTATCATCGCAACCAAAGCACTTAGCTGAAAAAAACCGCTGGCAAGCATTAAAACACTTTGGTGTACATGCCCCCTTAGATGTTGAACTTTTCCCCCGCCATTGACGAGTTATTTCGTCAATTAAGAGAAAACACTTCCCTGCCAATGACGAGTTTTTACGGCGATCCATATTTTCGCTATTATCCACCATGTCGCGCTCTTACCCAACTTATAAAACACGGATGCATCTACTAAGGCCAAAAACAATTAAAACTTTGTTTGTTTTGATCATCGTTCTGAATCTGATCTTTAACAAAACTCTTTTATAAAAATGCTGGTGCTCGCAATCATAAAAAAAATGCTGGCGGGGAAAGAGTTAAAGTCTCAATGAAATCTAAACTGTTTTTTACTATTTGCCCTTCTTGACAACTGTGAGGGGGTGAATTTTTTTATTATATTAAGCCTTAAAGTTCTGCATAATAAAGAGCGTGGCCACTTGAGTGACGGTTGAACAGCCACTGCTGTCACTAGAGTCGGGCTAGGGGGGCGTGGTTTCAGCAACCAGCCACCTCAACTTCACCCATGTCCCGCCTCTTTACCCATTTTTGGATATCAGCAAGTGATGCGAGGCCAAGATGGCGACAGCAGGCACCACCTACTTTAAGCTTAAAAAACGATCTTCACAAACATATGGGTGACGTCACAGACACTACGTCCATCTTTTTTACGGTCTATGGTCACAACACAGAAGTAAATTTGATCGCGACTTTTCGGTTCACGGGGACTTTAAAGGTTCTTTATGGAACCAATCAACCAAAAATGGTTCTTATATGACATTGCAGATAAATCGGTTAAAAACGCCCACTTAGACAGGACTGGTATGTCTTGACAGACATGTAACGTGTAAAGTTTTTTTTTTATGCCACAAACCTTGTAAACTACTTGTTATACTTGTATTTCTGGCTGAAAGCTCCAAATTCCTGTAATTGATAGGATCTTATAAACGCCCCTCACGTGTTCATTTTTTACATATTTTGTGAATTTGATCTTGTTTCCCGCTGCCAATAATAGTGTTAAACTCTCAGCTCAGTGTAGCACATTTTACCATGCTTAAATGTTTTCAGCAAAAATTCAACTGTGCTTTTTTTCCTTCTCCAAATCAGCACACAAAATGAACAAAAAAAGTCTGCCAGGCATAATTGTAGCAGTCTGGGAACTTTGTTTCCTGGCAGATTGATTAAAAACCGGCGCCTTCAGTTTCTCAGAAATTGCATGAATCAGATTTGCAATGTTGCACAGTCCATTGGAATTCATGCATTTTTCTTTCTGAGGCCTTTGACAAAGTATTTACAGGATCAGCTTACAAAATAAGTGATTTCGCCGTAAATGAAAATAATACTTGTTTTGTTGTCATCTTTATTGTGTTTTTAAGAGAATTACTATCCAGGGGGTTTGGAGTAAGACTTTAACTTTTCCCGCTTGAACTTTAAGCTACCCCTGAACCTTCCAGGTTGGTGCCTGGTCTCTGCATGACTCCAAACAGAAGCATATCTGTGTGCAGTTCATGCACATATGGCAAATGAAGCTCTCCTACCTCTTCAAAGCATACTCGATACATCTCTTTTCTTTAAAACCCTCTGGTGAGGATTTTTCTGCTCAGACTCTCACCACACACTGTCTCTCTCTCTCTCTCTCTCTCTTTTCTCTCTCTCTCTCTCTCTCTCTCTCTCTCTCTTCTTGCATTCAGAGCCTCTGTTGTAAATAGATTGAGCGAGATGCTGAGCGAGCGAGAGAAAGGGAAGCCTGAAGGCAGGATTAACGAAGAGAGTTGATTTTATTTTCCTGTGTTTGAGGGCCGTACTGATATGTATGAAGCGGCACCCGCGGTGTGATTGACAGCTTCCCCAGGATCTGAACCCCTGGAGGGTGTTAGTAAAGGAGACGTGCGGCCTATGGTATAGACCCACAACGTGCTGTGTCTGTCACACTATGGAAATGTGGGGTCTGGGGTCCAAACCATGTAAGGTGGTCTATTACAGGATTGATGCTCACACGACAGGGGCGGAAAGTGTTCAGCAGGTCCCTGATGTATGTCTGAAATGATATAAGGATAAAATCACAGGTGGGAACAATATTGGGAGGTGTAGAAAAGGAAGACTCAATTGTCTTATACATACACCTGTTTGACTGTATGGACTGTTTCATCCAATGTACACTCAAAATCAAAGTGCATTGTGGGTAAAAAGTAGTAAACGATGTAGGAAATGAAGTGGTTTCAGACAACACTACAAAATAGTGGACGCTTAATAAAGTGCACTATATAGGAGATAAGAAGCCGTTTCGGACACAACAACAGTTTTTGGGTCGCATTCCACCCTTATTTTGTCAGCCTTCACCAATGTGCATAGTTATGAATGTAGTGTACAATTACTGTAATTCATAGCACATAAAAGCTCATAAAAATTGCCATTCTAAAGACGATTTAAAATTGATTTGGCTATTTATAGCTTTTAATTGGCTACAAATAAAGGAAAAGTGTCCAAGTTGATAAGAGCTGCACTTGCGAGACAAGAAAATTGCTACCAAGAGGCTTCTCTAAGATGGCTGTCGAGTGAATTGACTTGCTTGTGAAGGACTATGATTATGTACAAATGAACAAACCACGATTTTATTGTCTTTGTATTAATGTTTTGTCGATTGGTTGTAGGTGATGAGTGCCCGTGTTATGGCGCTAATAAAAAAATCACATAGATATGTCAACAAGAGATGAAAGGAGAAAAAATACATAAAGTTAAGCCCTATTCAGAATGGCAGAGGCTAGCAGTGGCAGAGTGAAGCTTGGCGACTTCCAGCGACAAGATGTGGGCGTGTCCAGAAACGTTTAAAGCTCACATAACACATGCCGTTTTTGCCAATCTAATGTTAATCTTTGTTACCTCTAGAGTAGTATTTCATCCTTCATATCTACAAAGAGACGTGTTGTCAGATTATTAAAAGACAGAGCGCCCATTCCGTTTTTTGCGGGAAAAACTCGAATACTTGAAAGTGTACAGTGGGCGGAGCTGAAGAGTTACGAGTACGCGCAGCCTTTGGATACTTATCTAACAGCTGTGACATGGATGGAAATTAAACTTAAATAAAAACTTTTTTTAAATAACTATGGCTTACAGTTAGATACAGCCTTACATATATGATCCAGAATTGGATACTGAGTCAGTAATCGATCAACAGGAACAACAGCAGCAACGATTACAGCAGGACGTCTCTATCTGGTAATTAATCCTTGTTTGTTAATCCACTTTTTTAATAATAAAAAAATAAAAAAACGGTAATTCTTGATGTGTTTTTTCTGCATTTGCCCTATTAAACGGTGTAAATGTCGTTAGTGCAGTAATATGCCAACTGAGGCGGAAAATGTTTGCTGTTGTTCGTGTTGTTTACATTACATGCACTTATGCACCGATTGCAAACAAAACACGTGATTTTGATTTACTTACACCTGTAGTTGCGACTCCTAAACGGTGTCTTTTAAAGTTGGGACTAGAGATGCACTGATAGGATTTTGGGCCGATACCGATTTAAACAGACAACTTCTGGCCGATAACAATGCCGATACCGGTATTAAACACTTGTATACAATACTATACAGTTGGTCTATTAGCTAGTTTATTTCTGCATCAAATTATTTTTACTGAACATGGATTGGATCTAATTAACATTCAACTGACCAACATAATAAGAGAGGCACAAATTAAGCTAAAACAAATATAATAAGACAGCATGACAACCTTCAAAGGTGGTTTTTGCTATTCAGCATTTATTTTATTAACAACATTAACTCATTTTTTACATCTAATGGATTTCTTTATGCAGTTAATTAATAAACAATCGGTATCTGCCTTTCTCGTGCTATTGCCGGTTGCCGATGGTTTCAAATTCATCAAAAATCGTCCGATAAATATTGGCGGCCGATACATCGGTGCATCACTAGTTGGGACCGATCCAACAGTTGTAAACAAGTGGCAAATCCGGCATCAATCTGAGCCTGGTTTGCAAAGCAATCCTCTCCGAAAATCAGCCAGGGAGCAAACAAACTCATTCGCTTTCACTTGACGTGCAGGGCGTGCTTTTCTGGGGGTAAAGGCCCATAAAAGGAATATGGGGTCAGTGAGTCGTAACGGATACCCATAAAAAAAAACTTTCCGAAACTTGTAGGGAATTTCGGGAGCGACTTCCAATGAGAGTGAAATAGTGGAGCTAATGTAATCTATCTTTTATCAGTTACTGTAATGGACTACTCCAGAATTGGAAATGCCTCCTAGCAACCTCATCGAAAGAGACGGACGACACACAACAAGAAAGTCGATTCAAATGGGTCTTAAGATAGGTTAAAGGAAGTGGGGTGCTGACCCCCTTATTTCACAGGATTGTAAATGCAATACAAATTTTGGTTCATTTATATTTATTCATTTGGAGTCATATTTATACAGTGCAAATAACTTTCCTTGTTAGCAAACACTATTTATATAAAACTGCTATATAGCTAAAACTAACTAATACGCAGCTTTTGAAGCAATGTCCCTGGTAAGAATCCGCAACCTCGCACGTCTCCCATTTTCTATAATGTGTCACATTAAAAAGGCATTTATTTCAATAAAAATGAAGATAATGTTTGAAAAGTGAAAACAGAGTGAATAACTAGTACTTATTAACTCTTTCCCCGCCATTGACGAGTTATCTCATCAATCCGCAATACTGCTATTATCCACCAGGTGATTCACTTACGCAACTCATAAAACCCGGATGTTTCGCCCTAGGGCAGGGATGAGCAACTTCGGTCCTGGTGGGCCGGTGTCCTGCAGTTTAGCTCCAACTTGCCTCAGCACACCTGTCTAAAAGTTTCTAGTATGCCTAGTAAGACCTTAATTGGCTGCTTCAGCTGTTTTTAATTATGGTTGGAGCTAAACTCTGCAGGACACCGGCCCTCCAGGACCGAAGTTGCCCATCCCTGCCTTAGGGCAAACAGCTGTATGTCTGTCTAAGTTTTGAGGATCGCTCTGCATCTGATCTCTATTAAAAGTCCTTCACAAAAATACAATTATCTCAGCTTTTTGCTCAAATTTTGTGTTTTTGAAGAAACCTACCCATATTTGAGAGGTGATAAAAAGGGAACTGATGAAGTTAGGATATTTTTTTTTTTTTAAATCAGAGGGTCTGTTCTTTCATTTAATATATTATATGTTTATAGATTTAAAGAAGAGCATTTTCTGGGAGGCATTTGTAAAAATCATCAAAAATGCTGGCGGGGAAAGAGTTAGGAATAAAAGTATTTATTGGGTGGGGTCGGTGTAGCCTTGCAAAGTATACTTTATTTACTGGTATGCAGACAAAGGCGTTTGATCTATGCACATTGTGGCAGTACCACTATCTGTCACAAATATGTCCACCTTTGTTGACCTGTGCGACCTTTGAGTACAAAGTATCATAAATCAGTTACAAAAATCTGGTTGTGTGAATATAGTATGTGCATACTGCACACTGTACTTACCCTCGCATACGCCTAAAAAGTGACCCAGGCTTTAAAGGATTAGTCAATTTTCTTGAAAAAACAATCCAGATAATTTACTCACCACCATGTCATCCAAAATGTTGATGTCTTTCTTTGTTCAGTCCAGAAGAAATTATGTTTTTTGAGGAAAAAAAATCCAGGATTTTTCAAATTTTAATGGACTTTTATGGACCCCAACACTTAACACTTAACTCAACACTTAACAGTTTTTTTCAACGGAGTTTCAAAGGACTCTAAACGATCCCAAACGAGGCATGAGGGTCTTATCTAGCGAAACGATTGTCATTTTTGACAAGAAAATAAAGAATATGCACTTTTAAACCACAACTTCTCATCTATCTCTGGTCTTGTGATGCACCAGCGCGACCTCCCACAATACGTCATCACGTCAAGAGGGTGACGTATGCGAAACTACGCCCCAGTGTTTACAAGTGTGGAGAAAGAGGACCATTTCGATGTTGTTGTATGTGGAATGATACTAATTAATGTCTTTGTGTCAGTTTATTGTTTAAAATGGTCAGCAAATGTGCGTTTCATATATGTAACACGTGACCTTTCCACAGCATTACGCAATTACGTGAGGCCGCCTGGCACGTCACAGGACCAGAGATTTAAAAGTGCATATTTTTTCTTTTTCTTGTCAAAAATGACAATGGTTTCACTAGATTAGACCCTTATGCCTTGTTTGAGATCGTTTAGAGTCCTTTGAAACTCTGTTAAAAAAAAACTGTTAAATGTTAAGTGTTGGGGTCCATTAAAGTCCATTAAAATGAGAAAAATCCTGGAATGTTTTCCTCAAAAAACATAATTTCTTCTCGACTGAACAAAGAAAGACATCAACATTTTGGATGACATGGTGGTGAGTATATTATCTGGATTTTTTTAAAAGAAAATTGACAATTTTTTTAAGGGACACTCTTTTTTGAAAATAGGCTCATTTTCCAGCTCCCAGTATAGTTCCTAGCCATATCTGCCTAGAAAAATCACAACTTTTAATTTTTTGTTGGTCTTAGTACTCGATGTAACTACAGAAGAGTCAAGTTTTAAATATGAAAAAATATCGAAACTCTTTGGTCATTTTTGAGCGCGATGCTAATGGTCTAATCAGATTCAATGGATTATGCTAAGCTATGGTAAAAGTGGTACTGCCAGACCTGGAGATCAGCTAAATGGATTCCAAAAAGAGTAAAAATCTAATGTTTCGCTCTAGAGGAGCTGGAAAATGAGTATATATTTTTTTTAAAGTGGAGTGTCCCTTTAAGTGTGATATTAACTCTAGCCCAAGCCCACCCCAGTCCTACTCCTAACCCTCACAAAGACATGAGCTTCATATTATATTTAAAGTATTACATTGACCATAAAATGATTCACATAACCTTTATGTTTTCTTACCTCACTTTATGTGTCTTTTAAGTAAGTTAATGCATTATTCTCATGGGACACATTGGCTGGTCTTCACAGTGATTCATTGATTTTTGTGGAGGGACATTTGGTCCGCAGAACCTGACCCACACCCCCATTCCACCTGCTAAATGACTCCTGAATCCTGCTGATGTGCTTGTGTGTGTGTGGCTGTATTGCTGTACAGCTCTCGCACACTTTAATAGGGATGGCTGTTAAAAGCTTTTAAACTTTTACAACTATAAAATCGCTGGAGTGCTGATGATATATAGTGATTAAAGTCGGACCACATGACAGAAAACAGATCTGCAGAATTAAGCACCCTGACACATCTGTTCCTCTGTGTGCTTTTGTAGTATGAGTATTCACTGTCCTAGTAATGTCCTAAAGTAAGGCATTCATCATTTGTTTCTGTCTCTGTTTGCATTTGTGTGCAGTAAACTCAGGCGATGGTATTGACTACAGTCAACAGAAGAGGGAAAACATTGGAGACCTGATCCAGGAGACCCTGGAGGTGTTTGAACGCTACGGGGGAGAAGACGCCTTCATCAACATCAAATACATGGTGCCCACCTACGAGTCCTGCCTCCTCAATTAAAAATTTAAAAAGAGAAGAGAATACACACCGACTTACACACGCACACTCATAAAGCCATGTAATCACATTCACAATATTACACAATTTCAATTTCAGACTTTATTAAACTCATAATACAGCTGATTTTCAGTGGAACGTGTCCTGGGGTGTTTGTGCGTACTGTTGCAGTTTGTATCAAAGGAGACACTCACATGCGAGGCTAAGCAATCTAAAGAGAAAAACTCATTACGCTTACCTGCATTTCACTTTTATTCTGTGAGAAATTATCTATTAGGCCACCTCTATAAATATGATAAAATTTGAAGAGTTTGGTTACAAAACGCGATAAATGGCATTAAAAAAAAAGTTACCGCCAAAATCAGTATTGTATCAGGTCTGTATTAAAAAGTAAATTCTTAATTTTATGCAAAAAAAAATTTCCCAAAACATGTTAAACGCCAGTCCTAAAAATCCGCTTAACCAATCACAACGCACCATTCCACACATTGTAAACAATAACGGTGGCACGTTGAATACACACAGAATCCTAGTTTTCCTCATTTACTTTGTATTTCGTGATCAACAAACAAACAAAAACAAAATAATACTTTTGAAGGCATTGATAAACCTGTGGTGGTTTTTGGTGGCGGGGAAGAAACGTAAGCCATCAAATCAATTAATTTACGTGAGAGGCACTCGGGAGACAGGAAAAATGTCGGCTGTTGCGTTTTCTCCCGACAGCATCAAGCTTCTGTCATGCTAACACATTGACCCCAGGGGATCTTATGAAAAACTTTCCATTATTTTATTCAAAGTCAATGAAAAGCGAGCAGGACCAAAACATTTTACAGCTGATCACTGTCAATAAAGTTTAGCGACGATGTCCCAAGGATGACAAAGTAAGTGTTTTGATTAATGCCATTTATGTTTATTTTTTTAATCAGTGTATACCACTAGTCAACTAAATGAATATAACATGGCAAAGATGAATGCACATTTATATATTGATTTGATAGATTTATAGCATTTTGAAAAAAAAAACTTGTCATGGATTTATTGCATTTTTCAGAAAAAATAATCAGTTTTTATAATAAATATTTGAAAATCAAATTATGGATTTGAAATTTTTCTGTTATTATAACCTAAAGATGCTATGTGAAAGTTTGTAACAGAAAATAGTGCTTTTCATCTTGGTCACTTTCTATAGAAAACACATTTTTACCAAAATTAGTCAAAATGGATTTATTGCATTTTGGAACCAAACTTTTCATTTCCACCAATGTGTATAAAATCTCATTTTGCCACCAGATCTGTTCTGTGTGGTCCATGCTAAAGTCTCACAATCTTATTTTTTTATATCACTTTACTTAGTAAATATTAAAAGGTTATATTAAAAAAAATATTATTACATTATATAGGATGATTTTATGTACAAAACAGTAAATCACAAAAAATTGGGTTTTCACGGGCAGGGTTATGTATAATACCACTTTTAAAGGTCACAGATTAGATAAAGCTGTTTCCTAAAATAATAATCTTCTCTTGTTATTCTTTACTACCTGCTATCTTGCTAACCCCCTCTTTACTACTTCC
The DNA here is from genome assembly GCF_030506205.2 of Paramisgurnus dabryanus. Taxonomy (NCBI): domain Eukaryota; kingdom Metazoa; phylum Chordata; class Actinopteri; order Cypriniformes; family Cobitidae; genus Paramisgurnus; species Paramisgurnus dabryanus. The sequence goes on from NC_133353.1 coordinate 32,509,998, forward strand.
CATTAAATGACTTCCATGATACTTCAAAGCTTTATTGGTTTGGTTACAAGGGTGAAAAAATTATAGCCAGTGGCCGGTTGCATAAAACTTTAAGACTAGTCTTAAAAGTTAGTCATGAATTTTTTTCTTCAAGACTGATCATAACTGTTTTAAGTATGTTACATAGAAAGGTAGATTGGTCTAATTTAAATCCAAATAATAAGACTGATTAGCCCTAACTAATTGCTAGTTAGTTAGAATCATTCTTAAGACGCAGTCTTAATGTCACGGCTATGTTTATGCAACCGGCCACAGCTGTGTAAATGATTTTAAGACAAAGCAGAAGCATCTCCCCACTGGTTGCTGTGGTCTGAATGAACGTACAAGCGGTAAATCATAATCCCATTCCCAGAGCTCATCCAAGGTGTTTCAGATGTATCTAACTTTCCGTTCATTCCCAATGGCACACAAATTCTCAATAAATTGTCCCAAGCTGTCACATGAGCGGTACCTTTTGCACCTAAAGAGTTCATATTAGTACCTCAAATGTACATATTGGTACCAAATGTATACATATCTGTAGCTAAATGGTAAATATTAGGACCTTTTTAAAGGGTACTGCCCAGCAGTGACTATTTTTCAACCATTTTGTAGGTGCTCATCTGGTGCATGTAACCCTGGAAGTATACAAATTAAAATTTTAATAACGGGAGTACATAAGTTATTGTACTGTGGATGTGACTCATCTCTCTGATGCCGGGTTATTTTGGCATTACTTAGTATGTCTGGGGCAACTGGGCATTTAAAACCATATTAATGACTAAAATGTACTTTTCTCTGTCTCTTCTGGGCAACGGTTTGTTGGATATTTCTGTTTTATATTGGAGTGTTTTTGGCTGATTAATCTTTTTTGGCAGTGGTAAAACATCCCTGCCAAAAGGCAACATTGATCGGTTCATTATTTCATTTGACTGCCTCTTCTTTTATAAGTGTGCAGAGAGATAAAAGTAACTTTGCCAAAAATGATCTTAAAGTCTGCAGTCTCAGCTATGAATATGTTTGTTTTTAGGCTTTTCTTTGATGAATTTTGATGTTTCTGATTATGCATTTTATCTACAATCTAAAGGATTTGAGTGTAAAATAACTCAATTATTCAAATAGCAACATTATGTGCTTTTGAAAGTCATGAACCTGTATGAGCTGGAGCCTACGTGCCAGACACAATGTCTGAAATGAAACGTTTATTTCAAATGAACTCATATCAGAACACAAACACGCATTTCTCTCATGCTTAAAGGAAAACACCACCATTTTTCAATATTTTACAATGTTCTTACCTCAGCTTAGACAAATTAATACAAACCTCTTTATCTATCTTTTTTCAATCCACCAAACAATTCCATGTTTTCCCTATTTAAAGACTGTTACATGAGTAGTTACACAAATATGTATGGTGGCACAGAAGAAAACGGGGCGATATTTTTTAAGCAATAAAAATGAGAACTATATTGTATGGCGGAAGAGCACTTAAGCTTTGTTAATGCTCGTGCTTTGGTCCGCAACGCAAGCCTCCGCGGACAGCGCGCACGTCTCACCAAACGGACGAGGCGTTTATAGTTGACGCGCTCGCTGTTGCACTATTTTTTGATCCGCCAGGGGGCGACCTGAGCAATAAAGTCACAAAGAAGAGGATAGAAGAAGTCGTCAGCTGGAACAACCAGGGGGGCAGGGTTTCATATTTTATTGAAGCTTCCCTGGACGCCGCCATTGCTTAGCGAACACCCATCTGCTGTTAGCATCCCATTGACTCCCATTCATTTTGGCGTCACTTTGACAGCGAATAACTTTACATCTGAGGCATTTAAAGACTCCATTTGTCCATTAATTATTTCTAAAGAAACACGAAAATGTATAAAAGGCTCCATTAACATGTATCTTACGTTATGTCCCAGTAGAAGCAGTTTTTGTAAAAATAGGCTAACCTGCGACTTTCTGTCGCACAGTAGAGAAATTACCGTATGGACTGGGAGAGAAGCTCACAGGCAATCTTTTACTGACTATGAGGCAATCGGGTGGACGTGGAGGCACAAAGTCAAGGGAGATTATTAATCAGAATACTAACCAAAATGTGCTCCTGTTCACGCTCACCGTCTCTGCAAGATTCAGTAGGTTATTCAGATTTCCCGTGGCACGGCTATTAGAAGACTTACAATTGTCACACAGGTTGCTCACGTGACATCCACGTCTTTGAGCTCAGTTTGAGTCTGCGCAGTACGCTTGACACCCAGGAAGTGCGTGCTTCTAATTGACTTCACTTGTCTCCGTTGAATCCAATGGGGTCGCTGTGTCCATTTCTTTTACTGTCTATGGGAACAACCCTGGTGCTTTTAACATCAGAGTTTGATATATAAATATGAGAACATGAATAAAACAACAAACTTTTATATATGTCTTTATTAAACATTATCATTTCATTAAAGTTTTTACTAAACAAACAGTACAGACATCTTAAAGGACAAGTTCGGTATTTTAGACTTAAAGCCCTGTTTTCAGATTGTTTATGGTGAAATAGAATGGTTTTGACTGATATTTTACATTTTCGGCTGCCCTGAGAATTTTCGCGTGTTTGTGTTTCAGCTCAGACCTCTACAATGGGTTTAATGGTGCACTGGAACAATCCTTCCTAAAATGCATTAAACTTTCGTTTACAAAGACGTGAAACTCATCGAGTGGTCAGGGGTGTTCACTGATATGCTCACACAAAAATCGCTGCAAAAGATGCTTTCCAACAGCTGTTTTAGCATTCGTTGTTAACTTGTGGACCTATTTTTCCAAACGCCTCACACCTGTACATTCTTCCACTTAGAGCTTGAATAATAGACACTCCAGCCCAGGTGGTGGCGCTAATCCGCCTTTGCCAATTGCAAGAATAGAAACAAAGTTCCCGGCGCGGAGTAATACCGTACCTCACAGGACGTCTAATACAGTCAATGGAGTTGGTAAAAACTACGATAAAACCTGTTGGAATGGGTCTTTTGGAGCGATTTTTGTGTGAGCATATCAGTGAACACCCCTGACCACTCGGTGAGTTTCACGTCTTTGTAAACGAAAGTTTAATGCATTTTAGGAAGGATTGTTCCAGTGCACCATTAAACCCATTGTAGAGGTCTGAGCTGAAACACAAACACGCGAAAATTCTCAGGGCAGCCGCAAATGTCGAAATTTCAGTCAAAATCATTCTATTTCACCATAAAAAATCTGAAAACAGGGCTTTAAATCTAAAATACCGAACTTGTCCTTTAAGGTTTGTATTTTATTCCTCGTCCAGTGGTTCATTCAATACAAATATAAGCCAAACATTCTGAATCATGTAAAAGAATTTGTGTTTTAAACTGCAAAGTTTCCATACTTTACTTCCAGAGTGTCAGATAAATATATACATTGTTTTGCTTAGATTGATCAAAGAGATACGTCACAGGCTTGCCTGCTCGGACAGAATTGCCTCGAGTTTGGTCATTTTCGGATGCGGAGCCGCGCACAAAGTTACAAAAATGCCGTGCACAGCGCCACGCAAAATGGTGTCTCGCGCACGACCGCCCACTCCGCGTTGACGTCATTTTTCACTTCAGCACTTCAAGTCAGTTTCTTGGTCAGATTCTGCCTCGTATTGATAAGGTAGTAAAAACGATATTAAAGGGACACTCCACTTTTCTTTTAAAAAAAAAAAAGCTCATTTTCCAGCTCGCCTTGAGTTAAACATTTCATTCTTACTGTTTTGGAATCCATTCAGCTGATCTCCTGGCTTGGTGCTATCACTTTTAGCATAGGTAAGCACAATCCATTGAATCTGATTAGACCATTAGCATCGCGCTCAAAAATAAACCAAAGAGTTTTGATATTTTTCCTATTTAAAACTTGACTCTTCTGTAGTAACATTGTGTACTAAGAAAGACAGAAAATGAAAAGTTGTGATTTTCTAGGCAGATATGGCTAGGAACTATATTCTCATTCTGGCGTAATAATCAAGGACTTTGCTGATGTAACATGGCGGCAGCAGGCGTAGTGATATTACGCAGTGCCCGAAAATAGTCCCCTGCTATTGATCAAATGTTTAACTCTAGGGGAGCTGGAAAATTTGCATATTTTCTAAAAAGTGCAGTGTCCCTTTAACTCCTGTCAGTATTGCATAGGGAGCTGATCTTCCAAATATGGTAAAGAGCGTCACATTTCCGGCTGACCATAAAGGTATTCGGACAGTCACAATGCACTGGATAGCTGGGCATAGAAGAGCAACAATAATGTATAGAGTGATCATACGTGCCATTCTTACCCGATACGTGCGTCCTGGCCAGGATTTCGCATGCGTCTTTTTGTCGACCACATGCGTCGTTGAGGTTTATTATTTCAGGTTGTATTTCAGAAGAGCAACCGTTACATTTTAAGGTAAGAATGAAACTATGATTGTATGTCTTGTTTTTAACATAATTTGGCAGAACCTTGATGACGTATGCGGTCAACAAATACAACTATTGGAAGACGCACCCCAAATCCTGGCCAGGATGCATCTGGAAGGAATGGCATGTATGGTCACCCTAATAATGTACGGCACTGCCCCAGTGACAGCTAGAGACCATTTTTTGTTATTTTAGTAAAGTACTTTGTGTTACACTTTGTATTTTTTTAATGTTTAACCATTTTTTATCTCAGAAGGCCATTATCTTCAAAATCTCTGAGACTTGTGTTGTTTACTAGTAAGGGGGATTCCCATAAGCTGTTTTCTACAACATTTGAGCTCACTTTCAGTTTAATCTGGATTTGATCACACTGCCTGTAAATTAAAGCTCAGAACAGACACGAGGGGAAATTGAGCAGGGATTTGCCCTCAAATCAGTTTTACTGCAACAATCAGGGTCAATAAAGAGACCTGGAGTCCCAGCTAAAGCCCTAAACACTGAGAAGAACACACTGTAGTGAGAAGGGTTTATTTATTCATTCTTAAAGAGATAGTTCAGCCAAAAATTGGTTGATTTGAATATGAACACAATCTGAGTTAAATTAGAAAAAAGTCCTAGTTGTTTCAAGCTTTATAATTGTAGTAAATGGTGATTCTGATTTAAATCCCAAAAAAATCTATTCATCCTTTACAGAAGTAATCCACAGGGCTCCGAGGGGTTAATAAAGACCTTCCCAGGGCAATCGGTGCAATTTTCTAAAGAAGATATCATTATTTAAAGGGGACATTTCACGGGACTTTTTAAGATGTCAAATAAATCTTTGGTGTCTCCAGAGTACATATGTGAAGTTGTAGCTCAAAATATCATATAGATCATTTATCATAGCATGTTAAAATTTACACTTTGTAAGTTTGAGCAAAAATGTGCTGTTTTTGGGGTGTGTCCTTTAAAATGCAAATGAGCTGATCTCTGCACTAAATAGCAGGTTGGATAGTGCAGATTAAGGGGTGGTATTATTATAATAAGATCCCCTTCTGACATCACAAGGGTGTTTCCTTTTACATGCAAATAAGCTGATCTCTGCACTAAATGGCAGTGCCGTGGTTTGATAGTGCAGATTAAGGGGCGGTATTATCCCCTTCTGACCTCACAAGGGGAGCCAAATTTCAATGATCTACTTGTTCACATGCTTGCAGATAATCGTTTACCAAAACTAAGTTACTGAATTGAACATTGAATCGAATAGATTTTCATGATATGTTCCCTTTAAAACTTTACAAACTAAAATAACTAGCTTCCGGTAACGTCAGACGCGCATTCACCGGAGAGTGCGTTTCCAGCATATGTCTTAAGACGTAGTGTAGGAGGTGTAGTGGAGATGAGACGAGACGCTACATCCTACCATCTGGGCTTGAACCATGGACCACTTTGTCGTGAGGCAACAGTCACAAGTGTTTATTCGTATTAAAAATGACCTAATGCAAAAATCAATGATAATTCAAGTCACATGTGATGAAGCACTGGAGGTTATACAAACGCACACAGTTAACAGAGGTAAAGAGTTCATCAAATAAATCCTTACATTTTGAAGCTTGACCCATTTTAGCACTCATTTTAGCAGCTGTTATGTTCCAAAACTGAAAGATATCCAGAATGACAAGAAAGCGAGTAAACAGGGGCATCATTTTTGGGTAAAATCCTTTGCCTCTGCTCTAATTGGATCTCTGGTGAACCAGTCAAAGAAATCCAGGCATATATAAAAGACGGATGAATAGATGGAGATGTGATTTGAGAGCAGAGAGAAGAGAAAACATTCGAATGTAAGAATGCCAGATTGTTAGGAGCAACGGTGCAGAGGGAAGGGGAAGGGAGCAGTAGGAATAAATGGCCCTCGGGGACCTATTCTTCTCGTTCAGCGCATCTGCCGGGGGCCACATGAAAACCCAACGCCGGCAACTGAGCACGTGCAGAGCCCTGAGCAGAATGGAGATTTATTTCAGAGCAGCTTCATGATTCAAGTGTCATCGGCACCTCTGAACCCCAGACCACCAGACGACCCCAATTAATGAAAAACAACTCAACTATTTATTTCCCTCTCTGTGAAATCCAGGTTAAAATCTGTAAATATGAGTTCATGAGCATCAAATTTAGAATGCACTTTAACTTCAATTTTTGACATGACCTTACTCCGTCAAATCATTTTATTAAAAGTACACTCCATTTTTTTGAAAATATACTCAATTTTCCATCTCCCCTAGAGTTCAATATTTGATTTTTACAGTTTTTGGAATCCATTCAGTCGATCCCCTGGTCTGGCGGTACCACTTTTAGCATAGCTTAGCATAATCTATTGAATCTGATTAGACCGATAGCATCACGCTAAAAATTAACCAAAGAGTTTCGATATTTTCCCTATGGCTAGGAACTATACTCTCATTATGGCGTAATAATCAAGGACTTTGCTGCCGTAACATGGCTGCAGGAGGCGCAATGATATTACACAGAAGCCGAAAATAGTCCCCTTAGTAGCTTTCAATAGCGGGGGACTATTTTCGGGCACTGTGTAATATCATTGCGCCTCCTGCAGCCTTGTTACGGCAGCAAAGTCCTTGATTATTACGCCAGAATGAGAGGATAGTTCTTTGCCATATCTGCCTAGAAAATCACAACTTTAAATTTTTCGTCGGTCTTAGTACACGATGTAACTACAGAAGAGTCAAGTTTTAAATAAGAAAAATATCGAAACTCTTTGGTTATTTTTGAGCGCGATGCTAATGATCTAATCAGATTCAATGGATTATGCTAAGCTATGCTAAAAGTGGTACCGCCAGACCCGGAGATCAGCTGAATGGATTCCAAAACGGTAAAAATCAAATATTTAACTCTAGGGGAGCTGGAAAATTTGCATATTTTCAAAAAAGTGGAGTGTCTCTTTAAAGATATCAGGGTTATATTTTCAAAAGGACTTTGGCTGTTCCATGTAAGCAGCGGCATTTAACTGTATTATTCATCAGTCTTTGGTCTGCTTGTAAATTGAGTCTTTAAATCACTGTTGCCAAACTCAACCCTTGCTGGTTTTTAGAGTATGCAAGCGTGGGGCGTTTTGAAGAAGGCTCACAGGAGGCTGATAGTTTTTCGGCAGGAGGCTGAGGAGATCTTCCTCACTCTGGTCCTCCAGATCGACGGGGTTCTGCTTTCTGATGCTCATTCCTCCTCTTCCTCAGCCGGACGCTCTTATCAGACACAAACACAACTGCTATTCTTTGACGCTCCGCACACACACACATGCCTGCACAGTCTTTGGCATCATCCTTTCAACCACCCTAAGGCAACAAACGCACACTTAAACACACACATTCTTTAACCTTGACACTTCCTCTTTGGGTTTGCCATTTTGTGTGACTCTTGAGTGTGTCTGTTGTAAAATGTAACCTCAGCTGTTTCACAGAGCTCATACCAGGGCTGGGAAAAATTCTGAAGTAGTGGCCTCCTTTCAAAGCATAGCTTAAATTTTAAACGAATTAGTCGTGACTAAAAAAGATGTTTAATTCTTAAGAAAATGAATGGATTTATGGAATTGTTATTAGTTCAGCACAGCAACGAAATGAGCAAACTCAAGCCTCGTTCAGACCACCAGCGACTTTCTTCCTGTGTGTCGCCCGTCTCTTATAATGAGGCGTTTTTAAATCTGGTTTTCATAAACAAATGAGTACCATCTACCCCAGTAATTGAAAAGAGAAGAATGCCGTGACTTCCACTGCGTCGCTCCCATTGGTACACTCTCAGAAATAAAGGTACAAAAGTTGTCACTGATACAGTACCCTTTCAAAAAGGTACACCGTTGTACCCAAAGAGTGCATGTTAGTACTTCAAAGGTACATATTGGCAGTTCAAAGATACATATTTGTACCTAAATTGTACATATTAGGACCATTTTACTGCCCCAGTGACAGCTTTGTAACTTTATTTTTGACAGTGTAGTCACTCCCAAAAAGTTATACTTTTCATTTTCTTGTGTCACTATACATGCCCATCCGGTCAACAACAGTCCCTTTCTCTCGTGGCGGCAGAAGTCACCAAGCTTTCATTGAAATGAATGAGATCGCATCCCTCTGCTACTGCTAGTTGTTGGCGATCTGAATGGGGCTTCAGGTAATGTTGTTACACATAATAAAATGTATACACTCTATAAAATGCTGGGTTATTTTTAACGCTATCTCACGAGAATTCTTATATATTTTACAAGTTGGCTAATTTGTATTAATTCATACGACCACATTTGTAAGTTTTTGTACAATTTGCCTTGACCCCTGTGACGTTGGGTTAGGGGCAGGGTTAGGGGTTGGGTTTCATTGTTGTTTTTTTCATGAGAATCGTACGTTTTTGCACAATTAACTTTGTATGAATTCATACGAATTAGCCAACTTGTAAAATATGTAAGAATTCTCGTGAGATCAGTTATTTTCAGCCGTGTTGGGTCAAAAAGGGACAAACCCAGCTGTTGGGTTAAAAATATCTCAAACAATATTTACATTTGACCCAACAATTGGTTAAAACAACCCGGCATTTTGCACTGTAAAAAATTCAGCGTTTTTTCCAAATTAACATTCAATAAAAAAATGTTAAATAAAATAGTACACTGAACAAAAAAAATCTTGTGGACACCGGTTTCATGTGATTGAATTAAGTTGTCTTAAAATAAAATTAACATTTATCAACTTGAAAACTTGATTCAATCATGTTGAACCGGTGTACATAATTGAATAACGTAGATCCAACTATGTTTTATTTATTTAATTTTAAGAAAACTTTATTCAGTCATGTGGAACCGTTTTTATTTAATTTTAAGAAAACTTTTTTCAGTCACGTGGAACCGTTATTATTTAATTTTAAGAAAACTTTATTCAGTCACGTGGAACCGTTTTTTTTTTTTTTATTTTAAGTAAACTTTATTCAGTCACGTGGAACCGTTTTTTTTATTTTAAGTAAACTTTATTCAGTCACGTGGAACCGTTTTTTTTATTTTAAGTAAACTTTATTCAGTCACGTGGAACCGTTTTTATTTAATTTTAAGAAAACTTTTTCAGTCACGTGGAACCGTTATTATTTGATTTTAAGAAACTTTATTCAGTCACGTGGAACCTGTTTTTTTATTTTAAGTAAACTTTATTCAGTCACGTGGAACGTTTTTTTTTTCAGTGACCAAGTTGTTATAATTTCATGCTGTATTTATTACAGGTTAAATTACTACACATCAGGTTGGGTTGGTCCCTTTTGACCCAACGCTAGGTTGAAAATAAGACAAAATTTTTTTTTTTTACACATTTTTACATTACTTTACATATGCATTTTTATCCATTTGTCATTTATCCAAAGCGACGTCCACTACAAAGTATAATTTTTTATTATCATTTATGTTCCCATCCATGGGTTCGAACCCATGACCATGAATTTTTCTTTAAATACTCCATATGATAAGTGTATGTGTAATTCATACTGAAACATAATAAAAGTCAAATTTACAGCATGAATCTCTTTGAATTTCACTCAATTTTATATTGTACTTCAGTTGACAATAGAAGAACCATTTCTGGCTAATTGGTTCAATAAAGAACATTTAACCTCCTTACACCCAAGCTTTGGTTTGTCTTTTTTTATTTCTTTGTGCTATTTGGGGTTAGGAAGAGCCAATAAATATAATAATCAAATATTTTTCTTTGAACATGAAGCAGTGTAATTGTCTACGTTTGTGTACAACATGTTCCAGTTACACAGAATTAAATATTATTGTGCAAACAACAAAAAAATGTGATGTCCACATATGTGAACACACCAGGTCTTAGGAGAAAATGTTGGGTTATTTTCAAACCCAGCGTTGGGCCAAAAAAGGTTGAGCCCAGCTGTTGGGTTAAATTAATCCAGAAATTGTTAATATTTGACCCAACAAAGGGTTAAAACAACCCAGCATAGGTTAATTTAACATTTCTAGTGAAAAAGGTACCAAAATGGTTCTTTTGGTATCGGCTGTGAAGAACCTTTTAAGCACCTTCATTTTTAAGAGTGTACATTATTATTATTTTGCATGTTTGTGTCTTTACCTAAAAAACAAAATGTGTTATTACTATAATTGTATACTTCATTGCTTTAACACTGTGGGCCGCCATTCAGCATTCAAATAAATTGATTAATTTCATACTGAACGCCACAACCCTGGTTCATATACAGTATATACACCCCTCGTTATTTTTAAAATTTGTACACGTGCACTCACACGGTACATTCCCCTCGCTCTTTGCACACTTCATACATGCATTCCATTCCATGCATTCATTCATGCAAGGTGACCCCTCAACATACCACACAATTTACACAACAGCTCCATTCTCAGAGATCTCATTTTCCAGTAGTGCTTTTACACTCCATTCCTATATATGTGATTTCAAAAGGTCAGATTTTCTAAATAAATAAATGTAACAACTCCATGATTATTCCTTTACTTTTGAGAGTTGAGTCTGTCGTCCCCCATGTACTGTAAAGGCCGTCGAACCCTGAGGGAGGAGCCGAGTGACTGATGAAGGAGTTTGTGTTTGCTGTAATCTTCACTGCAAACCTCCTGGGAGCTGTAGAGCCATAAGTGACATTGTGGCCTGTGGCGTCGCGGCCTGCGGATAGATTTCCACACTGTGCTGGACCCAACACGATTCATCAATGCTGTCAACACCCTAATCCAGCACACAACATCTACCACAACTATTTCTTATATTTCACTATCATCACCCAAAAATAGCCTACTCAGTGATGCTCCATTGCTATTTCCAAAGCACTATTGCATTGAGATTGTGCCACTCTTGCATGTGATGTCTCTCTCAGAATTGACCCAGATTTCACTTTTACGGAGCTTTCTTGCACCCACACATAATCTCTTTTGTTTCGTGCTTTTATTTTGTTTACTATATACTCAAAGCCTCAGAGCTTTCCAGAGTCAAAACAAAAAAACATGCATGCTTTGAGGGAGCTCCTGTTATTGCATCCCAGACGCAGTCGTGCCACCTACTGCTTTTCTAATCGGCTCACGGGGTTGACCGTAGCATCACGAATGATGCACCTTCTGCGTCTGACTCCGCTCCCTGCTGCTTCGTAACCACCTGATTTCATATTCAGTTTTATCTCAAGTGCTGTTAATTGGATTAATTGCCGAAAGGAACCGTGTTATTAATAGAGGAAAATACAGGGGTTGGGCGGGGATTAATTTCTCTGAAACGCTAAACACACATGCACACTATCAACACACAATACATGCACATGTATATACAGTGCGTGTGACCTTTCTCAGATTTCCCAGAAAGCAATTGCCATCATTTCACTTATTAGGTTATGTATTGACCTGAGTCCAGCTACAAGTTTGCCTAAATAAACCTGAATTTGGTTTTGCATGATGTAAGCAAGTCAAAATTAATTACAATGTGTTAAATGTCTATTCAATTTTCAGTGACAGCTAAAATTTTACCCTATAGACGTCTGGGCTGTGTTAGGACGCATATTATTAGATGTCTTTTAAATGCAAAATTGCTTGCTGGGGTGGTACCTACATTGTAAAAATAGAAGAATTGAATCAACTTCAAGGCCCACTTTTGGTGAAAGATGAATAAAGGTATAAACACTCACCTAAAGGATTATTAGAAACACCATACTAATACTGTGTTTGACCCCCTTTCGCCATCAGAACTGCCTTAATTCTACGTGGCATTGATTCAACACGGTGCTGAAAGCATTCTTTAGAAATGTCGGCCCATATTGATAAGATAGCATCTTGCAGTTGATGGAGATTTGTGGGATGCACATCCAGGGCACAAAGCTCCCGTTGCACCACATCCCAAAGATGCTCTATTGGGTTGAGATCTGGTGTCTGTGGGGGCCATTTTAGTACAGTGAACTCATTGTCATGTTCAAGAAACCACTTTGAAATGATTCGAGCTTTGTGACATGGTGCATTATCCTGCTGAAAGTAGCCATCAGAGGATGGGTACATGATGGTTGTAAAGGGATGGGCATGGTCAGAAACAATGCTCAGGTAGGCCGTGGCATTTAAACGATGCCCAATTGGCACCAAGGGGCCTAAAGTGTGCCAAGAAAACATCCCCCACACCATTACACCACCACCACTAGCTGGCACAGTGGTAACAAGGCATGATGAATCCATGTTCTCATTCTGTTTACGCCAAATTCTGACTCTACCATCTGAATGTCTCAACAGAAATCGAGACTCATCAGACCAGGCAACATTTTTACAGTCTTCAACTGTCCAATTTTGGTGAGCTTGTGCAAATTGTAGCCCCTTTTTCCTATTTGTAGTGGAGATGAGTGGTACCCTGTGGGGTCTTCTGCTGTTATAGCCCATCCGCCTAAAGGTTGTGCGTGTTGTGGCTTCACAAATGCTTTGCTGCATACTTCGGTTGTAACAAGTGGTTATTTCAGTCAAGTTCAGGAGATTGTCTTGACCAGGACCACACCCCTAAATGCATTGAAGCAACTGCCATGTAATTGGTTAATTGATTAATTGTATTAATGAGAAATTGAACAGGTGTTCCTAAAAATCCTTAGTGTAGATGTGCGTGAGTTGGTACGGACTACAGATCCTTACCAAAGGCTGAGATAAAGTACACGCAAGACTCCCTTAACTGTAAACTCTGATTACGCATGAGATTATACGAGTATTTAGCAAACGCAAGCGTCTTTTTTTATCATAAACCCTTTAGACGCATCTGCAGCAGGCACTTATTTTGACAAGACACGTGATGCACAGACTCACTCGAAGAGCCAAACACATATTTTGAAATGACAAACCACAAACATGACGGGTTACATACATGTTGTGACGAACTTCGCATCAGGTCCTCGAAAAAAGAAGTCACCTGCAGCCACCACTGTTTATTTGTATAATTTATTGCAATTCCTTACTAGGCAAAAAAGTGAAATGAATAGTAAATTAAAGTTGATTTAACAAAAAATGAAGTGCAACAAGGAATTTTTAAAGGAATGATGCCTGACAAATCTTGACCTCATGGAAATGTCACTTTCTCTCTATATTTAAGTTAAATCTACTGATGTTTGTCTTTTAACTGAAAGCATTCTGCATGCTGTTGAATACTCAAGCTTTTTCAGATGAATACATACTGTATATCACAGCTCATACTTTTTCATCGAATCCTTTTACAACATTTCTATTTTTCTCAGCCCCTACATTGAGAGAAAGTACATTTCACTGCTGGCCTCAAGCAACCCTAAAGCAACCTCGTATTAAGTATCTTGCTCAAGAAGATTTTTCCCTAAGGTACAATGGCATTAGGGGAAGTCAGTAACTTATCAGGACATCGATCGAACCCTTAGGGGTTTGAGCCTGGAACTGTTAGCTTACCACTGTAGATCTGTACATGCGTTTAAGATCCTGACTGGTTCAAGTGAACTCTAGTATAGTGAAAGGTCACAAGACAACGCATCCATTTCTGATAGACAATATCTGATTTTATTGGCTGCTGTGTTTTGTCAGCAGCTGGAAGAATGTGTCGTGTTATCTTACATGGATAACAGAGGATCTGGAGAGGGTCAGCTTAGCCTGTGGTCACAAGCACCTCTTACAGTGCTGAAATAGTCTCTGTCTGCCAATGTGTCTCGCATATTGATAAACGTGAATGTGTGATTGGAATATGTGATATAGATTCATTTAATAAATTCATCCTGAGAGAGAAATGGAGTTTGGCAATAATAATAATCATTTAATTATTCATATATTTAATGCTTAACTTCACTAAGCACTGAAGCAGTGCAAATAAATGTTCAGGAGAGGAAACCAAATATCAATTAAGGCATAGAAATTAGAGATTTATAATAGAACATTGTATTTTTGCCCATGCATGGACCACAAAACCAGTCTTAAAGGGACAGTTCACACAAAAAATTAAAATTCTGTCATAATTTACTCACCCTCGTGTTGATACAAACCTGTATATATTTTCTTTGTTGTGATAAATACAAGTAAAGATATTTTGAGGAATGATTGTAACCAAATCGATCATGAGCCCCATTCACTTCCATAGTAGGAAAGAGAATACTATGGAAGTGAAGGGGGCTCGTGAATGATCTTCATCAAAACAAAGACATTTATACGGGATTGTAACAACATAAAGGTAAGTGATGACAATTTTTTTATTTTTGGGTGAACTATCCCTTTTAGTAGCTTTGGGTATATTATAGCAAACCCTGAAATAAACTGTATTAGCGTTGCATGGCGATTAATCGCGATTAATCTACAGCAAAATAAATGATTTTACATCATATATGTGTGTGAACTGTGTAAAATAATTATATATATATATATATATATATATATATATATATATATATATATATATATATATATAATGTAAACAAAAACATTTACTATAGATTAATTGCGATTAATTGTTATGCATCCCTACATTGTATGGGTCAAAATTATTGATTTTTCTTTTATGCTAAAACATTAGGATATTATGTAAATTTCCAATGTAAATATATCCAAACTTTATTTTTGTGAGTGGATACAGTTGCCATTTAAACAACTTTAAAGGCGATTTTTTTGCACCCTCAGATACCAGATTTTTAAATAGTTGTATCTCAACCAAATATTGTCATATTATAACAAACCATACATCATTAAAAAGCGTTTTATAAAAAATTATTTGGTTTTAAGTACAAAATCATCTTATGATCAACTTTAATGTATCAGAAATATAAAATATTATCTTTTTTATGTGATTTATTTAAAACAAAAAATGCATAATATAATATCTATATACGTCATTTAATTGCACAATTTACTCATTTTATTTGTCATTTTAAATATCAATTTTAATTGACTCAAATCTCTAACTGTCATTGTTTCATTTATATAGGGATTTTTATAGTATCGATCTATCTTTTCTATTCTATTCTCTCTCTATAAATATGTAACTTTATGCAAACACAGGTAATGACACATTTTTTTTTTACATATTCAATTCAACAGCTTTTACAGACAGGTATACATAAGACACAGCTTGCAGTTAAATGTAGGCCTGATCAGCTCTTCTTAGACTCTGCAACTCTGTAAAAGAGATAAATATATAAACATATAATATAAACATAAGCATTGTATTATAAAAATAAGAAATAATGTCAAAACACGAAGCAAACACTTGCACGCCTTTCACATTTGTTATCCCATCCCAGTGACTCCTAACCGTTATAAACATGCACGCCATTGGCTCCGATCGCTGTCTATCATTCCAGGCTCAAATTCTTATAGTTAAACACTAGCCCCGCCTCTCAGACGCTACGCGCTGATTGGCATTCCCGCCGCGCATAGTCCGGCCCATTTACTCGCAGGCAGCCAATCGGCGTCAGGCACTTTCAGAGGATCCTCAGCTGGCGTGCACGGGTGGCAGTCTACAGCGTGAACGCGAGCGCAGTACACATCGTGCGACTCTAGCGAAGAGGGAAAAAGAAAGAGACTGAAGGGTTTGTGTTTCTTCCTCTCCGCGCTAAAAATCAACAGCACCGTAAAATCAGCCGTTATATCTGGAAAGGGTCGCCGCAGCGTGGAGGGGGAACAAGGGATTTGATCTGCACCGTTATTTTTCCTTTTGTGTTTTCTTTTTTTTTTCTTTTCCTGTGGAAGGATTGTGAGGGTTCGGTTGTAAAGATGATGGTCGGGGAGATGGAGGTGAAGGAGAGACCGAGGCCGAGTCCCGACTATCTCATGCAGTTATTGAACGAGAAGAAGCTCATGACGAGTTTACCGAACCTGTGCGGCATCTTCACACACCTGGAAAGACTTCTGGACGAAGGTACTTGTGTGCTTCGACCTAAACTTGTGTGTTTGAGTTTGTGGCGTTTCACAACTTTGCAAACTCTCAGTTCTGAGAGGCTCACAAAGGTGGTTAAAGTTTTTGTTTGGCAGTAAACATGTTTTGTGGGATTTATTTGTGGTCGACTTGGTGTTTAAAAAGTTTTGTCCCCTCAGTGTGTTTGACCCTGTGTGCGGGTCGCTACCGCTGCTAGCACTCTGCTAAGCAGTGCCAACTTTTTAAGTCCAAAATATTTGCTAACTTGTCCTAGTTTTACTCTCAAATTTTAATTCAACAAGTTTGACTTGAATCTATTTTTATTTTTATCGTATTTTTTTTTAAATGAGACAATACCTAGGATTTGAAGTACGGTTGCTAACTAAATCTTTTTGGGTCGGTGTGACGTTAGCCGAGCTGCGTAGCCGCACGCGCAAGAAACTTAAAACTTATATTTATACCTCCTAAATCTTTATTAAACGTTTAACTGTAATATTACCCGGGTAACGATAGCTTTGTATTCATATCTACTTAATACAATAGATTTAATCTGAACAATTAGGTGTTTGTTTGCAGATTAAGATTTTTCAGGCGTGCGGTTTTGATGCGTAAATGCGCTCCAGGGAGAGAGAGATTAGAAAGAAGAGAGAGAGGGGGGAAATGAAAGCGGGATCGTGGTGAATCTGGATGTTTGGTGGTTTGTTTTTTCTCCCATTACATCTTGTAACGTTATCTCTAAGGAACTTCACTCCGCGTCTATTTTTTGCTTTGAAGCGTTTGTACTTTATTGTCAGGGGTCTTTGAATTCCCGCACACGCGGTATCCGTCTATACGGTTTCGTAAACCACACAAATGGCCGCACTGTTGACACGCGTGCACGCAAACAGCCGCAAAGTCTGCTGTCATGTTATCAAATAGTCGCTTTGTTTGTGCTCTTATTCTCTCGGCGTGTTGCAAAATCGCCCTGTGCGTCACCGGATAAACTAGTTTGGTTTGACTGATGACACCTCCACATACCGACACAGATAGCTCACTACACAGATTTTGAGCTAAACATAACTATTCTCGTCTGCCTTTTATATTAGCAAATGAATTGCTTTTTTATGTGAAAGGGTCTGGATTTTGTCAATTTTTTTAAGTTTGTTTATGTGTGCGTTTTTAACTTTGATTTATAGTATTTGTTTTTTTTATTAGGAAAGTAAACATGCTTTAAATACATATTTTTATACCTGTTAGAATCGCAAAAGGTTTACACTAAAACGAAAACTATATTAGCGTCCGCACCAATAGGCGATAACGTTATTTTAAAGGGATAGTTCACCCTAAAATGAAAATTCTGTCATTTACTCACTTTCATGTTTTTACGAACCTGTATAAACTTTTTTTGTTCTGATAAACAGAAAAAAGATATTTTAAACAATGTTTGTAACCAAAACATTCATGAGCCCCATTCACTTCCTTTGTATCCTTTTCCTACCATGGAAGTGAAAGGGGCTCATTACAGTTACAGACATTTCTCAAAATATCTTCATTTGTGTTAATCAGAACCAAGACATTTATACAAGTTTGTAAAAACATGAGAGTGAGTAAATGATTACAGAATTTAAATTTTTGGGTGAACCGTCCCTTTAACGTTAGGTTATTTTAAGTTTCGTCTCACACTTATTTTCACTTCACTTTTTAATAACGTTGTTAATTTTTTTTTTGTTTAGTCTCGTGCTTAATTTCTCTTTTAAATGCAGAAGCCCTTTAAACTATAGTGGATTTTGAATGCCTGTCAATGTTTTATTGTTAATCAGCTGGAAAAATGTCTACTTTGTAATGCGCTGCAAGTCGCTTTAGATAAAAGCGTCTGCCAAATGCATAAATATAAATATAAAAACATCACAAAGTAATCCCACTTATAACGTTCCCTTGTTTTTATCATTATAGTTGTTATATTTTCTTATTTGGACCAGGTTTTAAAACTTTTACTATCTATATTATACATTATTACTAGTTACAAATCTGCATTAGGATTTTTTAAAACTCTATTCACAAATGGCACAGTCTTCAGTCGTCTCTTTTTAGTGATACCGTGAGGTATTTCTCATGTAGCTGCCTACTTTGACACCAAGCAGTGAGCTCTTAGTTCGTCCAGCCGTAATCTTTCTTGTCGTGTGTGTATTTGCGCTGATTTCTCTCTGTTTACCTGCACTTTGTTCCTTTCTTGCTATAATCCGTTCTCCTCAATCCACTCAGAAATGAGTAGAAACCGTAGGGGAAGTTTTGAAACCTGGAGTTGAAACCCACAGGTCTTTGTTTTTCCTTTGACACACAATTTTAAAAGCTCTCAGTTTGAACTAGGTGTAAATCTCTGCTGTGCTCAGCTGAATTTGCATACTGATTCGGCTATGCAAATGAGCAGCATTGTGGGCCAGTCGTGTATTTGTAATGGTAAATACCCAGACGTAATGCTTACAGAGGAAAATTTGTACAGTTATGCACACCATCCGCTATCTCTCCCAAACCTCTGCTTTACAACATCTGTTGTTCTGGAAAATGGTTGACCAATATGGTTATACTGGTATTTGAAAATGGGTAAATTATCCATTGACGATTTTGACCCATCCACATTATGCTAAATGCCTATTCTTTGTTAATTTTTCACAAGTTGTACGCAGTTATTGACTGTGTTTACCTACTGCTAGTTTTCGCTACTTCGGCTGTTATGGGTATTGCACTGATCTAAGATCAGTTTTCATTCCAATTTCATGTTGCAGGTCAACTAAAACGGTTCATCTGGTTGTGTTGCCTTTTCAAGCAGAGATTGAATGGAAAAGGTTTTACAGGTGGTATTATTTTAAGTGTTTTGTTAATTAGTTTTGTGAAGGCATTTATGGGGTAAAAAAGCCACAGATTTAATTTGAGGCTTTTGCGTTAAAGTCCACGCACACAATTCTGTTGAGTGAAAGAGCCGTTTGTTCGGAAATGGGAAGTTTGAAGTGGGAACACTCTCAGTTGGCTCCTTGTAAGAGTTCTCGTAACAGCTGCGCACAAATGCTTATAACTCGAGAGGATTGCTTGTATTTGCAGCTGTTGTCATGGCAAACGAAAACCAACACCCTTGCCGTCACCCAGTTTGATCCCTGCAAAAGACAACTGCTCGCTCTCTCTCAATGAGCTGTGTTTGTGAGTGCTTGTGTCAGGCTGACGTGATAGAGACAGGTTCGCGGTGTGCTTGTGATCTTCAGAGGTGACCCTGCGGGTGTTTTGAAGAGCTGTCTTTGATAAGTTAGTGGCAGCTGAGTCCGGTGCTGGAGATTAAGGCAGGCAGATCCATAAACGGAAACTGCGATGGGTGGAAGTCAGGGTTAAAGATCTTGAGAGATTTGATCATGGTCGCATGTCTTATTCGGACGTAATAAAAAATAGGGTTGTTAAATCGTCAGTAAAGCCAATTCCTTGATTAGTAGTAAATCGGCATCACCTGCTTTCAGATAGAGCGACATTAACTACACAAAGACATAGTTCACTGATAATGTGGGCAATTTCGCCTTCATTATTGCGGATGTATCGCCTGCAAAAATGAATGCGATATTGGCCAGCGTGTCATTGCACTAGGGCTTTAGGGCTCATAGTTGTGTGTGTGTGCGTCCTATGGCAGAGCCTTGACGGCGTAGGCTATGCGTCGGTTTTCATGTATACTTCTGCGTAGACGTAGCATGACGTAGTGTTTTTTTACCTAATGGGAGGGGTTGTAGTCAACCAATCACAGCGATTGCGGTCTGCGTAGAACTGAAGCACTGTTAAAAAGTTGGTGAGGTGCACATCAGGCTACGCGTAGGCTACGGATACCCTACGGCGTAGACCCTCCGCACGACTATAACGTGGGCTTTAGTGTAGGAAATACTATAGTTTGATTGCCGCATGCGATTTATTGTGCAGCCCTAATAAAAATGTATGTTTATTGCTTAGTTTTCCGACGAAGCTGTCCAATTTTTATTTATATCTAAGTACTGCGTAACACAACTCCTTCACACATAAAAAGTAACTCATCAAAATAAATTTATTTGTTGATTAGCACAATACTACACTGCTAGCTAGTCATTGTTGCAAAATAAACCTTTTCCAACCAGGTATGTTTCGCAGTATTGCCCAAGTGACTTTATATTATCACTTACATAGTAAGTTTTAGAGCCTGTCCCAATACCCCCTTTCCCCTTAATTTTAGCACTAACTCTTTCTAGGGCGTCCCATTACTTAAGGGAGCAAGACAGAGTGCATTTTCACCTTAGAATCAACCCTCAAAATGCAGTCAGGTCCGATGTAGGCTTAAAACGAAGTGGGAGATGAAATTACCCAGAATACCTTGCGGCCAGGTGAGACTGGTCGACGCTGCATGTGACATAGGTGAGCATGTTTGCTACGTTCGCTACGCTACTTTCCATATAGTGTTGTCCCATTTCATAGGGAAAGATTTTAACCCCCACTTCCCTTTTTTTTAAGGGGGTAGAAATGGGACGGGCACTTAGTGTTAGTCACACGTTGCCCTGTTTTCATTTTTGTTTTGCCCTGTCTACACTATTCGGAATACATTTGTAAAAAAATGCTCTTTTAATTAACTTTAATCTTAAACGACACTATCAAACTGGACAGCAGCTAAAACAATTGTGCTACATTGTCGTCTAGCATTTTGATTTGGGCTAAATAGGTCACATGACTAAAATGCATCTTTGCTTTACAATAATCCGCAATACAACATTTTCACGTTTATCCACTTTGGAGAACGGTTTTCATTGACAAAAGGTATGCCAAAATGAAAGAAAAAGATGCATTTTTAAACAAAGACGTTTTAGTGTGGATATAAGGCCTCGGTTATAAAAGAAACCTAAAACTTTTTCATCCTTTGAGGTAGTGCTGGGCGATAATTCGATAACGATAATTTTACCGATATAAACTTTTTCGATAAAACGATAAGGGCAGTTCGATAAGTGATCGATAATGTTTACGCACTGTGCGTAATGTTGCGCGAGCACTTCCGGATGCGGCACGCGCTCTTGGTTTACAATCACAGTGACAGTAAGACTTGTAGGAGTGGAAGATGAGGCAAGTTATTCATTTATTAGTAGAGACCTAGGATTTTCGCGATGCGGATAACGCGGACGGAATCACGGAATCCAAATGCGCGGAAACAGTTTCTTGTGTGTAATGTTGGACGCGCAAACAGGGTTCGTCAAACACAGCAGACACAATAGGTGCAGTATACTGTACTTTCATTCAGCGTCCGCCTTGCGGACGTACAGCTTTAAAAGTATATTTACAGGACATTCACAAATTCAGGAAACTGAGGAAAAGCAGCAGATCCACCACTGCAGTGAATATAGTGTTTGCGTATGTGCGCTCCCACAGCAACGTCACACTCTTGACATCCATTTATCAGCGTGTATAGCTCGTATATGTACAACACACGCGTGATCACTGAACTAAGTTTTCTTTCTTGTTTAAGTGAACATAAACAGCTGTTACTCAGTATATTGAAACTTAAAGCAGTCTGTCTTGGGTCTTAAAGTGACAGTAGTCTGCTGCTTTTGTGTCAGAAATGTGTTGATTTCATAACAAATAGATTTACATTTAATACAGATGCATTAAAACAAGATTTTAGTATTTGTATTTGTCATGTTCTGAATAAAAAGTAGTTTAAAACCATTATTAACTGTCTGGTTTTTACAATTTTCATTCAGGAGCAAAAATCTGCCTTTAAATTTGACAGGAGTAAAGATTTGTTATTTATCATGATAATTATCGATATCGACTGATATGGAAAACATTTTCTCGATAATTTTTTGGGTCATATCGCCCAGCCCTACTTTGAGGTTGGTATGGGTTTATTGCTCTGTTAGACGGGGACCTTTGTCCCCTTACAGCATTTAGTTTAATTAGCTAGCTAGATCCATTAGCACAGGTACTCCGCTCGAGCCAGGGGTTCAGTATGTTGCACGTGGAGAGAAAGAGAGAGAATAAAATTATCTTTGTTTCTCTCTCTTTTTCTGTGTCCTGCTGGGTGGTGATAAATTGGATAGCAGGAAGAGGTTGACAGGGTTAGCACAGGGAATGGAGAAGTCTCGCTCATTTTCTCTCTCCCTTTCTCTCTCCAGTGGCATGGCTGGGTGTGTGTCTGTGTACTGGCCCCTGCCACGGCCCTTGTGTGGCCCCTGATAAAGTCATGTCACTGCGCGTCAGGCTGTGCCCCGTTATCAGGGGCTCTCTCCCACGAGCCCAGGGGTTTCTTATCAGACTCTACCCTGCCAGCGCTGCTATCCGCCTGATGCCACACAGACACCAGAACGGGCCCTCCAAACACTTTCCCACTCGGAGTGAGGCTTTGTTTTATAAAAAATCGCATTCGATCGTTTAGCATGAATACACTTTTTTTTGCGTTAAACCAGTGTAATGGACTTAAGCTGATGCAATTATTCAAACTTGGTCACGACTCCCTAACCACCATGACGCATACACACACGGGCCTCCTGGAGGAGAACAGCAAGACTTTTCACAGGAAGAGGCCCATTCAGTGTTTGGGAAGGGGAGGAGCACTTTTCACACAAAACGAATTACAGTCTCCAAACGAAATGCAAAATATATCCAGAAGTCATGCTTTTATAGCACAAGGCAGGGTGTGTACTTTAGTGTTCTGGTGGTTTCGAAATGGTCCGTACAGGACTGTCTAGTGTTTATCCTCTCTCTCCCCGTTTTTGGAGAAGGGGGAAGGGCCTCACCCTTCACATTCCACAGCTGCCTGAAATTTCTCCACACCCCTTCTTTGCACTCCTGTTTTTGTGCCATTTCTTTTCTCTCCGTCTGTTTTTTTTTGGCATCAGCAGCTCGGAGACGCTGTGTTTTTCTTTGTTTTTATTTAACTGTTTTCCTTGATGTCTAGAGAGAGAAGCGCTCTGTTCCTCTCTGTAATTGAGTAACAGAGGCATTGTTTGGCTAAATCAGACAGCAGTATTCCTCCATGTGCTCATCAACTCGTTCATTAAGTGCTTGAATCTTGCTAATGTTTGTTATATCTCTTTAAACGCTGCAATTAGCCGTAATTATGATTGTTTTTAGTTTTTTTTGTGGGCTGGAAAATGGTCCTTGAATCGATCTGTGTGGACTGTGAGAGGTGTTAGTGTTTGACTGTCTCACCCTGTGATTTCAACTATTCACCTTCATTTCGTTCTCAGCAGTAAATGTAAAACACGCAGCGATGCATTTCGCTGTAAAAATGTGTGTCTCCAAACCCAACATGTTGATTTTTCCTTTGTTTTGTTCGTTACCTAATAAAGGGGCCAATCGGTGCGTACGGTGCACCAGGCCTCATGGGAGCACACAGATGTCATTGTGTGATAAGTAGGTTATTTGTCTGTATCTTTTCTACAGTAAGTGATATCAGAGTCGTTCCAGTTTGATTGTGTTATTCGCTTACAGAATAACTACTTCCCGTTTTGTCGTAGTTCTCTTTTTTTTTTAAAGAAAAGGAATTTATTTCTCATTTCTCTTCCTGTATGGAGTAATTTAAACAATGCATTCTCGCAGTTTTTATTGTTTAACGATGTACATATGCAACAGATAGTCTTCAGTGCATTATTTTTATGTAGCGTGTCAATTTAAAAGTAGTTCAAGTAATCTTAAGACCCCTCCATGTATGTCCGATTGCTATTACTAAGTGGACTCAGAAACAGAAGTTTTATAACCAACTAGTTGACTAGTCTAATAATAGGAAACATTCTGTGTATGATCCATTAGAAAAATTGTCTATGAATCGAACAATGAAATCTTATAACTACTTATGCTACTTAATACTAGGGCTACTTAGTCACGACTAATCGTTTCAGAATAAAAGTTTTTGTTTACAGAATATATGTGGGTGTATTGTGTATAATAAAATAATTGTGTATTTATATAAATGCATACACATGCATGTATGCATTTAAGAAATATTTGCGTGTGTGTGTGTGTGTGTGTGTGTGTGTGTGTGTGTGTGTGTGTGTGTGTGTGTGTGTATACACCTTATCTTTATATATAATTTGTGTTGTGTGTGTGTGTGTGTGTGTGTGTGTGTGTGTGTGTTATTTATATATATAAAATTTATTGTGTCTTTAAATTAAACATGCATGTGTCTATTTATTTATATCTAATTATTATACACCGTACACTCACATATAGAGCTGGGCAAAAAAAAAACGTCTGCGATTTTCTTGTGTATTTTATCAGTAAAGCCTGTTTGGTGATTAGTAGTAAATCGCCATCACCTGCTTTCTGATGGAGCTGCATTTGCTACACAGAGCCGTATTTCCCCAATGCGTAGCTTCTCTGTGAATTATGTCTCTGAGTAGTAAATGCCGCTTTATCTGAAAGCAGGTAATGGCGATTTACTACTAATTACTAGGGATGCCACAATTCTCAATACATTATTGAACCGTTCGGTTCGACCCCCACGGTCCAATACGCGCAGGTGAATTGCGGTTTTTCGGTTTATCCATCCAAATCTGTCAGTTTTATATTCCCTGCACTTTTGTTAATGTGCGCATGCGCGTGATCTGCACGCAACGCCACAGCGAGTTGATATCCAGTCACTGTGCGCTAGCTGCGTTAAACTCTGCTTGAACTCTGCTTGCAATGCTGGTGTCAGATTTCATTCGCGTGCACACGCACACAACAGAAGTACAACAACAAAAAGAAGCAGCACGACTGTCTTTTAAATCTGAGGTGTGGATTAATTATTTGCGCGTGTAGATTACATACAACATCAATGTAAAGATGCAAATTCGCGTCGGGCAATGCGAATGACGCAAATTGGGCTTGTTATTGATGCAAACGCGCGTTATTTGCCTCAAACACGTCTTCTGCGCAAGTTGAAAACGTTTAACTCAAGAAGTTGATATCCAGTCACTGTGCGCTAGCTGCGTTAAACTCTGCTTGAACTCTGCTTGCAATGCTGGTGTCAGATTTCATTCGCGTGCACACGCACACAACAGAAGTACAACAACAAAAAGAAGCAGCACGACTGTCTTTTAAATCTGAGGTGTGGATTAATTATTTGCGCGTGTAGATTACATACAACATCAATGTAAAGATGCAAATTCGCGTCGGGCAATGCGAATGACGCAAATTGGGCTTGTTATTGATGCAAACGCGCGTTATTTGCCTCAAACACGTCTTCTGCGCAAGTTGAAAACGTTTAACTCAAGAAGAGAATGCGCCTGATGCTAAAATAAATCCCACCAGTAATGTTGATTGAGGAACGCATTTTTGGTTTCTACACAGACAGCATGATGTTGGATTTAACAGTAGTGCAGTAAGGTATAGCCTTCATTTACAATGTAAAGTTTAATTTACTAAGTACAGGTATATAAAATGGCCAATTTATGTAATGTAATGAATTCACATGTTCCCCAGTTTGAATAGGATATTATTTTTTATATGTCTTTATTTAATTATATCTTATATTATTGTATCAGTACACTAGAAATATGTAAGATGATTTTTGCATTTACATAAAATAAAGAGAACTGCAATTAAAACCAGTATTTTTTTCTTCTTAACATCTCAATGTTCCTGTTACCTAAGCATAGAATAATTTAAAACACTTTAATAGGCCAAGGCATCAGAACCGAGACCGAACCGTAAACCGTGAACAAGAACCGAAATATGTATTGAACCGTGAACTAAGTGTATTGTTGCATCACTACTAATTACCAAACCAGGTTAACTGATGAGTTGCGCAAGAAAATTGCATGCAAATGTATTTATTTTTTTTGGCCCAGCACTACAACAATTTTTTTAATTTTGCAAACGATTAATCGTTAAAAAATTTGTGTTCCGCATGTCTGGCTGGCTGTACGATATACAATTATTGAAAGGCTATTTACCACTAGTAAATAAATGTATACAAAATATTGATTTGATATGTTATTAGCTTATATGTAAGTAACGCAAACCTTTTGGAAAAAGTTTCAACCAAGACAAACATGCATTGTTTTTTTATTTGTAAATATAATCTCATATGTTATTATTTATGCCTATTTGTGTAAAATAGTTTTGTATTAAACTGCACCTGATGACTCGCAGTACCCAGATGATGCTGTTATTGATTTTAAGCAGTCATTATTCTGGAATAAAATACCTTGCGATTATCACAATGGGCCAATCAGAATCAAGCATTTGAGTGACGTGTAGTAAGATTACTTAACATTTAGGCATTTGTGAGCCTTTTGCGACTTACAGGACAAAAACTAATTCAAGAAACCTTTTAATTTAAGGTGTTATATATAAACAATGTTTTTAAATGTAAAATTAAAGCGACAGTAATTTGAATAATAAAATCTAGTGTGTTTTGTGTAGCATCTGTACCGTTAGTACCAATAGTGAAAAGCCCCTCATTATTCTGAACGTGTAAACGTGTTTTAAACCTATAAAAACTAATTGTTGACATTCTGGAGTGAATAAAATGTTGTAGGGCAAACCATTTGTTTCTACAGCACTTAACAACTGCTAAAAAGTATAAGGTTTCATAGATAAACAGAAACTGAATAGTCATTGAAGCTTATACTCACCTGTTGTAACGCTACTACAGCTGTGTGTGTGTGTGTGTGTGTGTGTGTGTGTGTGTGTGTGTGTGTGTGTGTGTGTGTGTGTGTGTGAGTGAGCGAGATTTCTGTTCTGCTGTGAACATTACATCGGTCTCCATAAATTTTCCTGTCATATATTGCTCATAGCTTTGTCTGCTAGCTCTTTGTTACCCTGCTGCATTTGTGCTCGATTAGCTCTTAAATGTGTCAAAAACAAAAGAGCATCATGGGAGAGAGAGAGTACTCGATTTGTGGGAAGGGTTAGTTGTATGTTAGTCGGGTCAACACGGCACTGAACTGATTGATCGTGCGCACAGAGAGAGATGGCGAACTGAGCGCGGTGGCAGGAGACATGGAAAGACAAATAGTATGTGTTGTGAATAAGGTCAGCCTGCATGGAGGGGGGTAGCAGGGGTGTCTGTGCGGTTTCACAGGGTGCCTGTGCTCGGACAATGAAGCATTATGTGCTCGACATGACTCTCGTATACACACATGACATCATTGCCCAAGCAAACAGGACGTTAACCTCTGCTGGCGTTTCCTGTATGAGCTTCTTTTACAACCGGTGCGACCAACACAATGCTGATTGTATGAGGGTTTGTGTACACTTACACAATCCATAAGCCTTCAGCAAACGTAACAACAGTAGTCGCACAAAGCATTGATAGAGGCCATAAATGAATTTGGCTTTATGGCTAAAGTAGTTTAGATAAGCGTGAATGGCCGATGCATTTATGTGTGTGTGTGGATGTGCACGGTGAAAAATAACAAACATACTCCACACAACTAGGCTGATGACTACAGCTTGCTACAACTCTATTCATACATGTAAACATAACTTTGTAAAGTACACTTATTGTTTACCTCCTCATTTGTAAGTCTCTTTAGATTACAGCTGAATGAATGTAAATGTAATGGATGGTTTGCGTCTGCAGTCGTGTTATACATGCATAATAAACATGTTTGCATTAGTGTGGTGATGGCAGATCTGTTTTTAAAAGCATGATTGATTGATTGACCCAAGTATCTTAAAGTGTAGGTAGCTAGCTATAAACATTGAGGTGGAATCACACTAGCATATTTGGTGCGCACCCGGTTTCGATTGCCTTCGGAGGTCGGTACGTTTAGTTGATGTGAAAAACTTCCAAAATCGGAGTCTGCATATAACGGGTGGTCTCTAATGTTCTGCTATTAATAATGTGCACGCATGTGTGCTCATTTACATTGGTGACAAGCAGTAGTGGCGGCACTGTAAGCATTCTTTCTGATAATTTCTGCTTACCCCTGCTAACTTCGCAGACAGTAGGGTTGGGCAGGTCTACTAAATTAGCATCAGACAATGTCTACAGCATCTTAATACCAGGTTAGACGATGGCATCGTCTATTGGCCCAACCCTAGCAGATAGCACGCTTTCTTCGGTAAATTTTGTAATTTCGCAGCACACAGATGCGAATGGGTTTCTGATTTTGTTGTATTGTTTAATAGCAAAACCGAAGGTTCAAATAAAGAACCTGAATGATGTGAACATCTCTGTACATTTTGCCGCCTTCTCATTCTTAGCCACGGCCTAACAACATTTGGTATATGGCTGCAGCTTAAAGGCCCTGTTTAAACCTTGTATTAAGATGCATTTTCGTCAATCGGATTACAAGTGGATGATGCTAAAGACAGGTGAGGTGTAAACGTTTTGAGCTCGTACACTTTCGACCACATTCAGAGGTATTTGAAAACACTTTCAACCGTATTGGTTTTATGGTGTAAACACGCATGTGGTCTAATGGCCACAAACGACTGTATACTCTCCGCCCATTTATTTAATATGATGAACGGAGCACAATGTTTAACATAGTTTCTGACTTAAACCCACAGTTTACAGCGCCATCTTCAGGCTTTCATCGATAAAACCAAAATGGCTGCTATTAGCATCTTTCACTAGTTTCATTTTGCGAGTGTGTGTGAAAGTTGCGCAAGCATGTTTCATCAATTGCTCTGATATATCAGAGAAAGCTCTTACATTTACATGTACAAAATAATGTTTAGCATGTTTATTAACAACACAAGCAGCGGGCTCACCTAATATTACTTTGCGTCAATTTAAACGAAAATGGACAAAAGTAGACAGGATGGATTTTCGTGCTAGGCAATCAAAGAAAGTACGAAAGCACCCTTAAACTGTTTGACTAACATGCTTGACAAGATTTTCTTGATTCACAAAGTCAGTAGTTGATCTGATAGGGGCTACTGGTTGTAGAACGTTAATGCTTCTTACAAAAAACTTTTTTTCTCCCACAAAGCAATGCATGCAAAACTCTTTTTGTGCCAGAGGGCTGCATCTTCCTTCTTTAAACTAAATACTGTTAGTCACATTTAAACTCCATAGCAATGTCTGTTTGCATTAGTCAAGAGTCACATGCACACACTGCTTTTAGCATGTTACTCGTACTTTCCACCCCTCCTCCATCTTTCTGTTTTTGTCCTTAGGACCATAACTTGGAAACTCATCATGGCAGCTACTAAGTCAAATTGCAACTCTTTGTGTCCTTAAAGTCCCCCTGTATTCGATAATTTTATCACTTAAAACTTGTCTCTTGGCCTCATAATAGCATATGTAAAAGTTTTTCCTATGACAGTAATTTTTTTCAGGCTTTAAAACAGCTTGAATGTAACACTATATCCTTGCCTCATTAGTGTATGTGGATCTATGAATATGCTAATTAGTCCCTGCCTCCACTCTTTCTCGCCATGTCGGATCTAAGAGCCTGTTTACACTTGGCATTAACATGTGTTTTCGTCGATCGGATCGCAAGTGGACGACGTTAATGCCAGGTGTAAACGGTGTTCAAAACGTTTTGAGCTCGTCCACTTTCGACCACTTTCAACCACATCCAGAGGTAGTCGAAACCACTTTCGATCGGATCGCTTTGGAGTTGTGGAACGCATATGTGGTTGAATGCGTTCGAACAGCTACGAAAGACCGCCTAGTCCCCGCCTACTGACCTAACGCGTAATCATTGTGGGACGTGTTTCCGGGTCAGACAGCATTTAAACTCTGTGTAGCCAAACGGAAAGTTTATTTTAAAACCAAAATCAGAAATCTAAGCAATGGATCCTCGTGGATGGAGTTCGAGTGAGACTAGGTGCCTCATCTCTGTGTGGGCAGAAGAGGAGGTGCAGCGAAAACTCGTAGATTCCTATCGAAACCGTCGTGTTTTCGAGGTGATTTCGCAGAAGATGGTGGAAAGTGGACACAACCGGTCGTGGCAGCAGTGTCAACGTAAAATAAAGTACTTAAAGCTTGCATACAGAAAGGCAAAGGACAGCAATAGCAGGTCTGGCATGGAAAGGGTAACCTGTCCGTTTTTCGACGAGCTAGACGAGGTTCTAAAGGACAAACCATCATTTTGTCCGGCGGATGGGTTTGTTTTGGACTCTGCAGACGCCGGAATGTCTACGGAATCAAGAACAGACTCCACCGACTCCGACCCTACCGGCGATGCCACCCCTGAGGAAAACGAAGGTAAAATTTATTTTATGTAAGTTTTGATTGAACCAAATTTGATTGGCTTTTAGAAACGGAGGGAACCAACTGAGAATTTGTAAAAACATTATGAGCCCCTCAAAACGGTATCCATTCTTAACTTAAGTGAACCACACGGCTACAATCGGTTAATAAATGTGTTTTGTGGCTTATCAATGCAATTTTGTAAGAAAACAAACTATATTTTAAACTTTAAAACCCACAATCACTAGCTTCCGGTATCGACGCCATCTTGGATTCGCGCGTTTACCATGTTGTACTAGTGTGAGTATATGGTTTGTTTGTTTTGTTTGCAAAATCACATCGATTACCCACAGAACACCATTATTAACACCATTTTAACACCGTATAGCCATGTGTATTACTTATGTTAAGAATGGATAAACTTTGTAGGGCTAATGTCAGAATTTGTTTCCTGTTATAAAGTTTGAAAGAGCAAGGCCATTTATCCCAAAATCTAAAATGTGTTTGTCTGAAAGATGTTGGACTGAAATATTAGGGTCATTTTGAAAGTTTGTAGGAGTGTCCATTCGACGTATCTTAACATATCAGTGCCAATGAGTTCACATCAGTATTGTTTTTCTGTACGGTATGTTTGTAAAAAAAACTACTTAAACGTCCTAATAAGTAAGGGTTAGTTTGGGAACCTCCCAAAATGGGATTGTGCAGCAGTAGATCTCTGAATGTGAAGATGAAAATGACAAATAATTACTGCAACTGTTCTTAACCAATGTTATTTGTTTGTTTATAGATACTACAGTTGAAAGTGAGGCTGATGCTTCTTCGTCACAAGTGTCGTCGAAGAGAAAGAAGCCAACCCGAGGTCGAGGCCAAAAAAAGAACAAATTTGAAACAACCCTCGAGATGTTTGCGAACTCTATCAACGAGGGAAATGGTGACGAGGTGCTGCTGAAGATGCAGGAGAGGCAGCATGCCCACGAAGAGAGACTCTTTAAAATGATGATGCAGTCAATTTCAGCCATGGCATCACCCGTGCAACAATCCCCCATAAGACCATCACCATATTCGTGGTACCAGCCGCAAGGGCCCTGCACATCCACATCTTTCCAGCCCCAAGCACCATCGTTTAACCATCCATCGGGTTTTGCCCCTGAACTGCCGCACACATCAGAATTTGTACGGTGCAGCACACCTGACTTTAGCTCTCCTCGCTCGGACGACTACTAGCATAAAAAGGACACTTAAAATATATGCCGTAAGGACATTTAAGCAATATCGGCCATAATGACACTTTTTTTTAAATGCACAATGAAACGTACAGTCCGAAAACGTTTCCTTTACAAAGAACACTTAAAGACATGAGCCAAAACATGTATATATTTTTTAAAATATTTTTTTTGTCTTCTGTGTTCAAAGAACTGTATTTTAAACTGTTCCCTTTATTGTTTTATAACAAGAAGACGTAAAGAGAAATGGGCCAAAACTTGTATATATTTTTTTTTAAATATCTCTCTTGTATTCTGTGTTTAAAGTACTGTATTAAAACAGTTCCATATTGTTTTATAAAAAGAACACTTAAAGAGAAATGGGCTCAAACTTGTATTTTTTTTTATTTTGTAAAATCTCTTTTTGTCTTCTTTGAACACAGAACTGTATTTTAAAAAGTTCCCTTTATTGTTGTATAAAAAGGGCACTTACAGAGAAGTGGCCCAAAACTTGTGTGTGTGTGTGTGTATATATATATATATATATATAAATTTTAAAGTTTGTCTTGTGTTAAAAGAACTGTATTGAAACGGCTGCTTTTTGTTGTTTCTATAAATGTTTATTTTCAAGATCAGAGTCCTGGTTTTCATTTTACTATTGTTTCGTTGGCTTCTGCAAAACATCAAATAAAACAAAAGGTTACTCTTTAAAGACATGTTATGAAATCCATCCCTAATAAAGTAACGCAATGCAACTACAAAGTAAAAATATAATTATGAGGCTTAAGAATCTCACCCAAAGAAAATTTTTTGGTTTTTATAAATGATGGTGAGCACACAGCTTTTGTACCCATTGAAATACATCTTATAAACGATATCTCATATCTTATCAGAAGTCAATGGTCAATGTTTGCAATCAGCTGTGCGCTTATCATTATTGGTCATCTTGTGTGTTCAACTGACTTAAGAAACTCTCATAGGTTTATAACAATGAGGATGAGTATTGAATATGTATGTTTTGGTGAACTATCCCTATAACTTCTTGCCAGTCAATCTCATTTAAAAAAAAGTCACACTCAAACTAAAACAGATACATTTCATGATGCCCTTGCACAAAATAATACATTTTTATGGTCTCATTTGGATCGCAGACTTTTAATGTAATACAAGAGTTATTGTTTTCTAATACTACAGTTAAGTTATGAAGGCCTTAAAAATATAGGTATAATTACTTTAAGATAACTATATATCATACGTTTATTGATATGTAATTTCAATTGAATTAATCTATAAATGCACTGTAGCTAAAGCCAGAGGTCAGACCATGTACTGTTTAAAATCTGAAGAAAATACATGTAAACATTGGAATTATCTGAAAATATGTCTTAACACATTTTATTATTACTTATATGTTATAAAACAACATTAAGTGAGAATGTGCACATTAACTGTAGTTAGTTGCATGCCATTTTAACAAAAGCCCTGAAGGATGTTGTTTTTGTGAAGTGACCAAAAGACACGTGCTCATCTATACACTGTAGGTCAAGATGAAATAATGTGATAAAATGTTTGGACATCATAATAACAAGGATAAAGCAGACGCAGTATGCAGCTGGACAAAAATCAGAGATTTATTGAGAATAACACAATCAAATCAATACGAAGTAAACAGAAACCTAAGTTTAGATACTGTACAAGTTCTATACAAGGTTTCAGTACAATCGTTTAAACTGGATTTTTGTCAAAATATAACGAGAGTGCCCGTCTAACACACTGTGGGCCTTCAGCTCTCTCTTGAGTCACTGGAATGTCAGGTGCATTCACTTCCACCGGCTCCTCTACATCCTGCATCCAAGCATCCAAGAATGTGTCGTCGTTCATTGAACACAAGTTATGTAGGACACAGCAGGCACTGATAATGGTTGGGACTCTTGTTATGCTGACTTCAATTTTTTTCAGCAAACACCTCCATCTCCCTTTCAGCTGTCCAAATGCACATTCAACAGTCATACGTGCACGGCTCAAACGGTAGTTGAAGAGCCTCTGTTCTCTGGAGAGATGACCATTGTCAGGAAATCCCTTCATCAACCAGCTCATGAGTGGGTATGCAGGGTCACCAAGTAGCATCACTGGAATGTGCACACCCTCAATTTCTTGTGTTTCCTACAGTAGAAACAAACACATATTATACAAAAGTAAAAATCATGCACCGCACAGCTGCCAGAAAATGTAACAAATGTTTTCTATTAATTTGCACGTCTTACCGTTGGGAACAGCTGTCCATTCTCTGCTAGATGAAACAAGGTGGAATTACGCAACACTCGGGCATCATGAACACTGCCTGGCCACCCCACATTTATATTGGTAAAGCTGTAAATTAAACAGGTATTAGTTTGTTTATAAGAGACAATACAATAAAACAACCAAAAGTAAATACGGATAAGAAAAACTACTGAATGTGACTGGTTACTCACCGAGATCTGTGATCCACAACTGCCTGTAATATAATTGAGTAGCTTCCTTTTCTGTTGTAATAGTCCTTTGAATCCTCAGAAGGTGGGGTAACCGATATATGGGATCCATCAATTGCTCCAGCACACTGAGGAAAACCCCATCTCTCTTTAAAGCCTTCAACAACTTCCTGGAGCTTCTCTCCCTTTGGCAAATTAATAAAAAAGCTTTGCAGTGTTCGTATTGCTTCACACACTTCCGAAACAATGCGGTGCACAGTCGCTTTGCCCATTCCAAACAACTCAGCCAATGTTCGGTAGTCTGTTCCGGATGCAAGGTACCACAGAGCAGCTGCAACTCGCAGTTCTACAGTAATAGTCTGTCGTAAATGGGTTTGTTTTTTCTTCAGCAGTGGCCGCAATTTGTCGCACAGAACATTAAATGTGCGTCGTCGTATACGAAAATGTTCAAGCCATTGATCATCATTATACGTACCGAGCACAATATTGTTCCACCATTCCCGACTTCGCCGACGATTCCACAATATTCGACGGGGTCTTGATGCTATCATTGCCGAAACGAAAGCGGCAGCTCTCCGCCTATTTCTCCTCTGTTTCATATTTTTAACTAGTGACATTTGTGTGAGCGTATTTCGTCCATTGCTCTGAAATATCTGAAAGAGCCCGTACATATACATATACAAAACCTCGTGCAGCATGTTTGGAACAACAATACAAGCATGGAAGCTCTGACGTAATGTTACGGAGCATAGACTCTTAAGTTCCGGCACGCGCTTATGACGAAAGCATTATAGACCCTCCCACTGACCCTCCCATGAGGACATAAGTGGTCGAAAGTGGACAAAAGAGACGGATTTAAATACCAGGTGTAAACGCAATGTGTCTCTCTCGTCCACTTGCGATCCGATCGACGAAAACACATGTTAATGCCAAGTGTAAACAGGCTCATAGATGTATATGTAAATAGATGCTACTTTCTTCAGTTTCACACACATGACTGCTAAGTCTTGTTTTACATTGTTTAGCTTAGTTGTTAACAGGTTAGACCATTCACATGGCACGAGTAGGGTTGGGTATTGTTTTAATTTTAGTGATTCCGATACCAATTCGGCTTAACGATTCTGGTTCTTATTGATTCTTGGTTGCGATTCCAATATTTTTTAGTAAGAGAAAAAAAAGAGCAAATACTTTAAATAATTTTTATTCTATTCTTTCCACATTTAGTCTGTAACTTGTTGAGTGTAACTGTTAACAATATTAAGTAATGATCAGAAGCAATTACGAACCAAAACTATTTAGGTATAACACAAAACAATAAAACAGGCAGTTTGCTATTGGAGACAGTAATGTACAGTAAGAGGGAATAAAACCCTTCATGGTGAACGCATTGTCTTAAAATAATAATAATAATAATAATAATACTGAATACATTAGTACACTAGGTAACAAGTGACTGTTTAAAAAGCATTCAATTAGAGTCATTTTAAGCGATAGCTTGTCCATTAACTAGTTTTTTTATTTTTTATTAATAAAACATTACATTTTGAAAGTGCTAGAATGAACGATTCAAATGTATATAATCTTAAAGTGTTTAATCTTTGTTTTGTACCTGGGTCGAAGATGGGCTATTGCTAATATTGCTAGTTGCAGAAGGACTTGCAGCTTAAACACGGTACATTGCTTCAGATTAATGCCATGTTGAAGCAGATGTTTCATCATATTAGATGTATTTCCACTTTACACGAAATATCCTTACCACATGTATTGCATTTGGCAATACTACAGTCTTTTTTCACAAAGTTTAACCAAACGTTTGCTGCGTTCAGTCATAGTGCCCAGTGTAATGAACTGCGCATGTGCGTAATGATAAAAGGTTCTTGTCTCAGGTCCTGTAAAACTCTTGAAAAACTCAAATTTTATGAAGAATATGCTCAGCAGTGATGTTGAATGATACATTTGCACATGGTTTGTCTCAAAGCCTGTTAAAAACAACACATAGACATTTAAATAAATATAAACTTTTTAAACGGTAAATTTATACCATAGGGGGACTTACAAAATTAATAGAGGCGATTCTGTTCATGTTGCATCTAATAATGAAGAGTTTTACTCAACTCACATCACAGCCCCCGAATCTCACACACATGGAGAGTAATGCTGTAAATATTTGTTTTTATTCGGATGGCCGTAGGCAGACGGATTTAAATGACTAAACCTCATGTCAGCACTGCTCTCTCATTGGCTTTTGAAAGCAAATCTTGAACAGGTTTTACAAATCTTACAGACCTGTACTGCAAATTTTGTGATAATTATCTACCTTATCGCTTTCTAGGTTTCGGGCAGCACAAGATAACTAGGCGAGAGGCTTCACAAACCATCACTTAGTTGTTTTCTACTGACATTCCTGAACCGCTCCGTGTGTTTCCACCTCACAGCCTTGGGCATTTCCCCATTCCCGTGTATGTCACATCACATACAACAGTTTTCTTTACAAATTTCATGTGTAGATTCAGCGTATGACCATTGCTTCAAAGCATTAACGTTTTGCTGTACAGTGTGTATGCTGGTCGCTACTGATAAAGGTTTGCAGTTTTCCCAAATGAGCGCTGTCACCGTTGTGTGAGATAAAGTGGCAAAAAAATAGGAGTACTGTAATACCTCTCTTTCTCACTCATTAATTTGTGTCGCTATATAAAATTGCTTGACAGTATCTTCAAAAGAGTGGTAGACGGTCTCCTTCCCGTCGCACAGGGACTTGCTCAGGCTTGTCTGGGAAGTTTCTGTTGTTGTGATGCCGTTACCCAGAGTGCTTTGCTGTCATTACTACTCCCGTGAAGGACGGCACTTTATGTTGTCTGCCTTCCTGTGTCCCCAGGCATCTCTTATGAGATCAGTTACATAGTGAAACTAGCACCTTGAGATCACACATTCCCTCTCTCTCTTTCTCGCTCGCCCTCTCGAGCGCTGGTGTAAATGGTCCTTGTCATTGACTGCCCTCATTTCCTGCTAATTAAAAGCAGAGG
This sequence comes from Paramisgurnus dabryanus, assembly GCF_030506205.2. Classification (NCBI taxonomy): domain Eukaryota; kingdom Metazoa; phylum Chordata; class Actinopteri; order Cypriniformes; family Cobitidae; genus Paramisgurnus; species Paramisgurnus dabryanus. The sequence goes on from NC_133353.1 coordinate 32,547,089, forward strand.
AATGCAGCCCTGCCACTCCATCTCTCTCGATGATGGAGAACTGAAAAAGATGAGATGATGAGGAATGCAGACTCGCAGGCCTGCAGTTTTTTCCAACGCTTGCTTTTGACCACTATATCCGTATGCAGTCCTGCACATAACTGCTTATTAGTGCATTTGGTGGTATTTTTGAGTTGCTTTTTGACAGCACACATTTATTAGCTAGTAAAAAGACATCATTTGTCACACTAAATCACTAAATGAATTGGGAGGATGTGGGGGTGTGTCTTGTCCAGGAGGAAGGGGATGGTTGGTTATCTGCTCTTAGCACATTTTCTGACTGCTTCCTTCCTTTCTGCCTTTAGTTCTTCCTGTCATTGTTTAGCAAGTTTACGGCACTGTATGTGTGACTACCCGTGAGAGCATTCCCAAAGAATAATTAGATACCCAAATTATGCATTTGCATTGTGAGTGATTTGTTAGCGTGTAACCTGCGGCTGATCAGATTTTTTTCTATCCTAAACTTGTGGGACCGGGTTCCTGTTTTCTTAAGTCACACGGTGTCTTCCTGAGCATAGCAGGAAGTCTGAGCACACAGTGGATGGTCTGTTAAAACATCGATGGCTTTTCCTTTCTGCATCACTTCAACTTCCTACGTTAACATCCTGTTATTCCTCTATCCTACATCCGGGTGAACCTCCTTTCTATGTGCGCACAGATGGATTTCATTTCAAGTCATATGGTAAATGTAGTGAATTATCTGTACATTTGTTATTACAATCGGTTTCTTTTCATCTCTCCATTACAACCTGTTTAATTCAAGAAACATCTGCTTGGTGTCTGTGTGTTAGAGAGATTTCTTGGTCCCTGATGTGTTTATGCGCGATGTTACATGGCAGGGTTTAACAATGAGGATGGCTCTAGGCCATTTTGAGATAGTTTCAGGCCAGTTAACAGAACATTCATTTGCCTTATTGGGTTGTGGCTGTGTTGTAATTAGGTCTTGTTGGTTGATAATCAATTTGTTTTTAATTGGCATTTACATTTTGTTTCATGTATTCCGCATTTGGCATCACATTCTGACAAATTTGGTGAAATTCTGCTTTGCATCCAAACAAATGCCTCCATTGCCATCTCTGTTTGGAATATCATCACTTAGTATAACATTTAATATTTGCGTTTTTTTGTATTAAGCTGCTATGAAACAATGTAACTTTGTAAAAAGGCACTGTATAACAATTATTTTTTTTATGATTGAAAAAAGCAGGGCTCCAGACTGCCCCCAAATGGTGCCATTTTTCCCCTAAAATTTGAGAGTGTGCCACTGAATTTTACATCCAGTCGCACATGTGCAATATGTAAATTTGACCTTTTTTTTCCAAAAGTTCACAATAAAATGTGACACTGAATTTGAAACAGCACATTGTACTTTCTGCATCTATCATTAAAGTATTTATTAGTAATACAGTGGAAATTAGTAGAAATGTGAGTATTTGGTTAGCATGATGATTTACGGTGTGTGCCCCTAAATTTTCTGGTTGCGCCCCTAAAATTTTCAGTTGGGGGGCCACTGTGCTCCTAGTGAAAAAAAAGTTAGTCTGGAGCTTTGAAAAGCATTTTTTTTTTTAAATATAAAGAGATTTATAGTTATCAAAAATTATCATAGATGACCCAAATCTATAAAAAAATTAATTTGTAAGTTTGAAACTGTATATCACAATTATAGTAACCATAATCACAATGGTATTATCATGGTTTTGCGAACAATTTTTAGAAATGTAAAAAAAAAAACATCAAATAAATAACATTAACCATAGCAAATTTGGGGATGTGAGAGAAATGTTCATGTAGTTCAGATAAAATACAAGGGAGTAAATCAGAAAGTCATCTGTCTGCATATGTTGCGAGAAATTTGGTGTAATTTATGACCCAGGAATAAGCTGACCGACACTTGCGCTCACAGCAATGGCAAAAGAAAGAGTAAAAATTTGCTTTAAACTCACTAGATCACATAATTTAATGGAAAATGAAAAGAGAAGATGGATCTGTCTAAAGAAATATTAAGTACACTGCAAAAAAAAGATTTTCAAGAAAAACTTTTCTTAGTACTTGTTTTCAGTAAAAATTCTTAAATAAAGATGCTTTTTCTTGATGAGCAAAACGGCCCAAGAAAATAAGTTTAGTTTTTAGACCAAAACTATCAAATTTAAGTGATTTTTGTGCATAAAAAAAGCAAAAAATCTGCCATTGTGGTAAGCAAATTTTTCTTGAATTTTTCTTCAATTTTAGTGTTTAAGAAAAATGTTCAACATTTCTTTGCTTGTTTTATGCACAGAATCACTTCAATTTGATAGTTTTGGTCTAAAAACTAGACTTATTTTCTTGGATCGTTTTGCTCATCAAGAAAAAGCATCTTTATTTAAGAATTTTTAGATATTTTTACTGAAAACAAGACAAAAATACTAGGACATTTTTTTCTTTAAAATATTTTTTTGCAGTGTATGTGTCAGTGTACAACTAAATTTCCTAAATGTGAAATTTGTTTTGTCTCACGTTCTTGCTTAAATTGGTTTATGCTGGAGTCACACTGGCATGGTTAAATGTTAATTAAAAATGACGTGGTAATACTAACCGTTTTACACATCACGGTTTACCATTAAACTGTTTATCGTTACATCTCTAGCTAACTATATAATAAACAACACATTTTTTCTAGTATTATTTTTTTTTGTTTTTCAGTATTAGTTTATTATATTAAAATTCATATCACAGCTGTAAATTAGATTTTTAAATGCTCTAATGTGAGCATCTAATAACTGAGTCGTATGATAATTTACCCCGTTCAGATTCATAAGACTGATTCAGAGCGAAAAATTGTGCTTTCATGATGATGTCTTACTTCATAAGTCATGACTTTTAAATATTAAACCAACCAAATCATGAGAGTTGTCACTGTTCTTAAAAACCCAAAAGAACTGACCACCTGTGACCGGCCTTTCTAAAACGGCATGTTCTAGATTCTTAAACAACGTATGGTTGAGTCTCCAACAAGGATGTGGTTAGACCCGTGCCACTGCAGTGACTGTGGTGTGCTCTCATCCTGAATGATAACCCAAACCCCTCCCCGACCGCTCTACTCTATAACCCTGCGCCATATCATCAAGTGTGACAAGCCTCACTGCTAAATTTAGCTCTTCATAATGGCTCTGCGGAAACCCGGACTGCAGCAGGACAATCTGGGAATACGCAGGGGGATGAAGGAGAGCTCAGTCTGTGTGTTTGGTTAGGGATCAGGTTCATTCCAGTACCGATGTTAGAGTTGTAATCTTTTAATCCGCAGTCTTTCTGATATCATATAACTCAGAAACACTTGTTTTTGTTGGCTGAGATCTCTCAGAATGTCAGATATGACTGAATAATCTCTCCTAACTTGTTGGTTCAGTTGGTCCTGTTGATGCTCTCTGAAACTGTCCTCTTGTCTCTTTCCCCTTCCTTACTGGCTTATTTTAATACAGAGGATATTTTCCTCATGACTGATGATCTCTGTCCTGTTTCTGTTGTCACTCAAATATCTGGCCTGAACTTAAATGATCTGTTTCCTTAAAGTGTGTTAAGGGTGTTTGGGTGCATGCATGCGAGCAAAAGAGAGAGAGAGAGTTTTGAAGTGGATGTGGTTTTGAATCTTGAGTACTCAAGTGTCTCAAGTAAACTTAAGTGTTTTTGTGTCAATGTTAGTAACCAAGTTCAATGTTAATGTCATGTCCAGTAAATTTGTGCTCATTTCAGAGTCAAGACCAATGCTTGGGTTGTAAATCCAGAACTGGTTCTTATTCAGTATTTAAACAAAACACCATGCCTGCACGATACTAAGAAAAAGTAAGATTGTCGAATAACTTGCTAGACAAGTTAAGTGATATATGATAATGCAAAGTTTGCAAAATCAATTTAAATTGTAATAAAATATATGTAAAAACCTGCATGTGTAACCAGCATTTGTTTTACAATCTATTTGCATTTAATCTTTGACTGTACAAAGTTTATAGATAATTCACTTCAAGACTATACAAATTATTAAAACAATCCGTTCTTGCAAACTATTGCAAAATGCACATTTGCAATAATTTTGATGTTGCAGCGGAAAGGAAATACTGGAATGTGTACTGAATGATTTGTAGGATTCAGGTTGACTAACAGTGCCTAAACTTGGCTTAACGCTGCACTAAATACTATAACAGTGCTTTCTCCAATGCAATACAGATTAACATTGCTGCAGCAAATCCTTTTAACACAATTGTGAGCTTGTACTATGAAATAAGTTGGACAAGACCGTGATAAAAACAGTGGCGGCAACAGGACTAATAACTTGAACTTGTGCTGAATGATGCAGGAGTTTCTTTAGCAGATTAGGGGAGAGCGGGGTACAACCTAACGCTTTTTGGTTTTGGCTCAATCATTCAAAAAATATTTGAGTTTGATTAATTATATTTTTACACAAGCAGCACACACATCTCTGCTACAAATTATCATTTATAGTTTGTTTCTAGTACTTACCATTCTTGGAAAATTACATCAAACGTGACAGAAGTGCAAACGTTACAACTTACCCCATAGGCAGGGGGTTAGTTGTAACACTTGCTAAAAATTAAGTTTGCAGTCAAATATTTCAATACTATTTTGTCTATATACTTGAAGTGGATATTGTTTATATATCTGTCTATAATAGACAGGCATCCACACTGTATTCATTCATCCAGCCCTTTTCTTACAATAGTTCAATTATAAATGGATACAAATGTCTAAATATGTGAGCACAATTATGACAAAACACTTGTTTTATATGTGACCCAGTCTGTAATAACCATACTACAGTTTCAAAAATCACATTCTGAGAAAATGAGCATCAAAGTCTAATTTTTAGCCATTCATTTTATTATAATTTCAGTCTTGGACGTGACCTTAATCAATCAATATTGAAGATATGAACAAAAATTAATTTGACACGATTTTTGATAAGACCGGCACATTATTTTGTTGGCAGCCAGCAATCTTTTGTGTGTAGCTTATTTAAAACAACGTCAAGAATTACGCTAACGTTAGTGGTTTTCATATCGTAACTGCTGAGGGGTTAGTTGTAACACAGCGTTACAATTAACCCCGCTGGGTGAAAATATTTTCAACCCCACCAAAAAGGTTGCTAAGACACTGGTTAATATGACATGGCATTGGATTTGGTATCTTACACATCTAACTTAGAAACCGAAAAAAACATATGATGAAAAAATTTACTTACATGCCACCAAAACACTCGTTCATCAATAACTCTCTGGAAGAACATTATACATTTCCAATAATTTGCGGGAGATCGTCATTTGGCAGCGTGAAAAAAATACTGGGAAAATAAAACTCTCCACCTTGTGCAACAATGTAAACAGTCCGTGTTACGACTAACCCCGCCTTAGTTTTTGCCCCACGCACCCCTATAATTTGGTTTCTGTTTACTTATTACTTTTTACTTGGTTCGTGGCAGCACCAAACATGTAAGTTCGGATAAGAGAGACAGATTCTTCACCCCCGTTTCCTCTCTCTGAAACACAATTCGCTTAAATTTTCTTCTCTCCCGACAGGGGACTGAGGCGCTGCCCAAAATAATGAATGTTTATTTATGAAATTTTGTTTTCAGCTTCAATATTTGCAGAAGGCAGTCACTGCGGAAATGTGATTCTCCAAGCTGTTTTTGTTTTAGGTTTTAGTCACGTAAAGAAGAGAAGCAATATGTTAAAAACCAAAATCGGTTACCCTGAGACCAGCAGTGAGTGCCGTTACTTGAATGATAATCTTGCATTTCTAGATTTTTCTTTTAAAGTAAAATGTTTTCTCTAATAGAGTTTTTATGTGTTACCTATCCAGAGTTTCTTTGTGTAGTGTATTAACGTAATGCTTTTTTGCCATAATGAGTGTATATTGTTAAATTCCTCAGCGTTCTTTGTTTATTCCGACAGCTTCAAGGAAATTTCAGAATCTTTCCCGAGTGTTGTATCTGCGTAAACAAACACCCATCACCTGATTTGACAAGCTGTTGCATCTCTTTTCTGCAAAAATGCTGTATTAATGCTGCCAGCAAATCTCCTAGGCAAAACATGAAATGCAATGCTGAGCTCACAAAATTCAAACATTTTCAAGGATAGTTTTACTTGCTGGTCGTCAGCAGCAAAAAACACTAAAGTTTGGTTTCGGAGGCAGAAGATTTTACTTTTTTAAAGGAGAAGGTGTGGACATTTGATAAGACTGCCCCCTCTTCTCTCTTTGGAGGTTTTAAGAGTAGAATTGAATTGTCTGTTAAGAGGCCGAATAAAGCAGCGAATGCATTAAGGAGAAATCTTGGGGCTGCAGCTTGATGTTAGGTGAAGTGCATTGCTTCAAAGTGAAAAAACTTGTACATCAGCAGACTTTCATCTCAAGCACATCTCTTTTATTTTAATCTTTAAGAGCTTTGAGCACTCTCCATTCTTTTGTGTAGCATCTACTACAGTATTGGTGGAATGACTATTTCTTTTAGTTCCTGCATTTTCTTTTCTGTATCAATTAAGTTTTCTCCTTGAACTGAACAAAAGCCAGAAAGCCCCGTGTAACCATTTTTTATGTCTGTAATCTTGTTTGGGTGCGGTAAGGCTTTTTTGTTGTTCTTGGCTGTAATAACGTTGGTGCATTTAACTGTCTCGAGCGTTATTCTCCTGTGATGGAATGCAGCGATCTGATTGGGCACTGTTTTCGATTTCTGCACCCTTTCATTCCTGCTTATTACTATAGATGTCTGTTTAATAGCTCCTAGCAGCTAACTAGTTTTCAGATGGCTGGAAGCTGATGTTTGCCGAACTGCTGAAAGCAGCAGGTTTCACGGCATTTTATGTGTCTACTTTTTTCTTGGCCATTTTAAAATGAGAGCCAAACCTGCATTCCCTGAGGACGAGCACCTCTGGACGCCACTGATAGCATTAATATATAAAACCGTTTTATGTATGGTCTTAGCTCATCTTGACTGCGGCGTTGATGCTACTTGTATATTAAATGTATAAAGGCCGGGATGGTTATTTTGGCGGATGCTGATAGCGGGGAATGTTTTGGAGAGGGATGAAGAGGAGAGAGAGTGAAGTCTGTTCAAACAGCCTTTGATTGGGGGTCTCAAGATGTTTAACCTTGCTTACCTGCTCTCTGGCTTTGAGGATTGTTTTGCTTCCTTAAATGCGCTCTGTCCGTCTTGCTTACCAATATTGTGTGTGAAGTTACATCAGCGACTGCAAGCACATTTCCATCTCTCTGCTGTTTCTTATCTACCACTTGCACCCTGTGTTACTCGGTTAAGAAGGGGTGGGAAATGCGATTTTGAAAACAATTGTAAACCCATGTCTGTTTTCAGACTCCATTAGTTTTGTGTACTGAAATGTATGTCTGCTCAAATCTGATATTACTATTAATACGAAGCCACACAGTAACCTCGAATTTTTACACGTCATCATTGTTGTTCAGTTAATGATTCATAATTCTGGTTTAACATCATTGTTTTTGGCTATTAACACGTTTACATTGTTCAAAACACAATTGTGTATTGTCACTCTCTTGTGATGTATGCAAATATCGTGATGCATTGCACTTCATTATATGCTAAATAATTGCTAGGATGCAAACGTCGCTAAATGCCACATCAAAAACGAGATAATATTAAAAGGTAGACCGATTAATCGATTTTAAGTACATTTGTGGAATGGTCGATTAATCGGTTCTCTGCATCCCAACTTCGTTATCGTATTTGTAAATCCACTATTGGACGACCTCTGAAAGTAGTAGCCGAATGCTCTCTGCACATATTGTACGTTCATCAAATACTTTAGCCTAACATCAGCCTTGTCCCGCCCTTAAGGGGGTTGCACACCAGACGCGCAGCTAGGACTACTAGGATGTATCGTAAACACATTAAATAGCACAAGCTAAGCCAGATAGCGAATACTTCAAAAGGCTAAATAGAAGTTGGCAGCCAATGTTAATTGTTAAAGATTTGGGACAAATATGATGTTATTTAATGTTAAACTATTTTAGTGGCACTCTGTGGTGCGACAGGGATTTGAGTAACTTCCTGATTCAAAGCTGGGCACCGTGGACAGGCGCCACCTGTCGGTGCCAGTGTGCCCATACTCGTATAAAACTATGTTTGTGTGGTTTTTTTTGTTTTGTTTTTTTAATGCCGCAGCGCTGAGCTGCACGTCCGGTGTGCGACCCCCTTTAGGCCACTCTGAAATACCGGATTGTTGGAAGAATGCTACTGCTAATTTACAAGAAAACACTTCAGATGTTCTTAGCGGGTTTTGCATCTGAGCTCTTCAATTGCAAAAATTTTTTAGTTTCTTACGTTCATCAAATAATTAAGCTTCACACCAGCTTAATCCCGCCCTTAGGTCATTCTGAAATACCGGATTGTTGGCACAATGCTAATTTACAAGAAAACATGTCTGACGTTCTTAGCGGGTTTTGCATCTTAGCTCTTCAATTGCAAAACATTTTTAGTTTCTTATGTTCATCAAATAATTTAGCTTCACACCAGCTTAATCCAGCCCTTAGGCCATTCTGAAATACTGGATTGTTTGCAGAATGCTAATGCTAATTTACAAGAAAACATGTCAGACGTTCTTAGTGGGTTTTGCATCCTAGCGCTTCAATTGCAAAACATTTGTAAAGTTTCTTATTGTTTTCTCCCTCCTGAAATCTTAAAACAAACCCACGTTTTGAGTCCTAGTACAGGTAGCCCTTTTTTTCAGTAAAAAACCTGAATCTTCATCATTAGCATATACCCATCACACTGACCCCAGATCAGCCACACCACACAAATAACCAGCGAGCACGCAACCAGCCTGACCCATGAGCGAATGTGTCACTTTGTGCCTCACCCCACAGTTGAATTTAAACCGTGACCTTTGTGCTGGCAAACAGGATATACTAACCATTAGGCAACCAGCAGCATGGGCTTTAAAATTAGGAACTCATCTCGAAGTTTGTGCCTGCTAATGGCCTCCGCTCTCTCTCGCATTATGGTAATGTGGCATTTCGCTGTGCCTCTCTCGTTCAGCCAGAGGACAGAAACACTTTAGTTTCTATTTTTCTTTGGCTCTTTTTTTTAAGTGCACACTAAAAGGCTGTGTGAGTGTATGTGTGACAAAAGGCAACTAAAATATTTCAAGTAAAGTAATATTGCACTGCTGTATGAATGCCGCAAATTCATTGTTTACGCGAATGTATGATGTACGCACAGATTAAAAGGTCACATGGATGTTAAAGCGTTGTGTGTGTCTGCCTACCAGGCTTTTTTACATGAACGAGATTTTTGTTCATGACCCACTTCTGGTTCAGTCAAGGATATTTTGATATTTTTTTTAATTCTCTCACAGCAGTCCAAGAATATTAAACATGCAGACATGCAGCAGGCTTACTCCAACGAAACCGAGAGCGAGAGATTTTTTTCTGTGGCGTGGAAAGAGAGAAGGGTGGAGAAGTGAGGTTGCTCTCGGGTCAGAAGAGGGAAGATGAATTGGATTTTGTAAATGTGGCTGGAAGGTTTACAGTAGATGCGTCACCTCCTTTGGCGCTCTGTACATCTGAGAAGATACGCTGGGCTAAAGGTTTCATCCATACGTGGCCTATTAGCTGCTGCTGTTCCCATCTGGGTGTTGCATCAGCCCACCACTATACCCGTCCCGTGGCCCAGTGGAAAAACAGTGTGTCAGTGTACTAGCTTTCCTCCACGTCATCTTTAAGCCCGGAGTGTAGTCTGTTTTTACGTCTATGCGAATGTACGCTAAAAGCTTTGCAAAACATTGTTTATTTTACTCATACATGCATGAGGACATTCGACACATGAACACATTGTGACAAAATGCAATCTCCTGGGCTACATATCATGCTACCCACGCATAAAATGTACGTAAGGTTTTGAAAGTCCGAGGGGTGTGCGTACATTACGTGCACACTCTTCTGATGATGAAAATTGCGTCACGTGCACTGTATGCGGACCCTCGCGTACACGTAAAAATGTACCGTATTTCCGGACTATAAGCCGCACCGGAGTATAAGCCACATCATTCAAAAAAGCGTCATTAAGACAAAAAAACATTAATAAAATACGTTGCATTTATTTGGAAAATTATTTCACAAAACACTAAACAATAGCAGACAGAACAGCAGGCTGAATAGATGTCTGTACGTTAAAGTAATATTATCAGTTATTTAAACGATAAACCATAGCATACAGAACTTACCTGGAAGGTTGAATAGGCTAAATTAACCGAAGCCAACTAGCGTGAAGTTCGCATACTCGTAATTCCACGTTACTGAATCCATTGAATTACATAAATACAGAATCAACATATTGCGGACTCTCGCGGCTGTAGATGGTAATGTTGTCTCTTGCCTCCATAAATGTCAAAATTAATTCATGCTGACTTACAAGGCACACCTGACTTCGGCTTTAAGACCGAAAAATACAGTAAGCATACTTTGGCCTTTAGGGCACCTGCATGCTAGATGTAATCTTGAAAACTATTGCAAATGTTTGCAAAGTCCTCTTTTTGTCTGGTTCTGAAGTCTAGTACATTACTGATTCCAAAATGTTGCTTTGTATACCACAACTAGTTAGGTAGCTCTAAGTTTTGGTGCACAGCCCCTGTGTGTTATAGAGAAACAATCTAAAAGGGAGGTAATTTTGTGTAACAGGAATTACTCTTAACAGCTTAATCGTGTTTTTACAGCAGCATTTTGATCGTATTGGGGACTGCCAGCTATAAAAGATTTTGGAGGGAGTGAATTTTTGTAGATTTTTGTTTTTGCTCATGGACTTTGGCAACATTGAGTTTGACAGAGAACGTGTTGGAATGTGAAGCGTGCTAAAGCTACTTTCTTGCAGTTGATACGTGTTGGAATGCGGCAAATTAACTCAATGAATGTTCCTTTTCTTGTGTGTTTGTTTCTCGCTCTCTTAACAGATCTTTTTGTTTCCCCACAGAGATAACCAGAGTGAGGAAAGACATGTATAACGACTCGATAAACGGTCTGGTGGACAAACACCCGCTGGAGTTACCCGAGGCAGTGGGAGCCATCGTACACCTGCAGGAGAAACTTTTCGTACCAGTCAAAGAATACCCAGATGTGAGTCTTGCGTGCAAACACTTTCTCAAATCCTAATAACCCCTTCATAAATGAGTCCAGAAAAGTAACATTTACAGTATTCAATCCCTACTGGTGGTAGCTGGAAATGGTGCCGAATTTTCTTAGAGATCTGCCGTTTGCTTTTAAGGAGTTTGAGAGGAGGATTCCGGCTAACGCACGCATACTCGACAATGTCGCTTGACTTTTAGATGCCAGTATTTGACATTTGTCTCTTATTCACAGACACAAATGCACGCACACAGATACCATGTGTCGCATGGGGAACAATTTTACTTCCTAATTCTTCTGCTGGGTGGGTTAGAGGGGAGGGAAGAAGAGAGAAAGGGGGCCAGCAGAGCATGAAATGCATTTTCCCTCAGACAGCCCTGATAAAGACCACACCATCCGTCCCGATGGACCGCCACACAAACGCAAACACGCTTGTACTTTAGGTTCCCTGCGATTAGAATGGAGTTAATTATGATGAAGGCTACTGCTCTGCTTATCTTTATTTTTTGCAGAATGGTACATTTGAAATCTTCACTGAGGGCATTTGTGCTGTTAATTGTGTTGTTTAATGAAGCCTGCTTTACAGAATTAAGTTCACCTCTATTTGATATGTGAGGCTGTGAGTTACAGTGATTTTACTATGCATTGGTTTGTACCCTATGGTTTGGCTTGTGGTGCAAAATTATTTCGCTGACATGAATATCTTGAAACAAACACAAAGTATCATTAGTATAATTAATTATATGAGCGAATGATGGACACATCAATATAAAATTAAAGTTGATCGTCATAAATGCAAAGTTTATGGGGTAGGGATGCATAACGATTAATCATGATTAATCTATAGCAGAATAAAAGTGTGAACTGTGTATAATAATTATATATAAATATGCACACTTGTATGTATAATTTCAAGAAAAATATATATTTATATATTAAGTATTTATATATAATAAAATTATACAGAAATATACAAATGTATATACACATTATATAAAAATTTCTTAAATATATACATGCATGTGTGTGCGTACAAAGTTATTATACACAGTTCACACACGCATATGATGTAAACAAAAACTTTTATTCTGCTATAGACTTTTTCATTGGACACACATGCGCTGATACAATAAGCGTCTGGATCCGAACTTGACTTCCGGTTTCGTTTTTTTAATGGTCTGACTAGTTGCTAAACGGATCTCTTGAACAAATGCCTCGTCGAAAATAACAAATGTTCTGGTTTCCTAGGTAATCTATGTGTTGTTTTTTTGCTTGTTCTATAAATAAACTACGTTTAAAGAACTTTGTTATTATTTATTCTTAGCGGAGTTTACCGGAAGTTACGTGCGGACCACGACAGCCGCTTGTTTATGTTGTTACTGCTGAAACCGTCTATACATTAATCGTGATTATTTGTTATGCATCCCTAGTATATGGATATATTTTAATTTAACAATGAGCTTTTATAATAATTCGGATTGTGCAGTCAGAGTTATTAGTTATATATTAGTTATATATTAAACGTTACAGGGAAGTTTGTTCAGTTCTGTAGGAGCTGGTATACTGCTGATTTTTTTTTTTTTTTTTTTTTTTTTTTTTATAGGGGTGAGCGGGGCACAAACTAACACAGGGTTAATTGTAACACAGCTACTTTAGATATTTATACAGGGCCGAGCAATCTGTGCTTTTGGTCTTTTACCTTATTGTCAGAAGATGATCTCCTGTTAATTTGTGAAACATTTTGATTGTGTTTTGGTTAAGATATCGAGCGAAGCGTGTTTTGGAGGCATGGAAGTTAATTTCTTCATCTTGTGTTTTTTGAGTTGGGTGTGTAAGTCACCAAATCCAACCTTATATTATTTTAATGACTGTCTTGTTACTTAAACATAACACCATTTTGAAACACATCAGCAACTCCTGGTAACTGATAGTTGGGATTGACATTTTTATACAGTGGGATACACCCACATACTGGTGCATTTATTTTATTAGTTAACTGACTGTAAAGGGACGCTTTCTCCTGTAGTGTCCTGTTGTTCAGTTTTATTTATTGCTGTGTGTGTGTGAGAAGTGTGTTTAAGTGACCCTCTGCCCCAAAATAGCAGTAACCGCTACTCGAAAACATGGCCGACCTGTATAGTGTGAAAACCACATCCCCACCACGCCATGGAAAATACTAAGTGACTGCAAGCATGATGAACACATACATAAGTGTTTACACAATCCCCAGCTGACCCATGAAGTCTGCATCTTTATCACCAAGTTTTCTGCAAGTCATGTCTCATTATTCATCCCCCTGGTGGTTGGCATAAGTCACCATCTCGAAACATGCATGCCTATCTCATGCTTAATGTTTTAGACGTGTGGGGAAAGGCTGCATAATTGTAGCTTCTAAAAGTGTGCTTTTAAAAAAGGAAACCATTGAAGCGTCGCTGCTCTTACAACATTTACTTTGTTCTTAGGATCTCTTTTGATTGCCTCTTTAAGATAGGAGGGTTTCTCGGTCATCCAATTAGCATGATTTGCTTTCAAGACCTGTTGGCATTTAAGTTTTTTTGGTTGTCTTCGGATGAGAGGAGTTTTATAAGTTTTGTGTTATGCAAAGTCACTGTATATTTAACATTGTGATGTTTTAATCCTGGTCGACTTGCGGTTTAAGTAGTAACTTAAGTATTTGTTTTATATATTTAGCTTTATTTAGGTTTATATTGGCACTGTGGGAAGGTTCATTAAAGTCTAATGAAGGACAGAGATATTTTGTTTAAAAAAAAAACTTAACGGGTGAGGTAAAAAACGGCACATATGGGCTCATCAACCAAGGCCAGACTCCTCGTTCCAGACTAAACGTCCGCTTCTGCTTTTTGCTTTGAAAATGGCTAAATAAACCAATCCTTTCCTTGTCACGTGTGTGTCTGAGTGTCTGCAATTGTTTTTCCATATCTTCAGCTGCAAAGTCACTATGCACTCAATATATTTTATCTCATACTCATCTTTGACCCTCTCCATCTCTTCTAAAACACACATGCAGGATATTAGTTTGTCTTCGAAACAGAATGTCAATTTCATAAAAATAACTTGTCTTGTCAGCGTGACCCTGTTCACATTCCCTTATCAAGTCGTGTTTGTGCTTGTGCATGCATCAGCGGGCAAATCAAATCATCTAACGTTTTATTAAAAGTCTGTATTGACCTTTGAACACACTAAAGTAGTTACCCTGTTCATTTTTAAACACCGTATCGTCTCCGTCTCCCGAGTTCTGGAAATGGAGTGACTGTTTAGCTCATCTTTTGGACAAAATCTTATTAAATCACTTTTCGTTTCTGAGCTACTTTCTGCTGTAATGTTGTAAGGCTGGGTGATGCTGACCAAAATGCATATCATATTGGACCCTGGACCAAAAACACACTCACGGGTATATGTGTAGCAATAACCAAAAATACATTGTATGGGTCAAAACTATAGATTTTTCTTTTATGGTAAAAATCAATGTATAGAATTATGTTCCATGGAGATATTTTGTACATTTCCTTCCATAAATGTATAAATAAATGAATGTATTCAGTGCTAAGGACTTGGACAACTATAAAAGTGAATTTTTTTCAATATTTTTTTGCACCCTCAGATTCCAGATTTTCAAATACTTGTATCTCGGACAAACGTTGTCCTTTTCTAACAAACCATACATCAATGGGAAGCTTCTTTATTAATATTTAATCTCAATTTCCACATTTAGGCTTATGACTGCTATTTTGGTCCAGGGTCACATATATCATTAAAGAAAAATAAATATTTACAACGCCTCGTGTGAAAGATCACAATCACTTTTATTTAAAAGGGACCTTTCACAAGACTTTAAGTTGTAAAATAAATGTTTGTTTTTTCCCCAAAGTATGTATGTGAAGTTTTAGCCCATTATAACATATAGAATTTTTACTATACCATGTTAAAATTTCCACTTTATACAGTGTGTCTGCGCGGTAGTAAAAGGTGGTAGTAGTAAGAATCTACCAAAATTAAGGCCCTTGAAAGGTAGTAAAACGCATTTTGACTTGGTAGTCAAATTTTTTGCTTAATATTTGTGTGTCTGTTTTAACTTCATCTAGCATAGTTTAAAAATATAAACGGTGCTAACAGAACCTCAGTGAGTCGGAGTTGAAGTTTAAGCAGTCTGTGCAGATTGAGCGCACACACTTAACTTGTAGTATTTTCTCATTCGAGGTTACGTGCCCATATCACGTTGCTGTGCACGTGGTCACAAAAGATTAACATTTGTACATGTATTTAAGCACCACAGTTTTAAATTAAGTGATTTCAAGCCGTTGAAAAACAAACAACTGTTCTATATGCGCGCACGGTTTCTGTTTAAGATGACCGTCCAAACCGCGCATTCGCTTCTCATTGAGCTTGTGAGTATTTTTGCAGCTGTATTACCCTTAAATACACATATGCATCAAAATTCAAATTTTTTGCAAGTATCCTCATAAACACTAGCCTGGCTCCGCCCTCCTACGTGCTTCCGCTTAATTTTCATTTCCCTTCAGCAGTACGTCTGGGATTTCTCTATAGAGTTTCGTTTTCTCCTGCAAAAATCTGCAGGACCAATCAGCAAACAGATGGGGGTGGCTAAGAACGATGACGTTGAGGTCGCGCGTCAGTTTGAGTTGTAGTTCAGTAATGGCAGCGGAGAAAGACGGGAGAAAAGCTATTCGGTCCGTTGTTGCAAAACTGCCAAATATACAGAAGTTAAAGCCAGAGCAAGAACCAGGTTTGCTAAGTTTTGTTTGTCTGATTATTCTGACTTGTTGTTTCCGGACGGTTTCGGTGCATGATATACGTCACGACCTCACGTTAGCGATTGGCTTTGGCAGATCCTGAGTGACTCTGGGCAGATCCAATAGTTTTAAACCTCAACAATGGACCCTCCTTAACGGAAGTAACGCTTTCCAATGGAGCGTGGCCAGACTCTCTGTACAAATGAAATGAATGTACGAGAGTCTGGTTGGACCAGGCTACATAAACACGACCATTAAGATCTTAAGAGAAAGTAAACGGTTAAAAGAGAAAACGCATGTGTAACAGTATTAGAACCGGACTTTGGTCTTAAAGGGGAAGTAACCTAATTTAGCTCCTGTCTGTCACTCGTGTTAATAAAAGAGCAGTGAGATAAAATCTCTCACTGATCTTAACTAATCACTCTTCTATCTTTAATAAGATTTGTAGGTAGAATTGTACACGAGTTTGATTCGAGATGCTCGTTCAGAGTTTATATTCATACTGTATTAGAGCTATGACTGGAAACAGAACAAACCCTGAATTATTTGTTTGTGTAACGTACTGAATAATATGAAATACAAATTTCTGTAACACAAAAAGGTTGTATTTGTTCGTAGTAAATGCATTTTGAAGGTGCACTATTAACCCCTTCTGACATCACTAGGGGAGCCAAATTTCAATATTTTTCACATGCTTGCAGAGAATGGTTTACCAAAACTAAGTAACTGGGTTGATCTTTCACATTTTCTAGGTTGATAGAAGCACCGGGGACCCAATTATAGCACTTAAACATGGAAAAAGTCAGACTTTCATGATATGTCCCCTTTAAATGGCATATGATCAAAATAATTCAAAGGGTTTCCTCCTAAAAATACTACCAAAACTCCATATACAACACAGCCCCATGTTGCTCTTTGTGTTCAAAAACAAGATACATATCTTCAGTTTAATCTCTGTGGCCTTGGGGTTTTGTTTTATTGATTTTATTTAGCTGGCCTGGTTATGTAATTTCATTTGTGTGCCTTACAAACACCTGTACAAAGTGCGTTTGTATGCAGACCCACTTGTCTTAGCATATTTTGTTTATTATCAGCAAATGTAAAATTGTGCAAATACAAAAATCTGAATTTTCTTGATGTGACTGGTCAGGTTTTCTTTCAGCGTTTCTCGCTTAATGTCTGCGACGCTTCTGTTTGGCTGCAATCAGCTCATTGAAGCAACAAGCTATTAATAGAGTCATCCTTGAGCTGAGGGTGGATGGGTCTTCTGTCTAGTGCTGGGAATGTTATTGAAGGTTTTCATCGTGATTTTCTGCCCTGTCAGACAGCATTACCCTGCATATGAGAGAGCAGGGTGGGCTTGTTGGGGGATGGAAAGCTGCGTTCTGTTTTTATTTATGCGAGGGTATATTGAGGATTGCTAACTTAAAGATCAGACCGAAGCCTCCAGTTTTAATTTGCAGGTTATTACTGGGGCTTTTGAAGCCAGAGGACTTTAATTTAGCCTCGCAAATGACTTTCAACCATTTCTGAAAGGCCTACTGATTCATCGGAGTCTCCACCGCCCGCTGCACACATGGTCCCCTAGTCAGCGCTTACCATTTTCTCAGGCTTTCTAAAGACACTATTTCATTTCCCTGACGTTCACTTTTAATTGCCATTTGTGCATGCAAATGTTTTCTTGCTCTGGTGTGTGTGCCATCTCAGATGTGCCGTTTAAAAATTTTTATTTTTACGATGCTTTTTCATAACATTTTTAATGTCGGTTGTCCTGCAGAACTCCATGGGAGTGTTCCACAGCTTTTTTCTATAATTGTCGCAAAAGGAACGGTGCTATTATCGCAATTTGGGGCTTTTGTGCTTTAAAACGTTGTAAGCTGCCTACCTGGTAGAGATCAGTGGAAATCTATACATTGGCTAGTCTGGGTTACCTGTAAAGGCAAAAGTGTAGTCCTTTTTTTATTTTTTTATAGGTGCGCATGATGCAATTTTAATAAGAAGTGTGCACAGAAGAGTGCATGCGTGCTATACGTGCACCATTGCACTTTTGCATACACATACAGTAGTATGTAGTTTTCAGGGCCATGAGAGGTATTGCAGTTTGTCGCAATGCATATGCATTAAACATCAGCGCATGTGTATGCATCAAATTAACTGTGCTTTGAAAGGCATGTGCACTCGCGTATGCGTAAAAAATACTTATCACAAGTCGACTGGTTGTTCTTAAGTAGTAAACAGAATAAACTGATAAATCATAAAACCTTTAGCTGGTTCCTTACTTGGCTTTTGTAGTCATTAGCGAATATTAAAGGGCACCTATTGTCCGATTTATGTTTTTACATTTCACGTTTTTACATTTCCTTTGGTGTGTAAGTGTGTGTTAGTACATGTTAACAATATGCAAAAGGTACAAACCCCAAAGTAAACGAGTTATCGTCTCCAACGTAAATCTCTTTTCTTGGACTACAACAAACACACGGATTGTAGGCAACAGTTTACTTCCTGGGATTGGTGATGTAGACAAGACCGACATTATCATAATTCCTCCCGCTTTGTGCTGTAAGTTAACTCCTGTTAGCATTGCATTGTGATAGTCTTTTAAACATTGTAAGGAGCGTCACATTTCCCGCATTTTTCAGAGGTATTTAGGCCAATCACAATGTATAGATTAGCAGGCCACTCAGGGATACAGAGCTTTTCAAATCCGTGCGTTTCAGGAAGAGCGTGAAATCTGGGAATACAAAAATGTACGTATGTGGAAAATGTGTTTTTTGAACCATTAACTACGCAAACACATTGTTTTATACCAAATACACAAAATAACGTTGTTTTAGCAATGAAATATGTGCACTTTAACAGGGTTTCCGCGGGGTTGTAAAAAGTAGTAAAAGGTAGTAAATTAAATTATGCCAAATTAAGGCCAGTAAAAAGTAGTAAAAGGTAGTAAGCGTCATCTGACGAGGTAGTAAATTTTCGATTGCCTTTTGTAATGTTATGATGCCTGGAAATTAGTTCAAATCACCTGCATATCTGGGCAAATAATCAAAGATCTTTCATCTCTGGGATGTGATCAAAGCCTGAAGTGGAGCCAAATCACGTTCCTCTCTCCGCTGTAAGCGTTCTGTAATCACTACGGACCGGATCCACTCCGGGTTTTCTGACTGTATCACGTTAAGCTGAGGTAAAACTTTTTCAGCTAGCATGGTCAAACTTATAATGCAGGAAGGCTCCGATGTTTTGAAGATCGATAAAGGTGTAAAAGACGATTGACTTGGCTTAGCGAAATAATGAAGATTGGCAAGCCTTTCAGTTCGTGGGATAAGAAAACCAAACAGGTAATTGCGTGTCTTTGCACAGTATGACTAACGTGTAAGGGGTCCTGTATTTTGGGGGTAAATGATTTCTCACGTTACTGATCATCCGCGGCACGCTTTTACATGCTATGCTGATAGCCAGTGGCTGGTACAACGGGTTTGTTTAACTCGTGGGTAAACTTCATGTGGATCCACAAGAACCAAGAGGCAGATGACATCCAAATCCTGTGAGAGCGATTGACGAGGAATCATAAGAGGAGACTGCTTCCGAAATGCTCTCGCGGGACTTTGATGTCATCCACCTGTCGGTTCTTGCAGTTGCATTTACGTGTGGTCACAAAAACGTAACATTTGTACATATATTTAAGCACAACCGTTTAAAAACAAGTGATTTTAAGCCATTCAAACACAAACAACAGTGCGTCCGCTGTTTCTGTGTCAGAGGAGCAGGCTAGGCGCGCATTCGTTTCTCATTGAGCTTGTGTTGTACGTATTTTTGCCGCTTTATTGGCCTTAAATAACACATATGCCTCAAAAATCCCGTCTTTGCAAATATCCTCATATAAACACGACCATTTAGGTCCTAGGAGAAAGTAAACAGCAGAAACATTGCGCATAAACTAGCAGATCAGCGCTGCCTCTATTGTAACATAATATTTTGTTGATAAATGTACAGTCATTCAATTAACAACTGTCACGATGGTTACAGACATCCTGTGCGAATTCTACACGAGTTTGACTCAAGTTACTCGTTCAGGGTTTATATTCATACATAACGTTACTGTATTAGAGCTGTGACTGTAAACTGTTGTGTGAACAGAACAGACCCTGGATTATTTGTTTATGTTTACTGAATAATATGATATTAAAAAGTTGTATTTGTTCACATTAGTAAATGCATTATATAACAAACAAACAAACAATGAATAATATAGAGTATATAATCATTAATTAATTCTTGTTTATGTCATTACAGTAATTGACGGTGGTTCATGGTGCATTCACTAATGTTAACAGTTTCAACTTTGATTAAAAAATTATTAGTAAATGCTAAAATAAATACATTTACAATTAATAAATAATTAATAAAACAATCATTAAAGGTGGTGATATTCATGTTTTCTTTTTATATAGTGAGTTATTTAGCTGTTTCGCCTTAATCTGAAATGTCCTGCAAACTACAGCTACCTATATGCCACATGAGACTTCAATGTGGAATTTATGGCAAAAAAATCTCCCCTTAAAATGCTATTGGTCTCGCCTACATAAAGTGTTAGGTAAAGGAATATGACTTGGCCTGAAAAATATTTCAGTCAGAAGAATTTTTTCACTTTAATTCTTTTTTTGTATGTTATATATGTCAAAATCTGTGTAAATAATAGAAAGGTCGCTGATTAACACTTGCAATTCAGTGTCGTGATGGTTTTAAAAAATATTCTGAAGGTAGTAAAAAAGGTAGTAAAAAGTAGTAAATTTAACTTAAGGATTTCTGTATAAACCCTGTTTAAGCTGTAATATTAACACACCTGTTTTTGTTGTGAGAAATGTATGCTTTCATAACATTTAATGCCTGTATGCACAAAAAATCTGTCTAGGTAATCAGCATAGGCTTTCAAACGTAGCCGTTGTTTGTGTGGCTAATACATTTTAGAAACTGTAATTGGATCCCTCTTCAGACAGTTTTGGCAGGTAGACGGGAAGCCAACAGCATCTTCAGGGATGCATGCGAGATGCATGTGTGTGTCTATTGCAGAGGGCTGACTCAGAAACAGAGAGATTACTCGCTGTTTTCCTTGCCCTGTTTAGCATGCTTGTGTTAATTCAAACACAAATTGCATTTGGCTCTTAGAGAAAGGCCGAGTGACGTAGGTTCATTCTCTCATTTGTCTTGAGTCGGGATCTGCTCGGCGTGCTTTTTGCCCATCCCACTCTCTCTCGCATTTTGTCTAATTCCTCTCATTTGATTCTTCACGATCTGCTGAGACATCACAACCTTCAAGAAATGTCTGAGAACCTCTTCAGCAAGCACTTAATCCATAACCATAAATAAAGGACAACAATAAAACTGCAATCCATCTTCTCTGGTTTACTCTTGAAATACGGTAATGGGAGAGCGCTAATATTGTTTGCTCTTGCGTGATAAATTGCCGGTGCTTTTTCCCATTCGTAAGTCGTTTAGGATAAAAGCGTCTGTTAAATGATTAAACGTAAATGGAACTGTTGTCTTACAGTAACACTAGTCATCTGTTAAACCGCCTGTTTACCACACCGCTTCGGCTTTTGTTTGTTTATATTTTGTTATGGTGTGTCAGGACTAAATGCTGGGAGCTTACAAAGATTGATTTTGCTCCTGGTGTTTAGAAAGGATTAAACAAGAAGGAAAGAGAGGTAACTAGATGAAAAAAGATGATTTATATTAAGGATAACAGCCTGCTTCTCTCTCTCTTTCCCATTCATCCATCCATCTCTCATTCTCTTTAGAGAGAGTAATTACTTTGCTCTCAAAGGACTCGTGTCATAATGTTTCAGATTGGATTTTCTGCCCTCCAAATTATAACACACACACACGCATACATACACACAAAGTGAGGAGTGTGGCATACGGCTCTAATTTGGACTTGCTATCTAAGCTTTTATTAAGCAACTTTTATCTTATGTACTTTTAGATTAGGTCATTTAAAATGTCCATTGAAGTGTGACCGTCTTTATTTTTTATTTTTTTAAATGCGTGGCTGTGAATTGTGTCAACACTGATTTGCAATTTACCAAAAAGAACCATTCATCGACTTATCCGTTCACGATTCAGACCACATTGGTAGCTTTTCATCGGTTGCTGCTGTTGTTGTGTGCAGCCAGCGAGAACAAATGCAATTGTCTATTTATTTTGTGTTATTTTGTAGCACTCAGGTTTTCTTTTTCATTGCATTCAATTCAGGCTGCAAGCTCACAATTCAGCCAAATCATTATTTGGTTTGCAGGGCCGCTCTAGATTCAGTAGCAGTAAAGTGGTGTGGCATAATAGCGGGGCAGGAAACCGTGGAAAAGTATTTCGGTACGTTGTTCCATCCACATTAAGAAAAGAATGCGACATCTGGTTCTGATATTTTATTTTCATGAAAGGATCTGGTTTTAAACTAGAACCGGTTTTCGATTGTTATTCATACTGAGATCATCAGCCATCCAGAAAGATTAAACTGGTTCACATTCACACCACACGCTTGCCTATCACAGGTTAATTAGTAATTAGCAAGGGCACTCAATAGTCTCTCACGCTCTCTCGCTCTCTCTGTTTCTATCTCTCTCTCTCTTTTTCTTTCTTTGTGTCACTCTCTCCAGTTTATAGTATATAGATTAATTAATTGATATGAATAAAACTTGTGATTCATTTTGTGCTAAATTAATAATGAAAACCGGGCAGTTGCCACATAGACAAAACACAATTGGGTGAGTCTCATGAAATCCAGATTTAGAAGGTGTCCAGAATCAGAATTTTTTAAAAGCCCATGAAGACATTTTTTTGCACGTATAAGATTAAGGTCTGAACTTACTATAACCATTATTTTTAAAGGATTAAAAAATATATTTCCTAAATAATTATTAACTTCTGTAGATTATCATTATCAAAAAGTATTATTACCGCAACATGATATTACATAAAATATATGCATTTACAAACTCATGTTTCGGAAATGAGAACTAAAAAGTTGTCAAACAAAATTTCAACTTTTATCTGGAGAAAAAATAAGAACTGCTTACCTGGTAGCCATCTTGAGTGTCACAGTCAATTATGTCCCTTCCAACAATTTTTTTTTAAATGTTTGTTCCTCGAGGGTTTAAACAATGATTGAAAATTGTTGCGGAGGAT
The DNA here is from genome assembly GCF_030506205.2 of Paramisgurnus dabryanus. Lineage (NCBI taxonomy): Eukaryota > Metazoa > Chordata > Actinopteri > Cypriniformes > Cobitidae > Paramisgurnus > Paramisgurnus dabryanus. The sequence goes on from NC_133353.1 coordinate 32,570,215, forward strand.
GATCAAATTGGTCTTGGACACATTTATATTCCTTATTATTGTCTCTACATTTACCAATGATTACCAAATACCACATGTTTCTTTACTTTGAATGTTTATAGTATAACATGCACTGAAGCTTTTTATTTTTTTTAGATTTTTTTAATTATAAATATTTCCATGTCAAAGCACCCAAATCCAGTCATGGACACGTTGCGGTAATGACAATTTTCCCCTTAAATGTGGAAAAATCATCAAAGTTGCTTTGTATGATGTTAAATCATGTGCAAAATAGGACATGAAGAGATGTTTGAAATTGTATGCTTCTTATTTTGATACTCTTACTTTGCATTTACTTTATCAAAATGTTTCATGACACCTCATAAGTCTAATTTCTCGAGAATCACCCAATTGTGAATTTAAAGCTTTTCTTTAATTGCCCTACTGTCTATCCTTCCAGGGATTGATCTAAATGTGATCAATAGAGAGAGAAATAAAAAAGTGAGAGTGAACCAGACAGGAAGAGTTTTATAAGGGTGACCAAGGTAGAAAATGAGGTTCTGAATGGTGAAGTCAGAAAGCTGCAGAGGTGATGTTTGTGTGCTGACACTTGTTTACAGAACAGTCTGAAAAATACAGAGGACAAAATACAGAGGTGATCTGTGGAGAGAGAGGGAGAGATTTCTGACGCTGTTTTTCACAACTCCAGTGACAGATGTGCTTACACTGTGGCAAGCTGATTATTTTGCTATGTGTGTGTGTCATATCACTCCTTTGGGAGGCTGCAGTTGGATGCATTTCCACAGATTTCCTCTTCCAGATCACTGGATTACCTTTTCCCCCAATTTCAGCTGGAACCTTGCTCAGCAAATCATTTCATGCAGAAAGGTTCTCCGAAACCATATGAGGAAGTCTTCAAACAGTGATGTTTTATTCTTTCTCATTTTACATGCACAGACAGCTATGCTCACTTTTAGCCAATGGGTGCGAGTTTATGCCATGATATTAAGGAGTTTTGCAAACAATGCCAGAGAGTTGAGGAACCCTTTTTGGAAACGCTGTTGCTGCTGGTGGCATGAATATTGCACATTCAAGCTTTAACACGTATTGGCTTTCTCTCTGTGCCCTCAGTGGATAACGCGGGTACACAAAAAGCCATTTAATATTAATGTAGTGCCTCTAACTTTGTGTGTGTGTGCGGTTAGCATCAGCGCTACATCTCTGATGCTATAAATTAGATTTGGGTTTAATGCTGACCACTCATTTAAGAAAATGCATGCAAGCTTATTCAGTGCTTTGTGTAGTTTGATCTTTTGACCCTTTGTTTTTTGGGTTTGTATAGGTTTGATTTAAATAAATGCTGACAGCTGCAGTCTGATTGGTGTAAATGCTGACTGTCTGTGTTCTGATTGGCTGTGAAGATGTTAAGATCATCAGAATTGTAGCCTATCTGCAGACATTTCCTTATTTAGAAACTAAGACCCCAGACAAGATATGACACAGCTGATGGTGAAGTGTGCAACGGAGATGTTTTACTCTAAATGCGTTTGATCTTCTAGACCAAAGCTTTTGAACTCTGACCTTTCCACGTCATTAAATTAAAGTGGCAGTTTGACCTCTATCCTTCCTTACTTAATGTTTCACGTCAATCTTTTCTTGTCCCTGATGACAGCCTCTTTGATAGTCTCAACTTTTTCTTTCCTCTTCATTGGCACAGACGTGCATTTAAAGTGCTGCCAGTTCTGATAGGTGTAAATGTTCAGCAGTAAAGGGTCGTGACCTTAAATGCGGGGTGGAGTGATTGTGATTGGATGAGAAAGAGCAAGAAGGGGGCTGGCAGGAGGTATAATGTTGCGTTATTGCTCATTTGTCTCTGTCAGGTCTCTTGGCTGCGTCCCTGAACTGCTCAACTCTCGGCTTGCTCGCATTTAGGTTTTTCCTGTTGTACATCCCTACAGTTTAACACCCGCACTTTCACATATACACGCACATGCGCCCCGTACAGGGCTTATGGATTTTCAGTTAAGCAGATATATGACCATGATCGGAGTGACGTGACAACCACAGCACAAATATTGATTTTCAACCCATTTTTATTTGTCTATTTATTCAGAGCACCAGGGTGATTTCTGAGCATTGTTTTATTTATATTTATGAATAAATAAGATTGATAAACAAGACCTTTTAACAACCTATTTTCCACCAACAGGGTGTCAGTACTTGAACTCTCCTGTTGCACATGTTCCCCACCAAAAACAAAGTTGTCCTAAGGCAGAATAAAGAGGGATAATAATAAAGTACAGTTTTTGAGACACGGATCGGATAATTTTTCGGATCAGCCGATAAATGGGTGGGAAAAATCTAAAAAACAATTAAGAATTTACAAACATTTTAAAAAGAAAAAAGTTGCACATTAAGTAATGTCTAAAATTAGCATTAGGTACAGAAATCTTTACTGTATGAATTAAATATATTTATTATTTTTTTTAGAGCTACAGAAGTGATTTTTCTCTTTGTCTTGGGATGTTTGAATAACATTAATGACACAGACTTAAGTGGGTTAGTTGAGGTTACTGTCTCTTTAAGATGGGCACGGACTGGTTTCTGCCTAATCTATACATATACTTAAGACATAAACAAATATTTTTATTAGAAAAAAATGCTGTGGAGATCATTTTGTTTGTATTTGCCTTTGTCAAGAAGTTCGCTTGCTTTTTGAAACGCGTCTCTCCGTGTATGCACTTTTGAGTGCACTTAAATGGGTGCACAACGAGACGGAGGGCGAGTTGCAAACACTCCACAAGAAAACGTTCTGTTGTTTTTCATTGCTCTCTATTTATTAAATGTATTTTAATCGACTACAGTATGAGACATAGCAGCGCAACTCTCTCTAAGGTTTACATATCAAGCGTTTTGATCTTCGAAGGACATAGGGATGATCACGTATGACTGGAGCTGCACCGGACACATTCAGCCACATGTGCGTCTGTGCGTACAGAAAACTGTTCACTTTATCACCTTTTGCATTTAAATTGTTTTAAATCACAAGCTTTTGAAACGTGTGCAAATTATAAACTTTCCCCATTTTAATTTGCGTATTTATCCACGAATCGCATGCGAGCCGAACCGTGGGTCGTGAATCATGGATCAACTGCGATCTGTCACAGCACTAAAAGTAATTAACTCTTTCCCCGCCATTGACGAGATATCTCGTCAATTAAGAGAAAACGCTTCCCCCACCAATGACGAGATTTTCCGTCTTTCCGCAATACCGCTATTATCCACCAGGTGGCGCCCTTCCGCAACTTTTTAAACCCGGAAGTATTGCCCTATGGCAAGCGGCTGCATGTCCGTGTCTGTTTTAAAGATCGCTCTGAATGTGATCTCTATGAAAAGTCTGTCACAAAGATGGAATTATCTCTGCTTTTTGCTCAAAATGTGGTGTTTTTGCAGAAACCTACCCATATTCAAAAGCTGATTGCAAAAGAACCACTAAAGGTAGGATGAAACGGTTTTTTTTTGTTTGAAAGCAGAGGGTCTGTTCTTTCATTTGGTATATTGTATGTTTATATATTTAAAGAAGAGCATTTTCTGGAAGGCATTAAACTTTGGTGAAAATCATGAAAAACGCTGGCGCTGGCTGGCAACTTTTTTTAAAAACGCTGGCGGTGAAAGAGTTAAAAAACTGGCTAGAATGATGTGAGCGAAGTAAACGGCAATAAAAAACTATCCCTCCTAATGCACAGGTTGATTGTCAAATGTTATTATGAATGTTAATGATATTTTTATTTCTGGTTTTTGTCCGTCTGGTGTGCATCTTAATTTTATTACATTTGCCATATGGGTGAGATCCTATAATGAGCTCATATGTGGTCTGTGTGTTTAACACGCACCCAAAGCTTTGTTTTCATGTGGCTGACGTTTACGTGGTGGCTGTGTGGAATTTTCCAACGTTTGTGGTCGAGGGTTTCTCGCAAAGACAAAGACCACCTGTGTCCCACATTACAGAGAAGACATTTCTCTTATTCATCCATTTAAAAACGGCAGGATTGCTCTCTGATTCTCTCCCTCTCGTATCATTTTTCTCGCGCATCCCTTTCTTTACAGGAAGTGAAATGGTAGTGTCTCCTCAGGCTGTAATTACTGTCTGGTTCCAGTATTCAAAGTGAGCAATTTCCCCCATCGCATCAGGCCACTGCTCTCTGCCATGTCCAATCAACATCAACACGCATACAGAGGAGAATCCTCTCTCATCTCTCACAGAGAGAGCGATCGAGCAGGTGTGCTCCTGAAAAGAGAGCGATGGATGAAGTTTTGATGATGTTTGTGTATTGCATCGAGGCAAGCTTTAAACTGACCAATATCCCATTGGCGTTCTCTCTCTCCCTCCCTTTACCCGGGTTCAGAGAAATGAACTGATATAAAAAGGAGTGGAGGATTGTTTTTAGCATTTTACTTGGATATGTGCTCTCAGAGGCGGGCTACAGCTGGGAGGATTATGAAAGTAAATAGCCGTGTTTGCACTATCGGGCTTCAAGCGGGCGTGCCAGTGCCTGCCGAGGCCTGTGGCGTTTGCATTGTCACTTCCGGGGCATGATCGTGCTTCACTGGTGCTTCGTTGGGGCTTAAGGCCCGGCTTTTCTGGCCCGCCGAATTCCTTGGGCCAGAGCGGGCTTCTCCGGGCTAGAGGAGTGGTAAAGGTCAAAGGCGGAGTTTATCTGAGTCTCTGGCAAGATGCGCATCCATCTGTCTGCAGATATAAAACTTTAAAAATAATCGGGATCACCAGTAATTTACTGTTTAACGGAAGATGCCTGCTATGTTTGTACTTCGGACTGAAGAAAATGATCTGCATATGTAAAAAACAAAAGACGCGTTACGACGCCGAACTCGCCATGCTAAGGATCCGGCGCACACCGCTACCGGTTCGGGAGAAGTTTATAAAGTTTCGGGCACAGAACAAAGTGTTTAAAGTGCAACAGTGCTGAGAAATTAAGGATGTGTGTTGGATCATCATTTCATCGTCCATGTATTAAAGAAGCGATCACTCGAGTCACGATGGTATCTACAGTCGGTGAGTTAATGCTACATAACGTTTGCATACAAAACACTTAAAATACGATACAAATAATGATTGCATTAGTGTTTTACATGGGTGTTTATTGTGTTTTTTGTGTTATATTGTCATCTCTGTTGAATTTTTTAGTCAGCCCTTAGAAAAAGTATGGTTTTATTATATTAGTCATAGCCATGCTTTCTGGCATTTTGGAGATTAATTTGACTCTTATATGAATGTAGCAAACTTTATATGTCGGTATACTGTATGTGTATTTACAAACCCTTTATACAAAACATCACATGATGTGCTGCTTTCTTTTGTGTCCGTTTTACAGAAAAATGCCAACGTAAAGCTTTCAGTTTGTCATCCAGGAGTTTTTATTTAGTATATGAGAGATGACACAGCAACAAATGCAAGAGCAGGAGATGAAACGAAGATGATGATGATGAGACGACAGGAGCCATGGATCTTAAAATCCGTCCGGAGGAGATGTCTTTAAATACACCTGTTTGTGCACTGATATAAACTTCATATGTAAATAAAGTACCGCGCTATTATTACTACGGCTGCTTGTCAGTTTATTGAAAATGTTCGCTTAATAAGGATCACATCTGAAACACAGAAACGGTATGCAACAAAATGGTAAATATAACCATCATTAACTTAACCACTGTAATAGCTTTTTAAATACTTGTGTATATTCAGAGTTGATTCTTACATTTTCTAATGATTTCTCAAACGTTTTGAGATGCAAGTAAAGTGATTTTCAGTCCTATTCAGCTATTCGAGGCAGTTCTTTATAGACAAAAGTATTTATTAATTGACACATTATTGAAATAGCTATTAGACAGTTACCTTGTGTTTCATGTGATGCTCAACTATTAACGTTTTCATGATTAAAGATATCACACCTCTTATAATGTGTAAGTATGTTTACATCGCCATAGAACTATAATTACAAACTTAACGTTACATATTTAGACACACGTGCATATTTTAAAATAAGATTACTTTATATAAATGTAAAACTATGACTCGTGATATTCTTTAAAATATTGTGTATATAGTTTAATGGAACATTAGGTAGATGAACGCTTTATTTGTAATTATCCTACTTCATAAAGTTTACTATTGCTTATTGATCTGATATTGTCTCGTCGTGAGATCGCTTGTGTGCAGCCAACATAAACTTCAAGAGTAACACCGCGGATGGAGCAAACATCTCTATCTTCTCATCTTGGCTTTCACCGTGCAAACAGCCGCCTCAGTTATGTTCTTTATGTTTGTTGTATGATGATGCGATCTCACTCCCGTCTCCTGTCAGATTGAAGTAACTTCCTCACGGTAAAACAGGCGGAGTTGTGTGACGTTACATCCAGGTAGGCGTATTAAGGGCGGGTTTTCTGAAGCGCTGCGGCGCTATTGGCTTGACAATGCAAACGCGTTGTGATTTTGGCTACACAGCTGGAGGTCTGAGGCTATTGGCTCCGCGAGGCCCGTTTGAAGCCCTGGCTCGCAGAGGCCCGATAGTGCAACTGAGGCTAATAATGCGCGCTCTCAGGCAAAGCCCCAAAGCACAGAGTCCAGGGACGAGAGCCACGATAAGACCCCCCTTAATTCTCCCCCGTTGTTTTATTTCTTATTTACATTAAATTCAGCCGGCTTTCCTCCTTCAATGCCTCCGAGTGCGATAACCGAAAAAGAATTATAAAGGAAATAAAAAAATGAAGAGATGGAAATGCACAAAAAGAGGCTTTGCAGTGCTGCTTAGCATTCTGTTTGGCAAACATGAGCTTGCCAGTGTTTTGGAGATCTCGTGTTTTTGATTGGCTCATAACCTGCTGCTGGAGAAGGAAGAGTTATTAGCTGCTTGTTCACTTGAGGTTTTTTTGGATTGCATTAGAGCAAGTGTTTCAAAATAAGGTTGACGTGTACTGGTCAGAAAGCTACACTGGAACTAATTGAATGATTAGAACGGGAGGGGGGATCTTTTGTGTTTTTTGAACTCTTGAAATACACAATTACACATGAGGTCAAAGCTCCAAGGAGTCATATAGTGCAGCTAATTTAATTTATGTTTGTGCCTTTTGTTCCCAAAATCATTCCACGCCAAGTTCTTTAAGATTTATGTGGCTTACAACATCGCTCTTCCTTCTTTTATTGATGCCACAGAGTAATTTGTCATGTGTCTGTGTGTGTGTGCATGAAATGTCTAAAGTCAAAAAATATTCTCATTTTTTCAAATGCTGATATTTTCAATTATTGTATAAATTTGGTTGTTGTCATGGATCAAGATGTTAGACCATAACAAAATATTTTCTGTAAAAGTTTCTTTTTATAGCTGATAATAATGATTATTTTAAGGTAGAATAACAGTGTTGACACTCATCAAGGCTCGAGCATTTCACTCACATTTGTGTCTAAAAATTAATGCGTGCAAACTGAAAAATGCTTGCCTGATGTGAAAAAAAGCGAGCGCGTGTAGTGCAGCTGTGAGAGCATAGAAAGAGTCGAGCAAACGCTCATCCAAGCTTGACTGCATTTGTGCGCACTGAGCGTAGATGTGCCCTCGCGACGCTTGGGTCTGATTAAATGCCATACGTACTTACCAGCGTGCGTGCGTGCGTACTTACCGGCGTGGGTGGGTGCGTGCGTGCGTGCGTACTTACCGGCGTGGGTGCGTGCGTGCGTACTTACCGGCGTGGGTGCGTGCGTGCGTACTTACCGGCGTGCGTGCGTGCGTGCGTACTTACCGGCGTGCGTGCGTGCGTACTTACTGCCGTGCGTGCGTACTTATCTGCGTACCCATTTCTGCTATGTGGTTTGCGATAAGAGGAATACTGGATGACTTCACCAGATTAAATTTCTGCTTTGAATTTCTTGTATAGCTTACAGAGAATTTTTCCCCCCGTTCTTACATAGTGTAATACTGGAAAAGGCATTCGGAATAGTTTTCGTTTAGAAATGTTATGAATGTCCTGCGATGTAACTATTGCAGAGACGCACAGCACGATGTCGGTGCAAAAACTAAATATTGTGCAGCTGTATATTGGAGCATGTGTGCGAATGTGCATGGTGGTGAGGCGCAAGCACAGAATTACTCTGGAAATAAATACCATTTTAATCCGTAATAGCAGAAAACGTTCCCATGGTGCATTCTTGAGGAGAACCTAATGTTTTGCAAGTACTGCAAAGGGCAGAAACTTTTAGAAAACTCAGCATTTGTTACATGCAATCCACACCTCAAACGAGATGGCAGTTCACATTTCCTGTCTTGACACCAAATGTACCTGCAATTATTTTTTGTGTGTGTGTGTGTGTGTGTGTGTGTAATGGCTACTGAGACAGAACTTTTTGGCGCTACTTAACAGAATAGTTTGCCTAAAATGAAAAAAATCATAGTATACTCACCCTAATACCATTCCAAACCTGTCTGATTTTTTTCTTTATAGCAGAATCTTCAATTGTTTGTTCTTTTCCCAAAAGCTAAAAGGACACAGATGTGGCTTATGATCTCATCACATTTAAAAGATCAACATTTGTGTTTGGAATGACATTAGGGGAAAATTACGTATGAGTTTATTTTAGGGAAAGAGCTCAACTTTCAAGCTTCTAAATCTAATATCTGTCTCTTTCTTTTTTCTCTTTTCAGTATAATTTTGTGGGGAGGATTCTTGGACCTCGTGGACTTACAGCAAAGCAGCTGGAAGCCGAAACGGGCTGCAAGATCATGGTGAGAGGCCGAAGCTCCATGAGAGACAGAAAGAAGGTGAGACTTCCGGGTTACCCTTAATAAGCCAGTCTACTTTTGCTACATCAAGTGTCTTTTTTTTACTTTTAAACGAATGCGCAGTGTTTTTGCTAGTGCTTGTGTATTGGCATGAGTCTCGTGGTACGATACATATCACAATACAGTTGTTGCTATGCAATATGTTTTTTTTTTTTTATTGCTGTGTTGTAAATGAGGCGATATATTGGGCTATTTCCTCTTTTATGCATATAATAGGATATAATTTTCGTAAAGCTGTCATTGAACACACCACCATTACAAACCTTAGCAAAACATTTTGCTGTGCGCCCCTATGTTAGAACTTCCTATCACTGCTTATGTGCAGAGTTGAGAAGAATGCTATTTAGTGGGTGGGATTGGGTTTGGACTGCAAATAAAACAACTGCAATAAATCTTGTTTTATATTTAAAAAAATATTGATATTGCATTTTTGAGAATCGGTACAACATGCCAAACAAAATATCATGGTACTCCCTTGTATCCGTATTTTCTTACACCCCTAGTTTTGGCTGGCAGGGCTATGGCTTAGGCCCACGTCTATTTCAGTCCTGCCCATAGTGGTGTAGGTGTCACAGCCTATAAAAGCACATGGTAGACACACCAGGAGAAAGAAAAGGACTGATATCTTTTATACTCTGAGAAGAGACCTGCTGGGCGACCAGCTAAGGAGCAACTAAACCCTGAATGATGGGAAATTTTAGCTCCAGGTGACGGGTATGTAGCTCAGGGACATTACATTACTGCCCTGTCAGCTCCAGGGGAGCCTAACTCAAGGGTCGAGGCGACATTTGCACGTGTAACTACCCCGTACAGCAAGCTGCAAAATTGAAAGAATTAACGCATTGTGTAATTCGTAACCATGCAGATTTTTTTTCGAATTTTTTTAACAACCCACGCAGACCTTTTAACCTCCTGCTAATCTGGCCTGTGATTTGAACTCAGCAAATTTTAAACCTTTTCAGTTTGTGTATCGCCCAGCAGAGGTATTAGTCATTTAGACCGGTTACTTGGTTTATTAAAAACAGAATAAACATGGATGAGCTGTTTTCCTGTCAGTGTCATCCTGTTTGTCTCAGGAGAGACATACACAAATAAACCAAGACTGTTAGCGAAGTTAGACGGTTCTATAGCAAGACAGGCCTGAACTGAGGTGGTTGTTTATTTAGCGTCCATTAGCAGAGCTGTTTTTGTGTGCTCAATAATTTAGTTTGCTGAAGCCTCTGGGGACCCAGAGCAATGGAGACAGAAAAATTGAGGCAATGGGAAAAGTGACCTTTATTCAGAGAAAAGCTGAAGTAGGAGTCTATTGAATCACAACAAGGTTTGTTTAGCTCATTTGTGAGGATGGCACAAGGTAGTTCAGAGTGATTGCGTAGCTTATATTGTTATCGCCCGGTACAGCGTTATATAGTCTTCGCTCTCAAAGGTAACATCATGGATCACTAGAAGACCCGTCTCGGGAGAAAACCCTTCGTTAGCCTTAAATCAGACAGACATTTTATTTAGCAGCTCCCCAACGGTGGTTTAACCCCGTTTACCCTCTCAAGAGCTGCATGCACACCGAATCGCACATCCTCCAGAGACGCTGCGTCCTCGCGCTTGCTGTGTGTGTGCGCGAACCGATGCCGAGCTCAGTCAGATGTAATGGGAGAGGACAGGACAGACAAACTCTGGATAATAACCTGTCCCACTGTGTAGCCTCTTCCTCTGATCAAACACTGTTCAAATGAGGGCTCTCAGAAACCACAGCGCAGATCAAATGTAACAGACGGCCACCCTCACCACAACATCACACAACCTCTTCAGAGCCACACAATTGGCTTTCCATAGCTATATTGTTTTCTAGCTGGGACTCTTTGTTCTTGCCAAAAGTGAGTTTAATTTCTTTTTTTCTTTAAACTTGTTTCGTATGTTTATTAGGGCTTCAACAACGGATCAATAAAAATCGTTTAGTGAAAGGGTTGGCAACGAATTTCATAATTGTTTCATTGTGTCGCGCAACACAAAATAGTTGAGTATAACGCGGAGCGAACACATGCGGTCTCTCTCGCGCACTGTGTTCTCTATTGTTTCCGAATATGTCATTCAAGCACAAGTCCACCGCTGCCAGGGATTCCCCATGGTCTTAAAGCCCGTAAAAGTTTTTTCTAAAATTAGCGCTTTTATGCGGTTTAGAACTAAAAGACGTTAAAATTTACTTACTTTCCATAGCATTCTATGTGTGAGCACTCGTACACACCAAACCAATTACTAAACAATTACTAAAAACACACAAAAATAATTATCCATGGGCACTGCACTAGTGCTTCTAATGACAGCTGTCACACAAGTTTGCAATGCAGATTATGATACATTTACTAAACAAGAAAAATGGCATGGGAATTTTATTGTTTTCAGGAAAAAAAACCCTCTTCAAAATTAAGTGATTGTTTGCTAAAAAACAAGCAAAATTATCAGCCAATGGGGTAATAAAAATAATCTTGTTTCTGTTTGAGATATATCGTTAAGATTATTTTTCTTTCCCCATTGGCAGTACCCCATTTTTTTGCTTCGGATTTGTATTTTTTTTTTTTTTTTTTTTTTTTGTTCTGGCAGCTCAGGTGCACTTCATTTTTAAAAAGTCTATATATGGCAGATATAAAGCATACACGTGTATGTTTTTTGTGTTAGTCCATTTTTATTTTATTTTATTATTACTTCAACAGCTCAGGGATGTTCAAGAAACAACATGTTTGCGGACTTTCTGAAGATTTTAGTTCTGTTTTTGAATGGAGGGTTGGAAATGAATGCTTTTTATTATCCGATTAATCGAAAATAATAATCGATAGATTAATTGATTATTAAAATAATCGTTAGCTGCAGCCCTAACGTTTATTATGGAATATTGTACTTGATATACTATAAAATGTACTTGAATGTTTAGCATTTAGAGTGCCTTAACTGGCGCTGTGCCCAAAAAAATCTGCTACATTTAACAAGATTTTAAAGTTTGCATTTGATTGACACTTCTATCCCTTGATGTTTTCGTCATGTCCGGAAAGTGGTGAGGTGGCTCTATTCAAATGTAAATACATATGGAAAACAGTTGTTCCTTGTGGTAAATTGTGCATGTTGTCATCATCCAAATTTCATTCACACAACCAAGCGTGCCGCACAAGCCCTGAAAAGTGAAGCCAAAACGTCTCGATCGCCCCCCAGTGACTGGTCCCAGTATAGGTCATAAACCCCGCCTCCCCATGTTATTCAATGGGACTTGGGACCAACTAAAAAAATTAATTACACTTCAATTATCTTTTTTCCGAAGCTGGTTTCTGTCATTTACTGTAGTTTTTATCACGCTGATGTAAATTCAAATGTTTGTTTTTAAAATAGGTTTGTGTTTAGTTAGTTATTTAATTATATAAAAACGGTGGTGTCACGTCATGATTGACAGCTGTGATATCTTGTGATATGCGCATTCTACGAGAGCGAGGGCGGGGTTTTGACTTCGCGGCTTCCCTTCCTGCCCACTAGTGCGCATGACTGGCCCCGAAATCGCTAGTGCGCAGACTCAAGACCCAAGATGTCAGCGCCATATCGGGACACTTGCGGCTTCACTTTTCATCAATGGAAGAGAGTGAACAGGCGTCGTCCATCTTTTTTTACAGTCTATGCACACAACTCATACTCGTACTATATTGTATGCACTGATATAACGGTCGATGAGAATGTCCTTCATCTAATTCAGTACATACTGTCACAGTATGTGATTTCGAGCGCAGGGTAAGTTTCAGGTCAAGGTTTATTTAGGACCCTTGTGGTCTTTGTCACGGGTTTGGTTGCTTCTTTTAAACATCAGGCATTTGGGTGTTTGCATTTATCTGAATTTCTTAGTTAGCAACTCATGCATTGATGTCTGATCTGTACACCCAATGTGATGGTTTCTTGGTCTGTCAAACCACACTTGCTTTTGACATGTCGAACTCAAGGGGATTTTCAGAAGAGCTCTTATATGTGACCTTGGAACAAGTTGCTAAGATTGTAGACAGTGATTTTCTCTTTTTTCAAATAGTTATATCTCTACCAAACATTAACACATCCTGACAAACCATACCTTAATGGTAAGCTTCTATATTCAGCTTTCAGATGATGTCTCGAAATGACCCATATGGTTTTGTGGTCCAGGATACATATGGAAAAATAACAAAGCTTTAAAGCTCACTTAACACACGCTGTTTCTGCATTTCTGACGTTAATCTGGAGTACCTATAGAGTAGTATTACATCCTTTATATCTTCGAAGAGTCTTTAGTTTAATCAGATTTATAAAAGTAAGATTAGCTTTACCGAATCTTTCCGATAACGTTTGAAAAATTAAGAACGAGGAGTTACTACCGCTGGAGGAGCGAGTACGAGTCACGCAACACTACAACACTTATAACTTATAATTCACTACATGTTCGTGTCATTAATATAATATGCACGCGCATAAGTCTTACTTACCGCATGCAACTCATAACCCGGTTGGGAAAATCCAGTGCATCAAACACACACGCAAAACTCCGCTGCTACCCCGGATAATAAACTATATCCATTGTTTCCATAAGGCTGCCTTTCTTCTCCTTACATCCAAAAATACACTTCTTTCTTGCCATTGTTGAGTTTTGAAATTAAACAAAGCTGTCGCGTGATGTGAATGTAAGTTCTAGCGTCTCCCGATGATTGACGGGTGGGCGGGGTTTCCGGGGGAAGCGGCCATATAAAGAAGTGATGCGTATAGAAAACCCCTGAAATGTCAGCTGGAACTGTAATCGAAAAAAACTTTCCGAAACTTGTACGAACCCTGGCGACATGCATTCGGCACAGAAATACTCTGTAACACGTAACTGTGTTAATAAGTCAGAATGCTTGAAATACCATTGAACCACCCCTTTAAAACTTCTTTGTTTCAAAGTTCTTGGTAAAAAAATGGACATGTGCATGTCCCTTTTGTTGGTGAAACCCAACTTGTTTCACAAGAGCTCTGGTCACTGAATGCCTATACTGAAAAAAAAAAATAGTTTATAGAAAAGAGTAGAATAACATCTTTAAAAGATCTTTTTGTTTTCCACAGTCAAACATCTATACACATTTTGGTCCTCGGTTGCCTGTACTGGTGTCACTATAAGAGAATGCATATTAATGTTAACATGTCAGTAAATATGTAATACATAGATTCTGACTCATGTTTGTTCATGAGACTTCTCCGAAATTGTTTTCAAACACCTTATCCTGCCTCTGTTAGTATGAGTTTTTTTCTAGTCAGTTTTCCATTCCTGAGAAACAGGTGCTTGTAAACTACTCCACCCAGGACAGCTGTTTAAGACTGCTGCCTGGGTTTAGTCTGCTCTGGTTGATATGAACAGTATTTATAGGCTGGTAGGATTATTTCCAGGCTGACTGCCAGCCACCCTCTGCAATGGAGTCGAAGCAGGCGGGCCTACAGGCATTGGAGACTGTAGCTTTGAGATTAAGCCTCATTTGATTAATGGTAAAACTTTTGTTTTGCAAATCTTGGCTTGTTGTGTTACTGTTAGTGTGGTGCTTATTCAGTGCAAAATGGCCCTCGATTATAAATTAAACACACTCCATAAACCAGTGGTCTCCAATAGGTTGCCCGCCAAAACACATTCTATTAATAGCCTTGGTTTTAATAGTTATTTATTACAATTTTATATTAGCTTGGCTTCTTCTGTGCACGTTAACATTTTAAACATGATAAACATATTAAAAAGTAAAATAAAATAAAATGAAGTAAAACAAAAGTTTTGAGCAGACTATATCAAAGATGTAGCCCTTTAGATTGTTTTATCCATTGTGGTGACACTTGCTTGTAGACCCCTGCCATCAACCATGTAGTCGGGCTTCATGCTTCAGATGCCGAAGGTGTACAGACCGGTTCACATTTGCTGACAGGCTGTTTTGGGGTTCTCACTCTCGCACGCCATTTTTGCTTCTTTATAGATCTTGACATCACACTTCACACATTATATTTGTGTCGCCTGGTGCTGGTTTCACATGTCAGTAAACAGAATATTGCCCCCTTCAAAAAGATTTTGTGTTGTCCCTGCTTGTGCTCCGTACCCCTCACCCAGCCTTGAAGGACATGGCATGACCTTGCTCCCAAATAGGCATGAGAGTGTGAATGTGTTTGTTTACAGTCTGTGACTTTGCTTTGCTCGGAGCGTAAGGTCTCTGTCCTTACATGGTTTGCACAGCCTTTACTGCTTTCGGTCACCTTGAGAATTTAAAAGCTGGGTGTTAAAGATTTCGGTTAGAAATAGTTGGTATGGATTATTATAAGCTCACCAGACAGACAACATCATTGCAAGTGATCTTTATAAAAAATGACTCTTGTTATGAACATAGAATCGGGCATGGCGTTATAAAAAGAGAATATCTGTTTAAAAGCAAGCAAATTCCTTGTTTTTCCAGTCATAATTCTTGTTGGAGGTTGAATCTGCATAAATATAAATTAATGAACTATAAGTGATTATGTGATTCACCACTACAGAGTTTCTGATTGGTCGCTGGACAGGAAGTTGCCCGTTTAAATTCGTAAAGTGTCCTGTAAATGCTTGTATTTGTGTGATTATTGCCATGGCAACAGTGTTCATGCTTGTGGGATGTGACATCAGACACTCGACTGGGTGTTGGTTTATGTTTTAGCAAGGCCTGTTACGTGGACGCTTTTCCTTCTCTCTGCTAAAATCCACCATGCTTTGCTTGCTTGTGATACAGGCTTGGTAATTAAAGTTTTCAACCAAGAAATCATCTGCGAGCATCATGGGGGACATGAGGCATTCGGGGTCAAGCAAATGCTGAAATGTTTTTTAATTTTGTTTTTTGCTGATCTTTTCTTTTTATGTAGGGTTATGTGATTTTAGCATGCTATATTATGCAATATTCAATATGTGATTTAAAAAAAAATTATACGCAACATTTGTTTCCTATTTCAGGGAATAGAAAACATCACAACAACTGGTGAAAGTTAACAACCATGTTTTGATATTGCATAAAATAAATCAGACATTTTAACAATGAAAACAAAAAAAAATACTGCTGTCATGCACAATTACATGCACAAGCATATCCCAACTAACTTTGGCTTGCCAGATATTATATTATCTGCATTTACTTATAACTTTGACCATACTTTCCTTTTTGATGCGTTATCACAATAGTGAGCGATTTATTTTTTATTTGTTTTTATTTTTAATGTATATTGTGTGCACAATTGCAATATTTCTGTAATTTTAAATATTTTGTGCAGCCCTAATTTTGCCTAGTTATACGCCCATGTCCCAGAAAATCTCATTTCACCCTGTAAATCAAACATCTATTTGAAACTAAAATTATAAGGAAAGCTTTCTCAAACCTTTAAGCATTTTCCTTAAACATCCTTAAAAGATGATTCATCCTTTTGGACATGTTCAAAATGGTGCAAGTGTTCAATGCAGACTTTTTTCTCACCTCTTCAATCGTTGGATATTAATTTCTTTTTACACAATGGGCTCTGTTGAATATTCTTTGTACCTTTCATCCAGCTGGTTCAGAAGTGCTTCATCTATGCAGAGCAGGATGAACTGTCAGGCTGCTGAGAGGCGCTGAAAGCTTGGGTGGTTGGTAATTGTTGGCTTTGAAAATGGCCCACCCTCAAGAGCGTAACGCATTTTTGTTCAGTTTAGCACCTCCGACCGTTCAGACAGCTCGACTCGAGCATAATGGCTTTCTTCGGAGACCACTGTTAACCCAGGCCAATCAAATGGTCATGCACACCAACTGCAGGCCATTTTAAACGATCACCACGAGAATTGCATTCAAAGAACCTCATTGTCTCGCCCATTCTGCTTCGAATTTTAATATTTTCGGACTTCACATGCATGAGTGTTAACACGTTTGAACGTGGATTGTTAGGACATGCAATACACCTCCTGGGCTGCATATTACATTCTCCATTAGGCGCATGCTGAAAATTGCATCATGCACACTGTACACAATGTAAGGTTTTAAATACAAAAGCACAAAAAAGTGTAGACGCAATTAAGTGAAAATGCTATATTAAGTTTCTCGTTTTAAAGTTATTAATACTTGTGCAACCCATCGAAAATGCAGCAAGGCATATGAGACACGTGGACGTTTTATTAGTCTGAAGTTTATACTGACAAACAGTGGACATACGGCAGCGCGTTTTCAAGAGATGAGTTTCCCTTGCACCGTTAGCTTTAGTGTTAGTTATTAGCGTTAGGGCTGTAACGATAAATCGCGTGTCCCATTAAAAAGACCTGTCTATAATCGATTCTTTATCAATCTAAAATCATTATGAGTCGGAGTTGTTTACAACGTGCATTTAAAAAGGAATATTCGTTAATTAAAATCATTCAACATATTCTCTATTATCATGAAAATACCTGAAACAATCTGAAGAACGGCGATATAAATATCCTTCTAGATGTCCTGGAATAGCGTCCTTAATGCTACTACTTCTGTGGCACAATTGGAGTTTCTGCACGAGAGCGCCCTCTGGCATTTGTGTATGGCGGCATTTCACCGTAATTCAGTCAAATTCGTTCATTGAGAGAACGCGCATTTGCACGATAAATCGTTACAGCCCTAATTAGCATTTCCGAATCGGAACAACCCTAGTTTTCATTTCAAATAAATTTAATACCAGCACCTATTGGTATCCTAACACATTTTAGATCACTTTATTTTAGAGCTGCAACTATCGACTATTTTTTTCAACCGATTAATCTATCGATTATTTTTTCGATTAATCGAATAGTCTAATGATTTTTTTATACATATAATTCCCCAACAAATAATAAATGTAACATCTGCCATTAACGCCAACATTTTATTTAAGCATTTTCCTAATTAAACAAACACACAAACCAAAATTTTCAACATGAAAATAAAGTGGCAGTGCCACTTTAAAAGAGGCATTATTCACCTTAAACAATAAAATAGGCATATATTAATATTTTAAACATTAGTTTATGATTAGTACATGCATTAACTCAGCATTAGTTCAGACTGAAGTAAAAATAAGTTCATTGTGATTCATGAACCCTTATATAAAATGTAATGGTTATATTATTACTGTTAATATTATTACTATTAGTAGTACTGCATTCTCATTTAACTTTAACATTTAACTTTTCTTAAGTTCCGGGTAAAAACAAGTTCAGTTAGTATGATCTTCTAATATTTTATAAACAGGGTTTAAGCTGCTGTTACTTTAAATAAACGCATGTCAGGAATACCTTAGAAGACGAGCTTCTGTAAAATCTGCGCACATATTCGCAAAAAAGACGTTCATTGGGAACTCCGCACTGCCAGCTGGCTTTCAGTGCACGCGGGCACATGCCTATCAGTTCTCAATGTGACAGTAACTTATTATTTCATAACTTCTTAATATAAAAACATGTCCTGCTCTTTATTTACTGTTTCAACATACTGCCCAGAAGCGATGCAATGTCGCGTCTGTCAGGCGTCTCGCAGCTCGTATTAAACGAAGATGTAAACGCAGCTGTATTAAGCACAATATGCATTGATTCTATTGTTGTATAAAAACTTAGTTCAAATTCTTACGCTGACGTCTCGTCATTTTGAGGTCGGAGAGCCCCAGGTTTTCTTCTTTTAAGATGATCATACACGGGTGTTGCGCTGCTGTGGTATGCCATTTCAGTTTTACACAGTATGTGTTTTATTTGGTCTCTGCTTAAAGTATTCCCACACTTTTGATCGCGTTCTGTCTGTTTGGTATAACACTTGTATCACCCGGTCGGAGCTGAAGCCGCCTTCATTTCAAAATGTAAACAGTGCGACGCATTTCCGGCAAATCGACGTAATTACGTAATCGACGTAATCGACTACGTCGACGCGTCGTTCCAGCCCTACTTTATTTTAATGCATTTGTTTAATTCAACTTACCAATATTTTAGCATTTTTAATAGGATTATTTGTACGAAATCATAAAATTAACACTAATTTTAGTTGACTTCTGTTTTACTTAATATTGAGTTTTGATTTTTAGAATCTAATTTATAAAAAACATCTAACCACATTTAGAAATAGAAGCAGGAGTACTAGTTACCAGAATTTGACACTTATTGCATTGGTGAATGCATGCGGCCGCTAGCTGACTATTTATAAATGTTGTGGTAAATATCTCCCTCTTGACTTTGTTAATGTGTTGTAGCGTAATAGCTGTTGTTAAAAAACCGGCTTGACTTTTTGCGAGGGCTATACTGAAACCCCGACTGTCATTTACAGCAAGAAAATGTGTCACTCCATCTCTCGCACTGACTCAAAGTTTAATATCCCATCACAACCACTGACATCTGTTCCTCTTTCTTTCTCAGGAAGAGCAGAACAGAGGGAAACCGAACTGGGAGCATCTAAATGAAGAATTGCATGTACTGATCACAGTCGAGGACACACAGACACGTGCGGAGATCAAGATGAGAAGAGCCGTGGAAGAGGTCAAAAAGCTACTGGTGCCTGCAGTAAGTTACAGCCGCACGTTTGTATTTCCTAATCCTAACCATGCTTGTGATAGTGTATAACTTTTTTTGCCCTAGTGCTTTGCAAAGTCGTGAGATTTTGATTTAAACGCAACAGTTGTTGGCGCCTCTTGCTTCCTCTTCTGGGTGTGTCCCAGAAGGGTGCCTTTGTGCATATGGGCAGAGTTTTAATCCCACCCGTGACCTGTAGTCTGGCTACTGTTGGATTTTGATATTTTTATCTTAAGCTCCCAGCAGAGAACAAATGGCGCTCCCCAACCTCCTTCCCAGATATTTCCGCCCCATTCCTCCTTGCTATCTTCGCTCCCTGCCGGCCTCCGTTGGTTGCCATAAGGGCTGGAGCCAATGAAGTCAGGGTCGGTGGCTCCGGGCAGCAGTGCCTGCCGTGAACAGAATGGGCGGACAGCTGCAAGTGCCTGTTCCCTATCAGGCAACATAGTGGAGAGTCTTCGACCCGCTAAAACCTTGCCAGAACAAGCCGCTCCACCCAGTCATGTGCATCTTGCTTCATTTTAGAGAGGGACATAAAGTCCTTGGAGTTTTTTGACTGCTCTCAGGCTCTGCTTTTTTCTTCCTTGCTTGCTTTTTTGTATGTTTTTTGTTGTTGTTGTCATCGCTATCTTTAGGGCACAATAGTGCAGTAAACCCTACATTTCGTCTCTTGTTTAGGGATTAGTCTCTTTTAATGTTGAGCTGAGAGGCCTTAAACCTTACATGCACATGCTCATGGGTATACACGAGCACTAGTCAGAAAGAAAACAAACACACGACTGACTGAATATGTGTGAGTCATTTCTAACCGTGTGTATGGGGGTGGAAGATGAGTAAATGGCTACATGCTCTCTCTAAACTCTTAAATTTGACCGTATGTACCCTTGAGATCAAAGTGTATATCCCTCATACATGCTTGCTGTTAAGGAGCTTGTTTTTGTACTGTCTATGCATTTATAGGTGCATAGATCTGAACGATTTTGCAGCTTGTGTGTGTTGCTCAGCATTAATTTACGGTACTCGAATCCTCTCACTTTGATTAGTTGTAATGGCATAAGTGTTTAATGTTAGTTTTTCATTCAGATAACATTTTTCTCAAGCATGTCATATCCCTGCTGCTTCTGCATGTGGAAGATTGACTCTAATGCCCTTTATCAAGCCAAGCTAAAGTGGATTAAACGACAAACCGTCCATCTCTCAACCCGTGCAGTCTTAATGAAGGATATCGGCGGCTCATTTGGAGGCATGAAATTGTCTTATTAAATACATCATAAAACAGACGGGGTCACAGTCTGTTCCCCTACGGCTCTCTTCGTTTTGTCATTGTGAAAAAGGATTTGATTGGTTAGGGCAGGGGGAAGAAGGGGGCAGAAGCTTCTGAGAGACTCTCTGCTTTATAAACATCTGCGATATTGATTTTTGCCTACCTTGAGAGGCAGCTAGCACATTACGGCATGAATCTGTAATCCTGACTCGGGCTCTCAAGAGTTGCCACAGCCGAACGGTTCCCGCTCGCAGTGCCCAAATTGAAATTTTCAGCCTTGTTCAAAGAATCAGTTCTACACACAGCATTTGAATGATCATCGGAGTCGGCGAGAGTGCATGAACGGCACACATACACGGAGGCTGGGGTTAGAGGGGGGTGATTGAGGGTTTCGACTCAAAGGCCCTGTGAACTTTTCAACTCCCAGTGAGGGAGATATAGTAAGGGAGAGAATTAAGTTGAAGGCGAGCCGGTAATAATGGTAGTATTGAGTGGAAACGAGGTAAGGATTTAATACGTATATGTAATACCTGGAGAAAGCTGATCACTGTGGATATGTCGTCATGATAATGCTGATAAGGGCACCAGAATATATCGAATCACATATGGCGCTTTTCCATTGCATAGTAGCCCACGGTTTCGGCTGGGTCAGCTTACTTTTGGAGGCTTTTCCACTGGGTGCAGTGGACATACCAAAACGTGACGCAAAAACACTTGAAATCACTGATTGGTCTGAGAGAATCGTCACTACCAGCATCATCGCTATAATGTAAAAGATTAGCTTTACCTTCGTGCTAGCTTGCGCTGTCTGGAGTAAACATGATGTCATCTGTGCTTTGCTGTATGTGGTGTTATATGTTTATCAAATACCTTCGCTTCGAATCTGCCTTATCCCAGCCTTACGTCATTCAGAAATACCGGTTTGTCGGCAGAATCTGCTAAATGCCGCGTTTTGACTTTGTGTACTTGACCCTTTAACTGCACAAAAGAATTGACGTAATTGAGTAAAGACGTGCGAAACCTTGTTCCTTGTGAGTACTTGGACCTGAACACAACTCGTATATCCCAGTTTTGCAATTGTTTACTGCGTCTTATGGTGGATTTTTTTTAGAAGTTTTAGTAGAGTTTTTTCGCCAAATTAATACTCTTCAACTTAATTTAAATTAAAGCAAGATTATGCATCGTTGACCTTTTGGTGAAATCCTCAAAATCCAGCCCAGTATTTCGAAGACCAAGTAAGCTTCTGCAACATTCAGCACCGTATCACAAATTGTACCAACATGAAACCTCTAATCTCCAACAGATTCGATGACAAGCTCAGACGCCTGTAAACAATGACGTCTGTAGTCCAGGGAGACTACGTATCAGATCCCTGTTAATTCAATTTACGGTTTATACACTCACTCATTTGGAGTTGATAAGAAAGAAAAAAACACTGGTACGATTTTCTTCCTACGAGGTAATTAGCCTCTCAGATGTGTTAAAAACCTGGCAAATCAGTTTTCTCATTAGGGGTGCTAAACCCACTAGAGCTGACACCCATGATAGGTGTTGTGCATTTAGATGTTTAAAAGATGTCATTTGTAGTGTAGATGTTGCCAGGAGAGATGCTGTGCTACAAGGTGACATTTTTCCTAGGGTTTATATATGAGGGAGAAGGAGAGAGAGACAGCAGCCATTTCGTGATTAACGAATGACAATAGCTGCGTTGATATCTGAGGTCTGTGTTAATCCTTTTGTCCTTACATTCTCAGTAAAAGGCCTTCTGGGAAAATGTGAGCCTGACATTTAGCATAAATGTCCACTTGTGAATTGTAAGCCATTTCTACGAAAGCACACTTGAGTTCCCGATTGGTATTCGTGCACTGGGGAATGATGGGAAATGGAACTTCACACCTATGACACCTCATTAAGAATCTAGGCCACTGTGTGTCCATTCCCTTTAACTCGGCTAATTAAAACGGCGTGTCAAAATATTTTTCTGGGTTATTTTAGTGTCAGTGACAGGAGTGAGCAAAGGTTTTATATTACGACGCTGGACAAAAAACGAATCCGAGATTTAAATTCAGCACGGTACCACTTGTAGTTTCATTGTGGATCCTCCTAGCCACGTACAGCATGTTGAATCATAAGTTTTCTGTTTTTATCAAAGAGGCATTTCCTAGATTGCACCGTATATGTAGTAACATTTTGCCCCCAGAGCTTGGTGATATTGGATCTTAACGTGGGCTCGTATCGTAGCTGTCTGGCCTTTTTCTTTGTTCTTTCCTTACTAAGAACGATCTTCTTTCCCAATAACATTTCGTTTCAACTCTGCTTGCGCTTGTGGGCAGAATTCGTCTAGAGAACCAACTAGCTGCTCCCTGTGTCCTCCATGATGCATCCAATATCTTAAAAGGCCACAAAGGAGGCGGGGAAGTTGGTGAAAGAGAAGAGAAATGGAAAGCTGTGTTCATACAACGCTAGCAGCATCTCTCCATGAATGGGCTCGTCCTTGCCTGTAACAAAGTGACTGGTTTAGCAGTATTTGCACTGTAGCCTGGAGCCCTGTTCCCTACTCGAGTGTTTCGTTCTCTCTCGTGCACACTCCCACTCTTTCTCCTTCTTCTGGCATGTCTTTTATTCAGTGTATTCTGATAACCATCACATTCAGTAGTGTTTGCTGAGCTCAATGAGTCCCCAGTTTGGTGCAGTTTCAAGCCTCTCTGACTTGTCATAGATGCTTTGCATTTCTAATTTTTCCCCAATTCTGAAAAGCAGTTAATTTCACACCCTACACCTGGTTATAGACCTCTTGGTTGTTCTTTGCCTGAGAGGAAAGGATAGAGAAGAGACAGATGGTGTATAATAAAAGACAAGCATCGTGGTCTGTGGGGCGTAACGCCCTCATCAGCCAAATTCTTGCCGTCAGCTTGCAGGCCTCGTGCGTTGTGGAGTGCTGCCTGAACGAGTCTGTTCTAGGTGGCCAACTTATCTTGATCAATAAGCACATTTTCTTGAACATGCATACTCTCCTCTTATCAGACCCAAGTGACAAACCAGAGTGCAATGCCTTCTGGCTGCTTGCTTGGTTCTGCTTGTGTATGCAAGAACACGAACCCACTTCATGATCACTCCTTCGTCGTAAAAAATACGTAATTTAGTTTTTTGCTTTGTTTTTTATAGAAAGCTCGATTTTATTGTGCAGCTGCTTTCATTATTGGTAGTATACCGCATCACTTCAATGGGCCTCGAGTTTCATAGGCCGAGATCATTGGCGTCCAAGGACAGGAATCGCGATGATAGCAACCACCTGTGACGACAGCCTCCTGAAATGCGTGCAAGTTGCCCGGGGTCAGTGTAACCCGTCTGCGAGTGCTCTTGTGTCCCTGTTTTCGGTGCATCTGTCGCATCCAGTCAGGCTCAAGCCCCAGCTGCAGGGTTTAAAGTGAAGGATCATGGGTAATGGGAACATCCTCAGCCGTGAGGTTGTAAAAGCCCAGTGCACTGGCTTGGTGACGTGACTCATTGCTAACTGTAGAGGCATCAGCTCTTATCGATGCTGTTTGGTACAAAGGGTGAAGGGGTGCAGTATTGTAAACATTACATATTGTAGACACTTAATGTGTTTTTAAATGCAGACAAAAATCCAAAGACTTGTTTTGTAAATGTCCGTCCCCAATCTCTGGGTTGTTCTTGTGCATCTGTGGAGTTTTAAATCTATGGAAAACCAAAGTGACCTCCTAATAAAGTGACCATGTGGTAGTCTTTTTATTTTCCGATATGATGGTGATGATGCAGTAGCCTTTTTAAGTTTTAAAAGCCCATCTAAAAAAAGATTGGAGGGTTATTTCTCTCTGCTGTGTCCAGACAAGGTCAGGTCTTCTTTATGGGATGTTCACCCTCTCTATCTTATTCCCCAAAGCAGCTGTCCTCTTAGTTTCTAGGTTTTCTGGATTATAGCCATGGTTTGCACCTCAGGCTTATCGACCACCAGAACCACCACAGGAAAGACTTCTCTTGGGGTCTGTATGCTAATCCGGTGTTAGCTGGCAGCTGCTTCAAACGCTCCAGTGGACTGGCAGTTCTTCATACTTAACAGAATAGAAACAGCAGACCCAGAATACACTGCGATTTATTGTGTGCCTATTTTCACCTGAGCACCTGCCATTTAAAAGCACAAATTCAAGCGGCAGTGTGCGAAATGATCCACTTCACACCGTGCAATAGGATTTGTCATTTAATTTCCAGTTTTCAAAAAGCTTTTCCTGGCAAAACAAGTGTCACCACAGAGAAGACGACTGTGTAGTGTTTCATAAAAATAAGACTGTCATTATTTGTGAACTTAAAAAATGGAGTGCATTTTGTATCTGGTATTTTAGATGCCTCATGTTGGCAACTTAGCTCTTTTATGATCGAAAAATATTCCCAGTAATGTTAATTGCCTTTCTAATGTAAAAATGATAAACGGATGCTATTGGGATCATTTTATTTAACTGCCCTGTTTTTTGGATGGTGCCATTAGAACATCTTTCTATGAAAGTGATGCATAATTTACAGAGGATTCCATCTCTTTCTTTTGTATGGTTTGGTTTAATGCCACTTATCTCGGTTAGTGAACAGGCGGTCTCTTACTTGTTGTTCTCTCTGGGATTTAAATTGCCCAATGTTCACAATCAGCTATGCCCCTCTTATGTACTTCAACTATGACCCTGCCACCCAGCAATCTGCTAACTGTACTGATTAATCAACGATCAGACTCTTAAATAGCATAATGTTGCTGGAATAGAAATAAGGCTTGGGGTTTATGATTTCCCCCTAGTTATGGAGTTGAATTGCCAATCTGGGCTTGTAATTTCATTTAGGGTGACCTTTTTGCTTCTTACTTACTTACAAAGTGTTTATTTTTATGCCCAAATTAGATGTTCTCCATGGGTAGAACAGGTGGTCTTCACCCAGGATATGTTCCCTCCTGTTGGGTAAAGCTTGGTTCAGGCATACAACCTCCCTGTAGACCAGCTTTCTCTCTGTTGGATTCTGTTTAATCTGCAAGTGTTACAGTATATATGATGGTGCTGTAAGTAGAGGTCGACCGATATGCTTTTTCTCTGGCCGATGCCGATTTTTTTAGAAATCAGGGCAGCCGATGGCCGATATGTTTGGCCGATTTTCTATATGTACATAATAATCAAAATGTTCTCATCATTATTAGCAGATATTTTAAATGCAAAAATGTCACTATTTAAGTCAAAGTATTTAAAAATATATGACTGGTCTTTCTGAAGAGTTTTACAACCTCCTCTGCACCATGCATTTATCAGACATTGATATTACCTGACACTCTGCTGTCATCATCTTTGATCAGTTTTTACCATGGCTTTTATTGCTTTGTAGGATAAAATCCTTATTTGGTAGACCTGATAAAATATTTATTCATCATAAAGTTAACATAGTAAATGTTTATGGTTTTTAGTTGAGACTGTTATTTAGGGCAAATCTTTTTAAACACATTTACATTCTCATTTCTGAGACGCTATAAGTGACTGATTGTGCTGACAGTGACGTCTTGTGAGTTTAGTGTTGGGACAGATCTGTTGTTTCAACCGTTCATTCAAACGAATCCGTTCAAATGAGTCGGTTCGCGAATCGGACGCGCTGTGTTCTAATCCAGGCTGAGCAGCGCAAAACTGTAAACAAAGTCTTACTGTAACATCACGAAAAACATTTCCTCGGTGGATATAATTTGGTCTTCCGACCTTTCGCCATCGAGTCAGTTTTGTTTTGAGTAATAAAAGCAGGGAGACAGAAAGCGTGCGGGCGCGGCTCTTCTCTCTCTGTCACGCAAACAAAACTCATCATCACTCATTAATCACATGAAATGAGCCTAATCTTTGCACGGACAGTGCACCGCGAGACATAAGCCCGTCGCGCTGTTGTACTGGCTGCTTAATTCGCGCGATCCGCCACCATAAAACATATAACAGTAAAGCTGTTTGTGAACAAGGCATGGCTGCACACACACGAGACGGGAGTGAGCTGCTTGCAGCAAGAGGCAGTCAGCGTCACGAGTTCTACAACAGCGCTTAGGTGCCCGCAGATGCGCCTGCCTATTAATCGGCCTAATTTTGCAGCAAAATATGCCAAAAATCGGCCAATTAATCGGCCGGCCGATAAATCGGTCGACCTCTAGCTGTAAGAGCCTCAGGTGACCGTTCTAGATCTTCAGTCCAATGATTGTCTCTCTGGGTGTTAGGAAGGTGACACAGAATTACCGAGCAGGGCGTTTTTACCATTTTGTCTCCACAAAAAAGAGGGACATAAATGCAGAAATGCTTATGTAGATTATTTAGAGGATTTTATCTACAAACTTTTGTGGTTCTTGATGCAGACATTTCTCTGAAAACATTGTATCTGGCAAAAGAGCTTTTGGAGAAATTATTATATTTACTCAAGCGTGCAGGAAATTAAGGATGGTTCCTTATAGGAAAAGATTAATTTGGTTCAATTTCCAATCTCTACGACTCCTACACTCCATATTGGAAATCTGGAAAAAGTGGTATGCCGAAAAGATGTAGCAGTGGAGAGTAAATCTGTAATAGAAAATTGCAATCATTTGAGGGCTCTATGGTGATGTGTAATGGGGATCAGGGCAGTTAAATGAAGGAGGTACGCTGATCTAAGGCTGGCATTTTCTTTATATTCTTAAATGATTGTGAATCTTGCAGCTGAATGTTAAACTCTGTACCCGTGACCGCAGGGCTATTGCAGCTTCAGCGATTTTCCAATGTCATTGAACATGTTTAATATTATTGTTGATAGTTAGTGGGAAAACATACATGTCTTTGACCATTACCAGTAAGCTGCTTCTCCTACTAATAAACTGCCATTGTTCTGCTCTATACTTTTTCTGTGCAAATGCCTGCAAGCGTGGTGAACAGAGTTTTCCATGGCAAGCATTTTCTGGGTTTTACCCAAAAAAATAAATGACTAATAAAATTAGAAAACGGAGGCTGAACAGTCTGTCTATGTAACTGTCAATTGTTTACTCTCTGAAGCTGCACTTGAACCCATTCTTTATACAGCGAGCCCCGAAGCAAAGTTTTAGTATATACCAATTGTTTGCATGGCACTCTTGTTTTTATTTCTTGCCAAAACGGGCAGTTGCAATAAGTGACTGGGAATCAGGAAGGGATGTAGGGATTTAAGCTGTTTGTTGAGTGGGACAGACCACCTGTGTAGTGAAATAGTTAGGCAACAACAGTCAGTAGGTGTGACATCCCTTTGTAGTTGTTTTGAGATGCCTGCTCAAGATGCCTGCTTAAGACAATCCAGAATAAAGATTCTTTAGGTATTCCTCGCACACATCACTTGTTCTGGTAACAACGGCACAAAGTCAACTGGCAACTTTGAAAAGTTGGACCATCCCCAAGCTCAACTTCCTCTAAGAAGCTGTCTGGATGAATAACGAACTTCTTATTTTGCCGCCCACCTCCAGAGGTTAGTTCAGCCTATGACTCTTCAGAAAACAGTTGACTGTAATCTCTTCCGGTTCCCGTAAAAGATCCCCTCCAGACATCAGTCCAACTGCATTCTCTTTGAACAGGCAGCTAATCCTTTTACCTTTGGGAGAATAGCTGCAGACTGAGAACGCCAGTGTTTGCGCACTAGCCTGATTCTGGGGATGTTTTCACCCCTATTCGGCTTTCCACACTCCTGCTCCCGTTATATGGTGTCTGGGATAATTACCCGCTCATAGAAGGGGCAGGGACCATAAGGATCAGCCCTGGTGTCTAGAGAATCCCCTCCAACCAATCTCATGGTTCCTATTGGCCATAGTATTTGGAATAGTTTCTTTCATCTTTTGGCACTGTTTTCGAGGGCGTAACAGGATTGCATTAAGGCCTTTATTAGTGCAGGTCACGGCACATATTCATATGAATTCAGATGCAAAATTGTGTTAGGTTCCGTGATTTAATTTTTATGGCAATGAAAAGGTTAGTAGTCGATTTACTGAAATGCCTTATTTTTACAAAAGTCCCTTTTATAGTCATTTTTATTGGTATATAACACATTTGTCTGTCTTTCACTACAGACTACTTCTCATTTTTGACAGAGGTTGTTTTTATCGGCTTTTGCATCTGAGCTCCTTATATATCTTTAT
The DNA here is from genome assembly GCF_030506205.2 of Paramisgurnus dabryanus. Taxonomy (NCBI): domain Eukaryota; kingdom Metazoa; phylum Chordata; class Actinopteri; order Cypriniformes; family Cobitidae; genus Paramisgurnus; species Paramisgurnus dabryanus. The sequence continues at coordinate 32,598,984 of NC_133353.1, forward strand.
CCTGGAATATGGGTTTCCCAACCAGGGGGCCGGGGCCCACAGGGGGGCCTCAGCAGATTTCCCAGGGGGCCTCAAGTTGACTTAAAATTTGGACAAAACGAGCATTAAAATAAGCTAAAACAAGAAAAAAATCAAGATTTTTCTTTGGCCATTTGAGCAGCGAATATAATTTATCTGTCTAGTCATTCCAAGGTCCAATTAATTTTATTTGTTGTGGAGGGGCTTCAAAAATTGTTGTGGGCAATTAACTCTTTCACCGCCAGCGTTTTTAAAAAAAAGTTGCCAGCCAGCGCCAGCGTTTTTCATGATTTTCACCAAAGTTTAATGCCTTCCAGAAAGTGTTCTTCTTTAAATATATAAACATACAATATACCAAATGAAAGAACAGACCCTCTGCTTTCAAACAAAAAAAAAACGTTTCATCCTACCTTTAGTGGTTCTTTTGTAATCAGCTTTTGAATATGGGTAGGTTTTTGCAAAAACACCATATTTTGAGCAAAAAGCAGAGATAATTCCATTTTTGTGACGGACTTTTCATAGAGATCCCATTCAGAGCGATCTTTAAAACAGACACGGACATGCAGCAGCTTGCAATAGGGCAGTACTTCCGGTTTTAAAAAGTTGCGGATAATAGCGGTATTGCGGAAAGACGGAAAATCTCGTCATTGGCGGGGAAGCGTTTTCTCTTAATTGACGAGATATCTCGTCAATGGCGGGGAAAGAGTTAAGGGGGCCTTGAAGTGAAAAAGGCTGTGAACCATTGATCTACATTATACCCAATTTTGTTTGCATGTAGAGCATTTTAGCCCTTTTTTCCCTTTTTTACTTTAGACCTCTGTTAGCCAAGTTAATGGGCTAGATTTCACATGCATGTTTCAAGCAAAACATATTTCCACACAGAATGCATTGGTAAATCAGGCTTTGTTCTTTCTGCCTGCTAATGTATTGGCCCTGACCCATAGAGCAGTTTGGCAGTGAGTGGTGAGACCTTGACTGTGCAGGCCAACAAACTTCATTTTGCGCATTCGCTTTGCAGCTGCTAACCTTGACTATGGCATAACCCCTGTTAGGCCTTTAGGGAAGCAGTGCTTTGAAATGAATTTTATGAAACACGCTCACAGTCTATCGGCCAAGAGGTGGTCATATGATTGCAGCTTTCATTGGGATTTGGCGATTTATTTGTTCTGGGTTTTTCTTTAACGGCATCAACAAGGTTAAGAGGTTGTTGAGGTTGGGTCACAGTCCCGAGCTGACAGCCCGGGCGGCACGCGGATAAGCTTTGACTCTAAAATCTCAGAATCTGATGCAAATCCGGCAGTATTTAAACCTCCAGATCAGCCTTCCCAAATCCTTTCAAGATATTCTCGGCTCGATTGGGTGGCATTAAAGGATCATAGCAGCCGAACAAAACATCGTCTGGCAGACGAGAGAGAGAAAGCAACAAGGAAGGGAAAATGAGAGAGAGAGAGCAAAAAGGGCGAGTCAGCTGGAGGTTTTAAAGTGAGTTGCACCAATAGAAATCACTGATCGCTTTAATGTGTCCTTTGTTTTTCCAGCCTCTCCAACCCGTTTTGTGTGCTCACAGCCCGCTTTGGTAAAATCCAGCGTAATCCCCAATGGATGCCCGCGTCCGATGCATGTCAACATCTGTGTGGCATTTTAAATACAGCTCTCACGCTCCAACCTGACCCACATGTATGGTTACTTGTCATTTAATAGACGCTTTATCACAAGAGGCTTGCAGGATACAAATTACATGTCTAGCTCAAGGGCAAGACTGCTGTTTTCTCAGGGATCAAACCTGCAACCTTTTGCATTTTTTGCCTGGAGATACAACCGTTAGGCTTCCACAATCTTATGAATAGTAAAATCAGGTGCAGTGGGAATTCTTGTTTTTTTTAAATCCCTACAAATAAACGCAATCCTTTAGTTTATGTATGGGTTTTAGCTCATGTGAACTTGAACCTGTGCTGTATATTTAAGTTTATTGATCACTCTAGGAAATTTAAAGCATTACTAGATAGGAAAGTAACTGTATACAGTTATACAATATTTGTGTAACATTGACATTTTTATCTAATGAATCCCGTGTCGTAATTATGTCACTTCCTAACATTCCCATGACAACATGTGTGAAGTAAATGCAAAATTGCTGATTATGCATTGAATCATGCGATCGCATATTTGCGTTTTTCTGGATGGACTGATATAGATGTATATGTAGATTGGACACTGCATATATTGGTGGTGGCTTACACTAGCTGTTACGTTGAAAAAGAAATGTTCAGCTACTATAAAAAATTTTGTTGTGAAGAATGTATGAAACACGGTCGATGAGATCAGATCTGTCACATGTAGCCCGCTGTCCTCCGTCCTACCCCGTGGCCAATGGGAGTTGCTTTACTCAGCAGCCCTTACAAATAGATGCCATTGATTGAATCTGATTCCTGTGGATAGAGCAGGATTATCGAGCGGTCGTCCCTGATGTCTCATGCCCTGTATTTGTGGAAAAGTTGTCTGTTAGTGTTGGTTAATTTAGAGAGAGGTTTCCTGTTAGCTTTCTGAGTCACAAGTGTTGGGAAATGCACTTCTGTTATTTTCTATCTCTTTAACCATTTAACCAACATCGCTCTCAAAATATAGTTGTGAGTGGCATGAATATTGAAGAAAGGTTGCATAATGTAGATGTCACATTCGTTCATAACTGAACTGTATGCAAACACAATTGTATAACAGGACTTACAACCATACCCTGCTGCTATGTTAATACATCTTCTCTGACTCATTCTCTCTCTCTCTCTTGCCTGCAATATACTTTACATAATTTACACACATCCTGAGAACGCCTCTGGCTATAAAGAGACAGGCAATAATAGAAATAGGATGTTTAAAAAAAAATCCTGACCTCAAACCGAAATGTCCAGTTTTATTTCACCGTGTCTCTGAGATGGAGCATCACAGGCCCTCCGTGCTCCACTAACCCCTAACTTCTGGGACTTGTGAGAAGTTACCTCTAGTGACCAAAGGCACTGCAACCTCATTAAATACCCCGCAGAATGATCATAAAACAAAGGCCTTGTTCGTGAAATGAGCGTGTTGGAGAGTAAATCGACTCCATCGGCGTTCACGGGCGGCACTGAGATGTTGTTATTTGGATTTAAGACCGAGCCAAACACGCAAAGTCCTGCGTCAGCAGAAATGAGAGCGTGATGGTTTATGGTGTTTTGGGGCTTTTTGAGTCAGTGAGAGTTTATGCTGTGCTTCACTTCTCTTAAAGGGACAAATAGGCATGAATGCTGTCAACAGACTAGCCACAGAGATTATAAAGAGGCACTGATTTTTTTTTCACCCCTCCTTTATTTGCCCAGTACCTATACTTTATTCTTCTATAAAACAGCTGATGTTTTGTTTTTTAGGTGATGCATCTTTTTGCTGTTTCTTATAGCAAGTTTTAAAAAAATCAATAAGTTAAGATCAACACAAATCTAGTACTCTTGAAAGCTTGAAAAACTTTTAAACAAAATAATAGTTTGAAAGTTCACTTTCACTGGGGTGAAGGGGTTGTTTTTTTACTTTTTAAAACCCTAGCTAGCATTTTTTCAAATATACCGCACTTTCGCTGCATAAATTCCAGATTTCTGCGGGCAAAATAAGCGGGGCTTGAATAATTTCATAATCTCATAATCTTCATAATCTCCAAAAAGTCACATATGTTTTAGCAGATTGAAAAAAGTTGAAAAATGTTGCATTTACTTCACAAAAACCAGCCATTTCCCCTGTTGCCATGGGAACGTTATGAAGTGACGTAATTATGTGACGTGAACATCATTGAAAAACTGCAAACCGTTTCTGCAAGCTCTTGAAATTTTTGCAAGTCCCGCAATTTCATCTCATAAAATTTCATAAATATCTTGCATATTCTATTATTTTTTTAAGAAAAAGTGCTGCGTGATCAATGATTTCTGTCCGAAACGATCACAAAAATACTTTGCATTTTTTTCTTGAAGGACTGGTACTGGCCAAGTAAAAAAAATTTCACTAGCCCCACTACAAAAAAGCATATAACAGATTATATTTCAGGGCTCAACGCAAATAATTTTTTATACTGGCCCAGTTGGGCCAGTGGTTCCGGTGTTCACTTGCCCTGCCAAAATGTTTACTGGCCCCCCAAAAAAAATTCAGTGTCACATATTTAAAAAGAATAACTCAGTTAATTGTATACATGTACAACAAACACGTTCCAACGAAAAAAGGCTCTAAACTTTTCTGCTTTAGCTTGTAAACTGATAGCAAACTGTGCAACATATTGCACTGTTTCTTTGTCTGCTTCCAAGATGTTAAATAATATACATTGATGAAAATATATTTTATTGATGGAGGGTGAAGCACTGGCCCTATCGGGCAAGTGACAATACTTTTCTACTGGCCCGAACGTCTCTCACGCTTGCCCCGGGCCACCGGGCAGTCCTTTATGTTGAGCCCTGTATCAACATTAAAAATTGCCCCACTACAAAAAAGCATATAACAGATTATATTTACATTAAAAATTGTGTCATTGAGATTTAAGCACAAGAAAATGTCTGGCTTTCTGGTCGCATGCGCTCAGTTTCCGATCGGTCAAGTGTCAACTATCCCGAGCATAGACTGTAAAAAAGATGAACGACGCCCATTCGCTCTCTCCCAATGGTGAAAAGTGAAGCTGCCAGTGTCCCGATACGGCGCTGACATCTTGGGTCTTGAGTCTGCGCAGTCCCCGCTCTCGCAGAATGCGAATATCACAGCTGTCAATCATGACGTGACACCACCGTTTTTACAGCATTAAATAACTAACTAAAAACAGACTTATTTTAAAAACAAACACTAGAATTTACATCAGCGTGATAAAATCTACAGTAAATGACAGAAACCAGCTTTGGAAAAAAGATAAATGAAGGTTAATTAAATTGTTTAGTTTGTGTCAAGTCCCATTTAATAACATGGGATTTTATGACCTATACTGGGACTCAGTCACTGGGGGGGCGATCGATACGTTTTGGATTCACTTTTCAGGGCTTGTTCGGCACGCTTGATCCCGAGCATCATTCAAGTTGGCCTTGGGGCTATCAAGCTGTCCTTATTGCTGAGCCCAGGTTTGTTTAAATTTGTAGATGCGTGGAATAAGTGAAATGTATGGTTGAAGATGAATTGATGTTATTGTAACACGCTTCGAGATTATGTTCATTTGGCTGTTCACAAGCTCCTTACATGTGAATGTTCGAACTGAACAAAAGCTGGGCTTTCTAGAAGATGTTTTTGTATCTGTATTGAATAGACGAGTGATTCACTTGGGTGCATATTTTTCTGATTGTGGAAATTATTCTGGGTCCTCAGCTTTGAGTCATATGGGTGTGTAGATTTGTACCAACCTAGAGGAACGTTACAGTCCTTTAAGGACTACTTTCCAGATAATGCTCTCATATGTTGTCTATCAAAGCCTATGATGTGCGGTCTTACTCAGAAACTCTATAAGAAGTTAAAGGTATTTTAGCTCTCTAGTGTATCTCAGTGTTACTTGATGTGTAAATCCGAATTGAGATGGTTTGTGCTTTTCCTTTCTTTCTCACTCCCTCTCCCATCTCGCTTCCCATATTTTGTATTTAAGCTGCACTGAGTTGAGATTTATGTTTGGTTTTCTCTATTTCTTAGTAATTGGGCATCTTTCTCCATCTGCCGTCAGACTTTTAGTTCTTTCTGAAAGTTATGTTACTATATTCGACTCTATTTTGAGCCCGTGTTGTGCATAAGAGCAGAAGATGGTGATTATTAATAAAAGACATATTTATTTGCTAGGGGTGGGAATCTGCAAGGATTTTTGGAAACACATTTAGCGTGCTAATACCAAATGTCTCCATTTTCTATTTATGAATGCTTTTTGATGATTGTCAGTACAAGTGTTGTTCTAATTGGTCAATTTGATTTGTTTTTGCTAGGCGGAGGGAGAAGATAATCTGAAGAAGATGCAGCTGATGGAGCTGGCCATTCTGAATGGAACATACAGAGACACCAACATCAAAGCACGTAAGGACACGCATGTTCAAAAAGTAGCTTAGGTGTCACTTGTGCATACACTACAGGAAAATACTTGAGCATCAACACAGACAGATAAAAGACTAACTGTTAGGGATTAAAGGACACATATTATGCAAAATTCACTTTTACAATGTGTGTTGACAGTGTGTGAAAACAACAACCCTACAATGAAACAAATCCACCCACTGCTTCTTTTTTAATCCTTGTTAAACCAAAGCAGTCTTATTAGACATGCTATTTAGTTTCTCTTGTTAATGTGATGTCACACAAACAAAGCCCCGCCCATGGCCTCTTACTACCTGCTTAATTTCTCCCAAATGTTTTTCCAAATGTGTTTGTTAACTTATTTTAGTGCTAATGTGATTAAATATACTATTGTCTTAGACTGTATTCACATGAATCAGATTTATTTTAAACCGAAAGTGCTCTGTTGGTAAGGGAGTGAGGAGCTGTAGCTCATTTACATAGGGGCATTTTGGACATGGTATAACGAATCATCTGTGGGGTATTTTGAGCTGAAACTTCGGACACATTCTAGGCACACTCGAGACTTATTACGTCTTGTACAAATTGGCATAATATGTGCCCTTTAATGTGAGTTCATCTGTGATTTTGTTTTGTAATCTGACTGCAGAGGTTTGCTCGAGTGCTTAAGAATTCACACTGAATCACACCCCACTTAATAAGAGCGGTTACAAGTATTCAAACTAAAATCTCTTAAAGGGCACACATTATGGCTATTTTACAATATGTAATATAATGCTGCGTTCACACCAGCCGCGTAGAGGGGTCAAGCACAAGTGATTTACATTTTAAGTCAATGTAAAGACACGTTGATGCGCGTAAGGAGGTCTTGCTGCGCAAATGAGGCGTTTATCAACGCGGTAGATGCAATTCCGCCTCATTTGCGCGAATCGAGCGTTGCTGTGGGAAACGCGCAAGTTGAAACATTTGAAAAACGCGCCGCGTTAACCAATTAGAAACTTCCTTTAGTAGTGAAATGATTACAGGAAGCGAGCAGAGTCACAGAAGCCCCTCCCATGACGCGAATTTCTGCGTGAATGTCTCGATGACTAGAATTTTATGCAAGAATGAAACGAGTACACTGAAAATGTTCAAGCGTCCAACAACGCGTGGAAGACTCGAATTTGACGCCTCAAAACGTGTCTGGTGTGAACCCAACATAAGTCTCAGGTGTGTCCAGCATGTGTCTGTGAAGTCTTGGATCAAAATACCCCACAGGTCATTTATTATAGCACCACATGTTTTGTGTGTGTACCTTTAAATGCCAATAAGCTATTGCTCTCGTCTCACTTACCAGAAGAGATGATTTAGCTTAAATAGATCTGATTTTGCAACAGAAAGCACAGAAAAAATTGCATACCATGTCCAAATCACTAAAGGCAGAAACTATGATAATACAAGGCTGTCAGTCACTGTCCGTGGGCGGGGCTTTAGCAGTGTAACATCACATTGCTAAGCGAATCAAAACAGCATATCGTTTGAGACTGCTTTGGTTTAATACGGATTAAAAAAGAAGGGGTGAAAAAGGGGTTTTTTCATTGTATGGTGGTTGTGTTCACACGCTGCCTACAAACATTTATGCCCAAACACTTTGTAAAGTGGATTTTGTATAATAGGCGCCCTTTAACCAACCATAATTTACCCGTATAGACTTAATTCGCCTGTATCTAAATATACATGCAGTGGTATTTTTCCGTGATATCTTATTATTATAAATAAACAAAGTATTAAGTTCACGAGTTCATTAGTCATCAGATGCTTGTTAATTCTAGGTAGAATCTTATTTACTGCATAAGCTCCTCATATAAACCATCTGACCTACCCACAGTCTAGTCTCTCTCTTTCGCTCTCTCTCTCTCTCTCTTTCTCTCTTGCTCTCTCTCTCTCTCCCACCTGCTTTTAAAGCTGGTCCAAATGCAATCAAATTTTAACGTCATATTTCTTGGTGTTGCATACAGAATCACTCTGCTGCATGATGAAAAAATGTGTTTGAGTTTCTTTAGGTGAAAAACACATTCACAAATGACTCCTCCCATGTCATACATATTCATTATCATAGACCTTTAATGGATTTTTGCTTTGATTTGGGCTTTTAAATAAATCTCTAGGATCTCCACATTTGCATGAATGCTTTGCACAAATAGATGGGAAGAGATGTGTATATGTATGTATTTATGTATGTGTGCATGACCATAGATCTGTATAAAGAAAGCAATCATTTGTTTTCTACAATGTGATTTTAGTTTGGCTTTATGCAGAATGTTAACTAAAGCCATATTTTTAGTTGTGTTGTAGTTCTCCACATCTTTATAAAAGGTCCTAGTTGCATGTAGAGGTTTAGATGAATGCAAAACGAATCCAGCACTAGCAACATGGAATCAACATCTGGGATCCACTATGATACCCGTAAGATATATATAAAAAGGCGCGTTGAACATGGCTGGACTGGAGCTAAATTGAGCGCTATGTCTTCCTCTACATGCTACAGGACATTGAGTTCAGATGTGCTTATCTGATCATTTACTCTGTATTGTGCATTAGAGGGGATTGCTTTGCCAAAGTATGATCAATCATCAGTTTCTCCTTATTTTAGTTTGGATTAAGTTTGTGCAATGATTTTGGTTGTGGGTGTAACTTTTTTGTGGTTGTTGGCCATCGCATGGACTAATTTCCTTTTTTTATTTGTTCCCCTGCCCCTTTTTTTCCTCTGTTTGTGTACTCCTGTTGTCCTGTTTCTGCCTGTGCTTTTCTCACATCTGCTGTCTAACTTTTCCTGGTTCTGAAAATTTTATACACATTCCCAAACTCTTTCTATCCATCTCTCTCGCTCTCTTTTCCATCCCTTTCTCTCTTTCTGTCTTTCGCTCTTTCGTTTACGGCAGCCACCCTTGCGTTCTCTCTTGCAGCCGCGGCAGCAGCCGCTCAAGGTCCGCGCCTGATGGCGGCACCCGGGGGTCAGGTCCTCCCCCAGTCCCTCAGGCCCCCAACTCCGGCAGGGACCCCCATCATGAACATCATGCGGCCAACTCAGATGGCCACCGTGCTACCCAACGGCACCCCCACCCTGGTGCCCCCGTCGCCCGAGGGGGGCATCATCTACACCACGCCCTATGACTACCCTTATGCCTTGGCGCCCACGTCTCTGCTGGAATATCCCATTGAGCACAGCGGAGTCCTAGGTAAGCGGGCGTGGGGGCTTGGCACTTCACCCTTTGGTGCCCCGCAAGAGGGCACAGCCGGGTTGTTTTACGGGGGCTTGTTGGATTGGCCGATGCCAGGCCCCGTTCAGGACTCAATGAAAGGTAAATATGTAACGACTAGCTCATGCAAGCTGACTAGCTTACCCAGGTAATTAACAAAATACCTGTATTCATGAGCCTGTAGGAACATTGAGCTACCACTGAGACGGGTTGGGAAAGGGACGACTTAACTCGGTTTTAAACCAGGTGTATCAGTCTTTCTTTCTTTTAGATTTTTGGTTTTTACTGCTGCGTAAGAAATCTCCTCTCAGGACACACACACACTCTCAGACGGCGGCGACACGCTTGCTCGCACACAGCTTTTTCCTCCTCCTCCTCGCTTGCCGGAGGCTTTGTCAGGCAGGCTACTGGTGGATCCCCTCGGATTTCTCCTGGCTTTTGATATCATTTCTCTCTTCTCCGCTGTAGCAGGCCTTGGTACCCATGCTGAGCGTCAGAGAGAGAGAAAGAGACCAGAGTCCCGTTGGGGATGTTCATTAAATTTTTCCACTATTCTCACCGTCTCCAATAGTCTTATTTTTACTCTTATGAACTTGCACGCTCGACCCTTTTTGTAGAAAATTGCCCGTACTCCTTCGCCTGGCACAAGGGTTTGCTGGAAACGCTCAAAAAGAAGATAATAAACATTGTTAGTAAATAGGATGTTACATCATTAACTCAACACTTTGCATCCTAACTGTTTGTAAACCTTAAAGGGACAGTTCACCCAAAAATGAAAATTGTCATTTACTCACCTTCATGTTTTTACAAACTCGTATAAAGAAGATATTTGTAATGAAGCAGGAAACAGAAGCACCATTGACTTCCATAGTAGAATAAAATACTACTATGGAAGTCAGTGGTCAGGGTTCCCACGGGTCCTTGAAATCCTTGAAAGTTTGTGAATCTGGGGGAAAAAATTCAAGGGCCTGGAAAGTTTTTGAAAATGTACATACAGATACAGGTCATTGAAAGTGCTTGAATCTTTTTTTATTTTAAGCACACGTGCTAAACTGTTAGTTTTAAATGCTTATATCTTCTGTATGTGAATGTTGATTCATACCAAAATGCTTTTTTGCATAGTTGTTTTTGACACATGAAAACGTCTCTGGTTACATTTGTAACTACTGTTCCTTGAAAAGGGAACAAAATGCTGCGTCTCCCTTGCTATACTTCCTGCGTCCCGGTAACGTCATCTTTGGCAATATTTCAGATAGCGATATACTTCCTGACTCCTGCGTTATCCTTTCTTTGTCGTTAAGCCTCACCATTGGTTGAATTTGATTTACACATTTAAGGGCGATTTATAGTCGTGCGTAGGTCCTACGGCGTAGGCTATCCGTAGCCTGTGCGTAGCTCTGCGTAGCCTGACGCGCACCTCAAAAAATTTCTAACAGCGCGTCGGCTCTACGTGGACCGTAAGCGCTGTGATTGGTCCACCAGAACCCCTCCCGTCAGGTAAAAAAACTGCGTCATAGGTATTTCCGTTTGAGACGGTGAAAACAAAGATGAGCCAAGTTGAGGAGTGATTTAACTCAAACTGAAACATAAGTCGCTGTTTATTTACTTCCATCATTGCTGGTCTTCTCAAATTATACACAACAAGTTGCTATTTCTTCTTCGTTTGTGGGTTAACTTGCTTAGCTTCTTCTTCTGTGACGACTTCTGCTGCTACTGTGGTTACACGCGTGATTACTGCCAACCAGCGGTTTCACGTGTGTTTGCACGTCGACGCGGACGGCGACACACAAGTATAAATGAAAACCGACGCGGAACCTACGCCGTCGCTGCTACGCTGTAGGACCTACGCACGACTATAAATCGCCCTTTAGACGCACTTACCCCTGAAGGCGTCCCCAAAGTGTCACCGCAGTGACGCAGCGCAAGTTCCCTCGAAAGGGAACTGTAACAATGTGTCTTAAAAGGTAACACGAATGTAACCTTGCTCTCACTTGAAATGTGTCCCCACATTTAGTCCTTGAATTTGAGGGTATTGGACCTGGAAAGTCCTTGAAAGGTCCTTGATTTTGGAGTTAACTAAGGTTTGGAAACCCTGTGTGGTGCTCAAAAACAGTTGCACAAAATATCTTCCTTCATGTTTAGCAGAACAAATAAATTGATGCAAGTTTGTAACAACATGAGAGTGAGTAAATGACATCATTTGAACTTTTGGGTGAGCTTTCCCTTTAAGTGTTTAGATGCGAGGTGAGAGTTCATCAATCAAATTGATCAGTTTCTCTTCCTTGGTTTAAACCATTATTGATGAAGATGACGCGTTTGGCAGCAGTTGAATGCTTGAATGGCTTCACTCACGTGGTCGTCCAGAGCCGATTAAAGTTCAGCCCACTGAATGCTGTACAGTCATCTCAAGTCAGGACCTTTGGGTCTTCTGCTGTTCTGACTCTAGCAGGTTTACACTTTCAGCACTCACAAGCTTAGCAGCCTTTTATTTACTTACTGTATCGATCCAACATCTAACCACCCCCAGACCAGACCATGTTCTCTCGCTCTCTGTCTCTTGCTCACTGGGCTTTTGTGCAATCAGGAGTGATTTGTTGGACATCTGCTGTTGCAGCTTGCCGTGTGGGTGTACACACACACACACACACACACCCATGTACACACAGTAAAAAGGGAAACATCAGTACTTCAGAATTTCCCCTGAGGAGAGTAAGAGTTTCCTTAGAAGCTATTCTGTATTGTCATTTTTAGTGACCGTGTCATGTGATGTGTTTTTATGGCAGGTGCCACATGTTAATTCAACTTTTGGTATCATAATTAAAGGGACAGTTCACCCTCAAGTTGTTACTTTGTTCTGCTGAACACAAAGGAAGATATTTTGTTTGTAACCAAAGCTCCATAGTATTATTTTTTTCTCCTATGGAAGGCGATGGTGCTCCTGCATCCAGCTTGATCACACACATATTAATTTGTGTTCAGCAGAACAGAGAAATTTAAAAAGGTTTTTAAAGAGTCATATTTGGGTAAACGATCGCTTCATTTTTATTTACGCAAATTTTAGCATCTCTGCCTTACGCGGCTTTTACACAGGACGTGGTGCACGCCGCGCTCGCCGCTGGGTTCAACCCAGCCAAGGAGGCAGAGTTTTCAAAACTGTATGCGGGATTACTATAAATTACTACAGTTTTTATGGGGTTAAGTAGTGGAGGAGGAATATAGACGCTGCTGTTGCCCGTCTCCATTTCACGTAACTTAAGCTGCCTACCTACAATAAGCTATAGGGATGCACTGAATCCAGATTTTTTAGGTTCGGCCGAATCCCGAATCCACCGTTTAAGATTCGGCCGAAACCGAATACCGAATCCTACTCGCATCCTTATTCCATTAACAGAGTAAAACACATTAATGAAGTAAACAACGTCCACAGCAGTGTATTTTTCATTTTATTTAATTTTAACTGTACATTATGCCAGGATGACAAGTTGGAAAAACTATTTTGACAATTACCATAAGCCTATGCATAATGAAAGCGATGCGTTGCGACACGCTCGTTTTTACAATAAGCAAGCAGCTCCGCGCTGAAAACTATATTTAACTGAGTGAGAAGCTCCGCTCGTCAATGTCAGGTTTCACACGGCCGTCCAATTACAGTGGAGGAGGGTCGGGAGATTACCACAGCAACCAACCGGCTCACAGCTGAAGCATCACAGCTACCAAGCGCTCGGCTGAAAAACAGCTGGAATTTGGCGTCCTCAAGGCATTTTCAGCTGTGTTTAAAAGTTTTGGTGTGTCCAGCCCCTAAGGCTCACCGAAAGAAAAAGCTCATCTCCACGTCAGCACCCGATGTGTGTAATCAACGGCCGCGTTACGTCGACCAGCGTAGCGCAAGCCTAGGGTTCGGTTCGGTGGAAAAAAAAATCTAGGATTCGGCCGAATCCGAACCCCGTCAAAAAGCCCAGTATTCGGCCGAATCCGAATCCTAGATTCGGTGCATCCCTAATAAGCTACCTGACTTTAAGATCACGTTCTTCCTGATCCCATTTTTCAAACTTTAGTTAGTGTGTAATGTTGCTGTTGGAGCATAAATAATACATGCAAAATGATAAAGCTCAAAGTTCACTGCTATGCGATATATTTTCTTTAATAAAATTCCCCTTTCATAGCCTACAGTGAAAGGCCGGTTTGGACTACAGCCCTCTACTTCCCGATTGAATGACGTCAACAAAACCATTTTTGAATAAACTCCGCCCACCGGAATACGTCAGTCAGCAGCTTTGGCTCAAACGGCTCTGAAAAGCTAAGCTGCTGTCAAATCACAAAACAAACTACACAATCAGAACTCGTAACGCATTTCTTAAAGAGGGACTTCATAGAACAAGGAAGACATCAGTCCGTTTTTAGTACAGTGAAAATAGCGGTACACACAAGTAAATTTGTGTGAGAAATACCGCTTTTTTACACGTGAAACGTGAACACGTTATGATGCGCATTTTCATGACAACGTCTCTATAGGAGCGTAAACTTGTATTAAACAGCTCAGGGAATTCCAACACACAAGCTCTTTATCCATTTTGCTTTTTGCGCTTGTTTGGATGCCCAGTTTCTATTGGTCGTGCACGTAATCGTCACAAAAGTTAAACTATTTTGAACTTTGCGCTCACACTTTGGTGGATGCAAAAACAAACAGTCTTTGCGCACACCGCGTCCTGCGTGAAAGCCGCATTAGTATCCATTCTTTCTGTGTAGTTTAAAAACTTACTGTATTGAAAGTCAAAAGTGAAATTAATATTTGGAATTATCAATAATAAATTATCAAAATGTTATACATGGTTGCTTTCACCAGTCAGTTTCGTTGCCTGTTCACATCAAATATAAAATTTTGTCCCTGTGTGAACGGGTCCATAGGTATTCAGTGTTTTATTTCAGATTTGTGGACCTTTGAGGTTGACTATGCAGGTAGATTTTTTTGGTAGATAGTGGTAAACAATACCTTTGTAAGCATTAACATGCTTAACATATGCAATCTGTTTGTTTTCACACTTTAAGTTCCACATTAGTTCTACATTCCACACATTTTTTTCCTTTTTATTTTTTTTTTGCTGATGCTTTTCTGTGAACAGGGCAGAGAGTGATGTTTTCGAAATATCTTAAGCATTAGCCAGGTGATGTCGTAGTAATCAAAGGGTGTCAAAACTTGATGAAAATTTTCAATTTTTCCACTGTAATGTGTCATTTTTTTTATAAGAGATGTTTTTGAAATCATGAGTCCTTACCCGCCCGTCTCAAATCTTGTGAGTCAAACCCAAATTACTGTGTAATTTTTTCCTTTTTGTATGCATTTGTTTTTCATGCATTTTCTAAAGTGTTGATTATGTGAATGTGTACAAGCATTACTGTATATGTGAAAAAGGATATGGCACATTTAAATACAGATGAGATTTCAAGTAAAGCCTGTTTTACACCCAGCCTGCGCACGTCTAGCCATATTTTAAACAATCTTTTAAATAAAAGCCGATTTCGTATTTTACTCTGTATTTTACTCAGTAATTTGCTGGTTTCTAACCCAGCAATTGAGGCAAGTCACGCCGGCTGTGTTCCCACAGGCTTTACTCATATCTGTTTTCTTCCTGGGATGACGCATGTCTAACCTTATGGACCTGTTGTAATCTAGGTGCAATGGCTACTAAAGTGCGGAGACATGATTCACGGGTCCATCCTTACCAAAGGATAGTGACCGCAGACAGAGGTTAGTTAGAAAAGATACTTTTACCTTTTTAAATTCTTTCTGTGTTGTTTCTCTGAATAGGTGAATTTTAGTGAGCCCACACATCTTTAATGTGGAAATATGTTTACATAGCCTATCGAAAGCCTCAGGTTTACCAAAAAACTGACTCAAATAGACTTTTGATTGTAAGTGATGTAAATGCTATTGCTATGATAGCTATATGATGTATTTTTTGACCAAATCTTTATCCAGAAAACTTTGTTTTGTGTTGTATCTTTTTAAATGGCAAAGAATGGACTGAAATAAGTTTTGTTGCCGAACCAGCTACTACTACTTAAGCGTACCTCACGCATTTATTTCAAATTTTGTTTATGTAAAAGTTGTACCTCATGCCCAGTCAGATTTGACAAACACTTATGAAAGGTACACTTTCATACAAGTGTATTTTAATAGCAAATGTATTTTTGACTGTTTGCAGAAAAATAAAAAGTTCAAAAGCGATATTTCGCGACCTTTTATTTGCGTAACGTCGCGCTAGCCATCTTATTCCCCTCACAACTAATGACACTGTTGGTAACATGCATTTCAACTCGACACTAAAATATTACTAGTTTGTATGTGTTTGTCTCTGATACCTCTCTGCTTTTGTTTGTGGGTACGTGGGGCATTTTTAGCGCTTCAATTACATCGAAACCGTGATCATGACGTTAGCGTGTCATGATCTTAACCCAGGTTTAGCTTGTGTTTGTGTTTTGGCCAATGGAGTTAAGGGGTTCACAGAGATTGCATTCATTTTGCTGTTAAAATGTTGTCATTCCGGTCTCTTCTTGCTGACTAATATCTTTTCTACCTTTTTTCCTTTTTGTTGTTTTCATTTTTGTTCCTAACCACCTAGCCGCCACCGGCAACTAACAAATGACCTCTGAACTCTTCACCCAATGATGAGCCGCCCAAGCCTGCCTGCTGATCAGATTAACTGGTAATTGCCTTTTGCTAGCCTGGTGGACGCAGAGAGAGGCACCTGTCCAAGCAGTGATCCTAACACAAACCAACATAAAACGCAACCCTCCATACCAACATGTTGTGTAGCGATAACAACGATGATACTCTTTTTATTTTATATATGAGTTCTTTAGTTTGTTTCTTTCTTTTTCTTTTCAAATCAAACGATTGGGTGGATGTTAACAGCGATGTTGCGTCGCCCAAAAATCTGCACTGAAGTTGAAAAGCAATAAAGAAGCGTCTTCAGCCCTTAAATGCATTTAACACTCGTAAGACAAACCTGGTCGTCCTGGTGTCATAATCGGGGCATCCAGATTTCTCAACCCCGTCCTAAACAAAAAACATTGTGTACCCCACCCATTAAATCTGTCTATGGTCATTGAATCAACAATGAAAGAAAAAGAAGGAAAGAAAATCCGCACTCACATACCAACTTTTTGTGAATTTCCTGTCCTTCTCCAATAATGTAATTGTGTGTTTTTCAGTTTGACTTTATTTTTACTGTGCTGACACATTCTGGGTGTGCCTGATCAGCTGACTGAGAGCATGGCTACAATGACCGATTGCAAAAGGCTTGTTTTTTCCTGTTACCTTCTGTTTTGACTTTTTCTTACGTTTCCATGTATCCTATTAGTGTTTCGCAATACGTGCTGGTATAATTGCAGTATTGGTGTCAGCTCAATAGGGGGCAGTATGCAGAGACTGGCAGGGGGGCGATATAGATTTGGGGTGAAGTGTTTACGGAGTTAATCTAAATCTAGGATATTCAGGGTTGGAGAGCTGGGATACGAACCGGAATCAGTTTACCGAACTATGCCATCCCAAAAAAACACTCAACCCCCACATACAGTGCCTGAACTTTCTAGAAATCTTTCTGAACGAGCTGTGAGATAAAAGACAAAAAAATAGTTAAGTATTACGTGTGCGCATTTAGCCAAAGGGTTTCCATTTTGATTAATTTCTATATACGAGCATATGTATCTAATCGCCAAGGGTTCTGTCGTTTTAGTCTAGAGTTTGAAAAGGTTTGATGTCATGCCTGTATGTTTGATAGCGAATCAAATATGGATGAAATGATGATGAATTTTCCCACGAGACGCTAATTTTCTTTGAGGATGTGCAAAGCCAATGAACACTAAGGAAGATGAATGAGGTCGTGAGATCGGGGGAGGAGCTTAAACTATCTTTGTGTAAACTTTTTTTCTTTTCTGCTTTATGTATTTTATTTTATTAAATATTGATTGTCGATTACTAAGTTGTCTCCCCCGTCACACCTTACCAAAATTAGCCCACTGAAATAAAATGCAGGTGTTAATTGAAACTTTCCTCATCAGCTGCGAATGATTTATTAAGATGCGCCATTATCCACAATGTGTCCCGCACCGTCCCAGCTACAAAGCCCACCTTCATTTCTGTACACCCTTTCAAGTAAACATAGGATGTGAAAGCCATGTCTGCCTGTTCAAATTGCTTTATACATACATGATAGATAGATAAATATATATATATAAAAATGTATACAAATGTAGATACGTCATTGCATATTAAAATCCAGAAAGATCAAAATTAGATACTTTTACAGGGTGCTGGAGAAGAAATATATATTTTTGCCAATTTTAGCTTTTTATACTTAACTTGCAGTTATAAAATATGAAACGTAAAAAAGATATAAATATAAAAAAGTTTGTAGAGTAGTACAGCGAAAAAAGACGTTGCGTGACTTTGGATACTATTGACGGGGGAAAAAACAGACCAAAATAGTCAAACCATGGAATGTCGGTGGAATCGCGTGATGTTTCTGAAAGGAGAAAATTCATCTTAAACGGACATAAGTGCCTTACCCGCGGTCGTTTCTTTTTCCGAGTGTTACGTCGTTCAATAATATCCAGCACCAACTAGGTTAGTGCAGAGCGCGGGAGGGGTTCAGAAGCTCCCCGGGAGTTAAACCACAAGGCTGTTGCAGTGTTGTGCCACTGAATCTATTCTATGCAAAGGAATAGCAGTCATTTGACCAGCTAACTATGTGCCATGATTCGTCTTCCCAAATTTTTGGTTTCTTTAATTCCCATTTGAACAAAGTGTTTTGTTTGTCTTTATTTTATTGCATTATATTCTTATGTTATGAGGACAAATGCTGTCTATATAATTGGTTACTGTGATTTTTGTCAAGAACAACTGCCAATCATGTTATAGAAGTCTGCCAGGTGTAAATTTGGTCGTTTTATAAAGACCCATAAACCTCCCATTGTTTCAAGATTTGCAAACTGGAAGCTTTCGATCACGGTCTCATTCTTTCTTGAAAGCATAAATCGTTTGCCAAAATTAACTCTCATTTTTATGCCAAGGAAGTTTTTTTCTTTTTTTTAGGGGTAGAGGGTAACGTTTTTTTGTTCACATGTTGTTGTTTTTTAGACAAAGACGAGAAAGGTCTTGCACTGATCAAACAATGGAGAAGTAGAAATATTGCATTTAGTTAAAGTATTACTGCATTGTAAAAAAAGGTTGCCTAAAGATTTACGTTGAATTAAATGAAAATGTTAAAGGATTAGTCCATTTCCTTAAAAAAATCCAGATAATTTACTCACCACCATGCCATCCAAAATGTTGATGTCTTTCTTTGTTCAGTCGAGAAGAAATTATGTTTTTTGGGGAAAACATTCCAGGATTTTCTCATTTTAATGGACTTTAATGGACCCCAACACTTAACAGTTTTAATGCAGTTTAAAATTGCAGTTTTAAAGGACTCTAAACGATCCGAAACGAGGCATAAGGGTCTTATCTAGTGAAACCATTGTCATTTTTGGCAAGAAAAATTAAAAATATGCACTTTTAAACCATAATTTCCGGTCCTGTGACGCGCCAGCGCGACCCCATAATACGTCATCACGTCAAGAGGTCACGGATGATGTAGGCGAAACTACGCCCCTTGTTGTATGTTGAATGATACTAATTAATGTCTTTGTGTCAGTTTATTGTTTAAAATGGCCCACAAATGTGCGTTTCATATATGTAACACGTCACCTTTTGACGTCATTACGCAATTACGTGAGTGCAATTAAGTGCATATTTTTTATTTTTCTTGCCAAAAATGACATTCCTTTCGCTAGAAAAGACCCTTATGCCTCGTTTGAGATCGTTAAGAGTCCTTTGAAACTGCAATTTTAAACGGCATTAAAACTGTTAAGTGTTGGGGTCCATTAAAGTCCATTAAAATGAGAAAATCCTGGAGTGTTTCCTCAAAAAACAATTTCTTCTTGACTAAACAAAGAAAGACATCAACATTTTGGTTGACATGGTGGTGAGTAAATTATCTGGATTAACCCTAACTAATCCTTTAAGGCAACCAGGTAACTTTTTTACAATGTGGAATGCGGGATTGCCGGGATATTCACCTGCTGCCGCACCAGTGCCAAAGCTTAGCCACAGTATCAAATCTCAGCACCAGTTTTCGATCTCTGAAACAACCGGGAGCGTTTATCTCATTGCCAACGATGACAAAAAATTGAAGTTTTGTAACCCTGGCAGTCTCTGGTGTGGTCTTGTTGTTTAATTTTGTTACACATAAAAGGTCAATGCTTCTTTTTCTCAGTGTTATAAAACATTTATAAGCCTATTGAAATAATGAAATGCAATATTAGAGAGGAGCAGAGAGAAGACTGCAGAGAAATGGACAGTATTATGAGAATCCCCTCTGCTGTGTTACTTTGTGCTGTTAAATGTTTTGGACTTGGGTTTAGTCTATCAGGTGTAAGGAGAGAAATCTCTCGTTCTCTTCCGCCTGCCTACTACATGTGTAATAATGTAAATTACAGCCATTGTTACAGGTTTCTAATGTATTTTTCTAACTTCATTTTCTATGTACAAGTCATTTTTTCTGATATCTTTTTTTGTGACGAAGCCCACTACACGATGATGATGATTTTTTTACATGACATTAATTTCTCTCTCCTCCGGCCTCCGTCTCAGCCCACTCTCTTTACTCAGATCTGTCTCTCTCTCATCGGGAGCGTTGCCTTTCCTAGTTATATTTTCTTGCTGATTTCTTAGCTTGTTTAACTCATTAGCGACTTATTATTCTCTCTTGTCATAGGTATTTTTACATGCTTGCATTTAGTTTTTATGGTGTATGCTGTTATTTTTTTCTTATTAACCTCCTTGGCATTTATTTTAATAAACATTCTTAGTAAGAATTTTACTAACTTTGCTGATATTATTTTGTGTGTTGTTCTTTTTTTAACCAATTTAATGAATCTACTACCTTGGTCTGGTTCACGGACTAACACGATTAAATCTGGTGTGACCACCCTCACTGATATGCACATATATTTATATACACGCACAAAAAAAGCATATAAACATTCTCAGAGGTCCACATCTCATACACATGTACAGTTTATGCATTCTCACATATGTACACTATTTTTTTTTTTTAAATGATCCTTAGCTGTCACTGAGGCAAAAAGTACACTTTTAAAGACTTCAAATGTATACATAAATACCTAAATAGTACATATTCGGACCTACAGTGACGCTAGGGACCATTTTTAACACTTATTTATCATGTATCACGCAGTCTAACAGGAGAATGCACAAGGCAGTCCGTCCCTCACACCGCTACTGCACTTTCATATGTGTTGCTGTAGAGATTTTTTCCAATTGTGTGCTGCCACACTGTCTGCATTACTGTCCACACAGTCTACTGGTGCTACTGGCGTTGCTTTTGTTTGGTTTATTTGTTTGTTTCTTAGAAAAAAGCTGCTTTCTTAAAAACTGGAAGTAATTGGGATTTCGTACCCGAGGGATTTCAAACAATAATTGGGAGAAATGTTTATTTTTTTATTTTTTAACATCTCTTTTGCTTTATACATTCTCTAAAAAACGTAATGTCCAGCAATAACATGCAAAGCTTTTTAAAAAATCTAATAAATTTCATATTTTGTTCTTGTATATGCCCATCATGCTGCCATGTCCATCTTGCCCAACATTTATATATGAGAGTAAGACTGCACCATTTATTTAGCCATCAGACCGGGTCAGATACTCTTTTGACCTGCAGAGGTGGTGGTGAGATGACGTCTGGAAGTGCCGCTGGCTGTTTGCTTTCAAAGCATCTTTTAAGTGGACGAAAGTGCTAACAAACAACTTTGCCCTTGTAGAAACTGCTTGGCCTTTGTTGCCATGGTGACTAAAGGTAGTGTCCTCACTGTACGAGACCGTTTTACTTTTTATTTATGCAATATTTTCGTCATGGGATGTCATTGCTTTGTAAACAACCCGGAGAGCGTGTGTTACTAATTTTATATTTTTAATCACCCTGAATATTCACTAATCTGAAATGCATTACGGCTGCACGTATTAAGTTCGTGCGTGTTCTTTAACCCACTGAGTGAAGCTTTAGGATGGAAATGTGTATGATGTGTTGACAAGCTGAAGTAGATATCCATCTTCATTTTGAAGAGCAATAGAGACTTGATATTATATTAATAAAGGGAAGATTTCGTCTATGCCCTCAGGGAATGTTTCCTTAAAGGTCGGAAAAACCAGCATCTGATTCATTAAACAATCATTCATTGTGCGTCCAGTCAAATAATAATTTGTATTTGAAATGTGAGGACTTTGCATGAATTTCTATGTGTAGCATCTACCAGTAAAACATGATGAATAAAATGACTCGAGTGCGTAAGTGATTTGTTTTGTAAAAGCACGACTGGCTTTTAGTACCTTAAAATCCAAAGCCATTTTCAACATCATCTGTTTCTCCAAAATCCCCAAAGTTTAGTGCTGCCTCATGAGTAGTCGCGATTAGTTGTTACATAGTATATGTGTGTGTGCTGTATTATAATAATTATGTTTATATATAAATATGAACATGTATATACACATGCAAATGTTTCTTAATTATATACATGTGTGTGTAATTATACACAGTACACCCACATATATTATGTAAACAAAAACTTTTATTCTGCAAACGATTAGTCGCAACTAATCGTGAGGCAGCATTGCCAAAGTTAGTATCTTTTATACACCTTTATAAAAAACTATTTGTAAATTGTGCCTTTAATAGTTTTTTTGTGTGTGTATTTTGCACATGTTATTTACAATCCCCAAACTATTTTGTGATTATACCCTCATTTCACTCCTTTCTAAAAGCAGAATGTCTTTATTATGGCCATATATGTAGCACTCAAGGGGTTAAAGTTGTTACATACTACTTTTGTCTTTCGATTTATGTTTTGTTTGTTAAAACGCTTTACGCAATATAATTCAAATGGTGCAGAAATCTCAATTTATCTGTTGTTTTTGTTTTTTATTGTATATTAAGATAAAGAAAAACGAGCCTTTTAAAGTCCTGTAAGCACAGCTTGTTATTCCTGACACGAATAAATGATTAAAGCATTGTTATGTGTTTAATAAACTGCAGTATTTTTAGTACTACGCTGTGTGATTGCTGTAAGGTGTATTTACTGAGAACCTCACACCAACATTATAAACGTGACCTTTGCATACAGGTAAGTGATGGTTAGGCATTACAGTAAGATTTAAATGGAGACTCAAGTGTGTCTGTAATTTATGCTAATGATGATATTTATAGTATGCTTAGTGCAACGATGAATCAATCCATCCATATATCTGCATCAACTGTCATCTCTACACTACCTTGAGAATTGAAAGCGATGATTTCAGAAAGGCTAGCCATGCCAAGTTAGCATTCCCTCCAAAGCTATGCTTCCTCCAAAACACATCAACACTTTCTTGATCCAGTCGTGTTTTTTTTCTTTATGGTCGTCTTTTAAGACTACCTTTGTATTTGTTCTTTTCTTGTACTTTTTTTTATCAATTCAAGAGTAACATGGTCAGTTCTGTTTGCCTTCAATTCTTGCTTGGTAATGCAACATGCAGGGTTGCCAGATCTGCATAACAAAAAGAGCCCATTGGCCAATCATAACTAGCCCATACAATGTACCGGGCAGTGTCCTGGCCCCTGTACCATGAAAATGGTTAAACAAACTCAGGGTTACAGGATTAGTTTCAAATTGACAAAACCAAGCCAGTGCGATCAGGTTATTTTCATGGTACCCAAAACCCAGGATTTGCACAAACTAATCCTAAACAGGACTAGACAAAATCTTCTGCATCTTCAGACCAAATAACGGCACTGCTATATGTTAAGGCAGCATTTTAGTCTGGGACAAGGATGAGCCCTGTCTGGGTAACCGCCCTCAAAACGTATTAAAAAATTAAATTGTAGCTTAAGATTGACAGCTAATGAACAGCGGATAGCTACTGATTGAACCCCTAGCAAAAACATCCAGCGGCAACAATTGAAAAGTAATCAAATTCTGCAAAAAACGCATGGACTTGACGACACTGCTGATTACTGCAGAATGCAAATGTATAGTTTGACTGGCAAGTAGGATAACCGATGCAATGATTGGGTGAACATTTTATGGTCATCCGCCTTTCACAGATTATGATTTAACAAATTAAGATTTTTGTACGGTGTGTTAGAATAGGACAATATTTGGCCGAAATGCAACTATTTTAAAATCTGGAATCAAAATATTAAATAAGTTCATCCTTTGAAGTTGTCCAAATGAGGTCCTTAGCAACACACCTTACTAATGATAAATACATTTACTATAGGAAATTTAGAAAATATCTTCTTTAGAAGATATCTACTTACCTTTGTTAAGATGTCAAGGCAGCACAAACATGCCACTGCCCCTAAAACTTTGATTGACAGCAATGAACAGCGGATCCCTTAGTGATTGAACCCCTGGCAAAAACCCACCAGTAACAACGATTGAAAAGAAATCCAATTCTGCGAGAAAACCACAGACTTTACACCGGTGATGACTGCAGACTGTATGCAAATACGGTACATAGTTTAACAGGCAAGTAGGATATATCCTATGCAATGGGACCGAATGCAATGATTGGGGAACATTTTATGGTCCTTGACCTTTCAACCTATGACCCTATGTAAATAAGCTTTCCATTGATGTATGGTTTGTTACGATAGGACAATATTTGTTCGAGATACAACTATTTGAAAATCTGAGAGTGCAAAAAAATATTGTCAAAATCACCTTTAAAGTTCTTCAAATAAATTCATTAGCAACACATATTACTAATAATAAATGCATTTTTGATAAATTAACAGTAGAAAAATATCTTATATATATTATATATAGAGAGAGCATGATATTTACTTAATATCCTAATGATTAAAAAGTGCTAGTTTTGACCCATACAATGTATTGTTGGCTATTGCTGCAAATATACCCATACTAATGACCAGTTTTGTGGTCCAGGGTCACATATATATTTATTAGGGCTGTCATTCAATTAAAATATATAATCTAGATTAATCTATATTTATTTATTTCTATATTTACCTTAATTTAACACTTTTCAAGTTTTTAATACTTTAATCAACATGGGCATATATGGATGCTTTATGCAAATATGTAAGTGAATGAGTCAGCTAAATAATTTCAAAACAAATCCAGTTAAAGATTTTTCAATCTTTAAGGTTCAAAAACGAAATCACTGCATCAATACAGTACCTTTAAATCGCCGGTAAAACAAAAAATTTGGCAAAAAACACAATCAATATGTTACTTTTTTCTTTCTTTTATTGTTGAATGACATTGAGACGGACAGTGTTAAAATCTACTGTAATGCAAGGATCTAATATAATGTTTTACATCAGATATTTTCCCTCAACAGTTTACCAAACATTCACTTAAGACATAACAGATTATATCTGACACCAAAATCTCAGACGCACAAGTGGATGGACACGCATCCTTTGCATTTGGGATGGTACGCCTCTCAGAAAATGTACAAATAAAGATAGTTTTAGACGTTTAATGACTACTGTCTAAGGCTGCGTCTCAATTTATATAACAACGGGTTAGGCCAAAAGTCAAACATAAATTGCCCATTGCATTAATTGCACGTAAATAAAATTAGTAGTGGTAAAATGTATTTACGTTAACGCTTTATTAACGCAATAATTTTGACAATCCTAATATTTATATTAGGATTAGGATGTAAGTAGATTTTGAACAAAAAAAATGTTTCCGGAAAAATTGCCTACCCCGCCTTTAACACCAATCTGCCCTGCTGTAGTAGAAGCACATGATCACCCACAGAGTTTTCAGTGTTTAGCGTTTTGTATCAAGGCGGAAGTGAGTTTTGGCCAGTGGAAGTTGAGAGATCAAAAGCGTGTTTGTAACTGGAGCAGCTGGCAGCTTTATCAAAGCGAGAAATAAAGAGGAAGAGAGGGAGGGTGTCACAAGTAACAAATGATCCCAGTTCCTGCAGAATATATCAGGAGCATTCATCAGGACACAGCTGCGTGTGATCCACACACACACACACAGAGAGAGAGAGAGAGTTTTTCGGTGTGTGAGGAAGAGAGATGTTCACTTGTGTGTAGTTTTTGGCATCTTATGGAGGTTGATGAATGGCATCTTGTGCTTCTGGTCTGAATGACCAGCTGGTGTGTAGGAACTTTGTACAACTCTAACTCCTGTGTATTGAAAGAAACATTTCCAGCTTTGCTGTTCATTTGTATTTCTAACCATGACCTCTTAATGATGTGTCTGTATAAATCATACATCAAAACAGTTCAGATCTCAGTTGTCAAAAAGGAGTTTATTCATTTGCATTCACATGAGGTGAAACATTATTACGGTCTTTAAAACAGAGCAAAGATGCCAAAATTGTCCCTCCCCTAACTTGTGTATGGATCGACCTTTCTGAAAAAAAAAACTTGTTAATGGATTAACTCGCCATGAATAACACCATAGATGGTGGAATTGTGTAAAGAAAGAAGGAAAACAGAGCAAAAATGTCCCATTTTAGGTTATGAGATAGATTCAATTAATCATAACATTATGGGGTGGTTTCCCGGACAGGGTTTAGATTAATTTAGTTAAATTATACATTGGCTATATAAGAAATTTTAAGTAATTTGTTGCAATTCATAATGTAATAACTGCACATAATGTAATAAGCATTGTAATAAGATGTTCATAGTATAATGATTTTTTTCAAATTGTAATAAAATCTTAGGCTTGTAAAAATATAATGTTCATGCAATATTACTGGTACTAGTACTACTAATAATAATTATATATGATATAATTATTATAATTATAATAATTTATGCGAAGCATTACAATATTTATTCCCCAAGAAAATTTTTCTTCTTTTTATGTCTGGACAAATTTTGGCATGCATCTCGTCCCGTACATCGTAGACCCATAAATGATGGCACAAAGCTTATTATGCAGAGGTGTGCGATTGCCACAGTGTGTTCATAATGTAATACATATCTCATACTTATTACATTATGTAAAAAAAGTTATTACATTGAAAACATTTTATTACATTATGAGCTCAAGGTTTTATTAAGTTTTGAGAAAATTATTACATTATGAACATTTAATTACAATAATAATGTAATACGTATTACATTATGTGCAGTTATTACATTATGACTTGCTACCTTACAAAAAACAATACTGGTGTGCATCTTGTGACAAAACAACGGCACTGATACATGAAAAAATCTGACTTTTTTCATGTTTAAGTGCTATAATTGGGTCCCCAGTGCTTTTATCAACCTAGAAAACGTAAAAAAGATCAACCCAGTAACTTAGTTTTGGTAAACCATTCTCTGCAAGCAAGTAAAAATAGGTAATTGAAATTTGGCTCCCCTTGTGATGTCAGAAGGGGAAAATACCGCCCCTTAATCTGCACTATACAACCACGACACTGCCATTTAGTGCAGAGATCAGCTCATTTGCATTTAAAAGGATACACCCAAAATCGCCACATTTTTGCTCACACCTACAAAGTGGCAATTTATAAATTATCTATATGATATTTTGAACTTAAACTTCACATACATACTCTGGGAACACCAACGATACATTTTACATCTTATGTAACATTTTTGATATGTCAGTGCAAAATGTTTTTAAATTAGCCGGGACTAGGATAAGCCCTGTCCAGGTGACCACCCCAATGTTGATTTGATTTATTTCTTAACAAATTTTGTTTAGCCATAAAGTGCTCTATATGTAGAATCAACTTTGTTGCTTTACTACCCAATATTCAGGTGCATTTTTAGAAAAAATGGTCCCAAGCTGTCTGTCACTGGGGCAGTACCTTTTAAAATGCCCTAACATTTAGGGGCGGTTTCCCGGACAGGGATTAAACTAGTCCTAGACTAAAATAAATGAAAGAGCTGTCCAAACTGAAAACATCTTGCACTGCCATATCTTAAAACACATCAGCGCCCTTTGTTTTGCCTCAAAATGCACACAAGTAATATTTTTAGTAAGGCATGTTTGTTAAAACTAGTTATATTTCCTAATTAAACTAAGACCTAGTCCTGGTTTAAAATAATCTCTGTTCGAGAAACCGCCCTGTAGTATTTAGGTACAGATATTTGTATCAATATGTACCCTTGAGGTACTAATACTGTATGAACTCTTTAGGTGCTTTTTGAAAGGGTACCACCCATGTGACACCCTGAGTTTGATAAAGACTGACACTAAATGATGTGTAAATGTGTGGGACAGACAGAGATGAATAAAAGGAACACAAGGAAATTAAATAAACATTTTATTAATGTTTTACGATTTCATCTACATGTTTTCTTTGAGGCCATTATGGGTCGGTTTACTTCTAAACATCTCCAGTAAAACCAACCTAAAATGCCGAAGACTCACCTTGCACTCCATGAAGTTTATTTAACCAAATTCGAGAGGAGCATGGCTTTATAATCCAAATCAGCGCAAAGAGGTCTTAAATATGATCAAGTTTGTGCAATGATTTAAGAGCAGAACAGTGATTGGCTAAAGACTGCGGTTGGAGGATTTAAAATATTCAACAATAAAAAATAGATGGAGTGAATTATGAAAGCCTGACTTGATATTATTGTGCTGAATATTATATATTTTGTGTCAGTATGGTGTTCATTTTCACAAGATGGGAATGCTGTAATGCGATTCGCTGCAATTAGCCCACCTCTTTGTGGAGCAGTCGGACAGCGCATTAACATCTGTGCCTCTCTCTTTCTCTTTCTTGCTCTCTCCATCATTTCCGTCCTTGATAAATGACGATGTTGTCTCTGGTTGTGTGCTTCCTCTATTCCTCTAATTAATCTGTTTGGTGGGTGTAAACATAAAATAGCACGCTCTTGTACTTTAGATTAATCTCTGTTGTCAAAATGACTTTTACAGAAAGTGAGAGAGGAAAAGATAAGTGTTCACAGAGGCCAACGCAGGTCTTGGATACAGAGCAGTAAGTTCACAGTGGACTCATTTATAAGTTGACATGTCTCACAAACTTGTTATTGTGTTAAACTCAAACCTAGAAAATTGCAACATTTAATTTTCTGTTGTCTTAGTACACGATGTAACTACAGAAGAGTCAAGTTTTAAATAAGAAACTTTGGTTCTTTGCGATGAGTGCGATGCTAATGGTCCAATCAGATTCAATGGATTATGCTAAGCTATACTAAAATTGGTACTGCCAGACCCAGAGATCAGCTGAATGGATTCCAAAACGGTAAAACTCTTAACACTAGGGGAGCTGGAGTCTCCCTTTAATTCAGTCAGTTTGACATCTTTTTATTTAATCATGACTGTTGACACCACAAATGTGCAAAAAACGTTAACCTAGGGTTTAGCAGTGGACAGTGAGATTATGATTTCCCAGGGTTATTTCTTAACCCTTGGTTAAGTATGAACAGTGTGAAACAGATAACCCAGGATTTTGTTAACCCAGGGTTATTTATTTTCAGTGTGAAAAGCCTACATATGTATCAATTCATAGTAGAAGGAAGGATTGTGGTTGGATGGATGTGTAGATATTTTGTGGATAATTTCCATTTCTAGTATATTGATAGACTAATATTGCAATATTTGTGTTAAATATTCTAGCGTTACAACAAACCCTCTGTCTGTTACAATGAAACCACTTATGGTGTAAGCAATTGCCGGTGACTTCTTTTTCGAGGGTGCATGATGTGAAGCACAAAATGTATGTAGCCCATCATATGTGTGACTCGTCATTTCAAAATATGTGTTTGGCACGTTATGTAAACTTATGTGCATTGCGTGTGATGTCAAAATATGAGCCTGCTGCAGACACATCTGGGTGATTCTCATGAAATCCAGCATCAGAATTTTATAAAAGCCTTTGAAGCCAATTTATTTTGCACATATAAGGTTAAGGTCTGAACTTATTATCAATATTATTTTTAGAGGATTTAAAAAATATTTCCTATAGAATTATTTACATTTTTTTGATTATCATTATCAAAAATTATCATTACCGCAACATGATATTACATTAAATATATGCATTTAAAAACTCATGTTTCGGTAATGAGAACTAAAAAGTTGTCTAGGTACTATGACAAACAAAATTTCAACTTTTATCTGGAGAGAAAAAATAAGAACTGCTTAGTGTCACGGTCAATTATGTCCCTTCCAACAATTTTTTTTAAAAATGTTAGTTCCTTGAGGGCTTAAACAATGATTGAAAATTGTTGCGGAGGATGAGAAAATTGGTCTTGGACACATTTATATTCCTTATTTTTGTCTCTACATTTACCAATGATCACCAAATACCACATGTTTCTTTACTTTGAATGTTTATAGTTTAACATGCACTGAAGCTTTTTATTTTTTGATTTTTTAATTATTAATATTTCCACGTCAAAGAACCCAAATCCAGTCATGGACACGTTGCGGTAATGAAAATGTTTCCCTTAAATTTTGAAAAAACAACAAAATTTTGGTTTGTATGATGTCATTTGAAATCATGTGCAAAATAGTACATGAAGAGATGTTTGTAACTGTATGCTTCATATTTTGAAAGCATTTACTTTTTTATCAAAATGTTTCATAACACCTCATAAGTCTGATTTCGTGACAATCACCCATCTAAATCTCATGTGTAACCAGAGTTAACTTTTAAGGGAGTGTCTTGCGTGTATTTTGTGAACTTGAGCGTCTCTTTTATCATAAATTGTTTAGACGCGTGTGCAGCAGGCTCATATTTTGATAAGAGACATGATGCACATGGTTCATACATATTTTGAATTCGTGCCCCTCGGAAAAGAAGTCACCGGCCGCCAGTGTGTATAAGTTGTAATGTTTGCACAACCAATGCTATCTCATGGCAATTCGTACGTATTTTATGAGGTGGCTAATTTGAATTAATTCATACATTTTTGTACAATTTTGCCCCTGTGATGTTGGGGTAAGGGACAAGGTTAGGGGTGGTGTTTTGTTCTAATTTATTTACGATAATCATACGTTTTTTGTACAGTTCACCCCCCTACGAATTCATACTATTTAGCCAACTCATAAAATACTTCAAAATTCCTGTGCAATCAGGATGGCACAACACATGAAAAACTCAAACAGATATGAATGGAAGATATCTAAAACTTGATTCACATAAGAAAGGTTTACATTGAGGCATCTTCAACTAAATAAAATTAAAACCTGTTTGTTTGTGTCTTTCTAGGTCATGTTAACTAATTTACTTATAATGATTTGAGTCATAGTTGTAAACCAAAGATGACATTGACATGAAGTGGAAAGTTACAGAGGTCTTCAATCATCACTGTGTCCTTGGGCAACATCCTCAACCTGTGAAATGACTCCAGAGGGAAACACAGTGCTGAGTCAGAGGAAAGTCTCCTAATATCATTTATGAGCCAAACTACTTCACATCTGTGAAACTGTCGTTTGGCCGGTTGATAATGATATGTGTATTTGTCCTTCTTGCTGCTCTCTCTCTCGGATTTCTATTCTCCAAATGGACCAAACCAGCTCTAAGAAAATTTAATTTGATGTGACAGCCACATCTATTTCTTAGCCAGAATCGCTGTAGCGCTTCACTCCACATTACATGCAACTCTCTGCAGGTGAGTCTGTGACACACAGAAAGCCAACGGCATGGAAACCAGTCTGCTAGTCGCGAGCTTTATCCCTCATATCCTCTATATGAGCGAGACTTATGAGTTTGTAAAATAATTACATAGATAAAGAAATTTTCCCCACTTGATTTGATCTAAGAAGAGCTTTGGGACAACATCCCATCCAAATTGATTTTACAGGGCATTGTGACTTCTGAAATCCCATTGCATTCAATTCGCCTGTTATACGTCTGACAAAACACATCACAACTTCTGGGTCCAAATGCTCCATCAGATGCCTTTAAGGGTCATGAAATATTTAAAAAAAAATTCTGAGATGTAACAGAGGTGGTTGTGTTGCACATCATAGTTCTTATTCAATGAGATTAATTATTCATGGCAGTCAGCACGTGGTGATTGACACTACACACTGTAAGATTACGTTCATGGGCCGTGGGTTTTTGTTTCTGTGGTGTAAGAGTGTAAGCCCCTGTCCCAAATGGCACCCTAAGCACTGACAGTCTTGCGCAACCTGATTTTGCCAAGTGAAAAATGTCCTTAGGGCAACATATTGTGTTGACCCAAGGACATCATTTTTCTCAATAAAACCTAAACACACCCAAACCATAACCGAACCATTAAATTAAATTATTTCTGAAATCCGACTGGTTGATTGAAATGTTGTCCCAATGTCAACACAATGTTGCCCTGAGGACATCAACCACTAGTGCACTATTCATTTTAAGTGGTGTCCAAAATTATAGTGGACATTATTGAGTGCACTCATTCAACCCCACAATGCACCGCAATACTGAGTGTACAATAGCTGTGGCTAGACAGGATATAGCTAAGGCCAAAATTTTGTGAAATCTTTTCATCCTAATCCTACCCCCAAACCTGATTTGGCCGTAGCTGCATCCCCTCAACCATCTCATAAAAAATAATTTCAATCACAGTTAAAGTACATTTTCCAATTTGTCGATTTATTAAATTATATATTTTTTCCTCACAAATGCAACTTATTCAGCTTACTGTGTGAGGCCTCTCCTCCATTGTCTTCCATTCAAAGAAAAAGGTTTCTTGCAGGCTTTCCTAAAGAGGCATTTGGTCTGCTGCAAAGCTTGCACAAGTGTGGGCTCAGGAGAAGTATGCGTCAAGGATGCATATTGACCAAAAAGGAGACGCCCATAAAGACCCTATTGAAAACTTTTTGAAACGTCAAAAGGGATGCCCCCTGCCATTGTAAGGGGGTTTGCATTTCCACCACATGGAAAACACGACTGTGCCGCTTCCCATCCTTCTTTTTGATGTGGCATTCTGAAAACTTACCATCGGTTTTCATTCATACTTCTGCAACATCGTCCTCCTCGACGTGCACTTACACATGCAGACCGCTACTAGGCAGTGTAATCCACAGTAGCAGTAAAACAGCTGAAAAAGAAGCAGCAGTTTGTCGTGTATGATTTGAGAAGATGAGCTGTGATGGAGATAAATGGACAGTGATTATTGTTGCAGCTTAAGTTTATCACTCCTCAACTTGACCCATCTTTTGTTTTACCGTGGTAAGCGGAAATCAGAACCTGATGGGAGGGGTTGTAGCAGAGCAATCACAGCGCTTGCGATCCACGTAGAACGGACGCGTTGGCCCTGTCCCAAATGGCGCACTTCATGTGATCTTTAGTCTTGTGGCCTTAAATTGTATGTGCTCGCTTAGTCTACGAGTTGGTAGGGTGTCCCATCTGTCATTTTTACGATACAAAGTGTGCACATCAGCACCCCCTTTGCACCCTTGATGTGGTCTTCGGTGAAGCCCACACTGCTGCAGGTTCCACGCACTTTACCTGCCCAGAAGTCCTTGCGCACTGATGGGCAACTTCTCTTCCTTTTCCAGCGTGACGCTCGAGTCTGTCCCAAAATACGACTCTGATGCACCATCGTGGACTCACGTCAAGGGTCCCAAAAGTCTGCACTACATGATGTCATCAAAGTGTGGACTCTGAGGAAGTCTACAAGTCCGGAGTGTGCCATTTGGGACAGGACCTACGTTAAATTTTTTCAAAGGTGCACGCCAGGCTACGCAGATCTACATATAGCTTACACATATGCCTATGGTGTGGCTCTGGCGTAGAACCTACACATGAATATAAAACGCACCACATGAAGTGCACCACTTGGGACAGTGCCAAGGACGTTGGCTTTATCCGCAAAGCATTCAGGGCTAGACTTAGCCGATTGTTTGGCCTTGAGCTACTCATTTTCTCAGGAAAACTTTGAGAACTTTATACAGGTGGACTTCAACCTTGCTCATGAAGGCAGGTTGCATCTCAGCAAGGATGCGGTATGAAGTCCCAAGTACTACTTTTCCATCTCTTCAAATACGGCACTGTCATTTCAACTCTACCAGTTTTACTTGAGTTTTGTTTTAATTAAAAATTCACTATATTACGTTTATTTTATTCTTTAATACTGCCTTTTACTATTTTTAGGAAATCTTACTATGCGTTACACGCTAAGATTTAGAGAGGCGACTGACAGATGGCAGTAACTCGTGGACTCTTTTTCTGCCTATCCACTCCTCACCCTTCTTCTCACAGCGTCCACACCCATTTAAGTTGCATTTATCAAAAGTAGTACGATTTACTGGAGCTGAAATTTATGACATACACTCACTGTGTAAAACTACAAAAAAAAAAACACAAAATCCTTAAAGATATTGCAGAGGATTTTCTTTTTCCGGGTGGATCATCAAGACTATTGGTCCTCCTAGTTGTCAATCAGGAGTGTTGCGCAATTGCATTTTTTTAAAAGTGGAGAAGGTGGTTCTTTTCTAAAATTCGAGGAAAATCCTCCCCTACACCTTTAACTTAATCTCCATACCAAAATCTCAGATGGCCAGAAAGTAATTCATCTTTTATAAATTGCCAACGTACGGAAAACGCCTTGAATTTGGAAAAAATTGCATTCACAGCCGGCTCTCCTGATTTTGCGTGGTTGATGTTGATCCTGGGAAAATTTTTAATCAACCAATCAGATTTCAGAAAGCTTACAACCAGGATTAGCAGTTTCTAGATCATTGTTTTTCACCTATCATTTCTTCTGATTTTAGGGTTCAGTTATGGTTAGGGTTGGGGTAGGTTTTATTTACAAAAAATCTCTCACTTGGCAAAATCAGGTCAAGCTACACCACTAGTTTATAAAAGCATAGCTTAAAGCAACACCAAAGAGGTTTTTTTTACCTTAAAATAACGTTTCCAAAATAGTTTCAGTCGTTCATCCACTCTGAACAGGATGAACGGCACTTTCATATTCGCTTTGCAGCTCTTTATCGGCCAAAACCGCACTAAAAAAGTTCCAGTCGTCGGTCGCGGTCCTGTAGTTCGAGTGAAAACCAGAAAAACTTGCTTTATGGCAGACCTACAATCCAATCAGAGCCATCTTTGCTGCAGTAGCCTAAAATACTTACAACAGTGGTAATGGACAATTCTTCTTCCAACCTGTAGGGGGAGCAAAGAGCAAAAACTCTTTAGTGTTGCTTTAAATGTGTGATATAAAAAAACTACTGTTGAGATATGAAGCAAGTGGAGGCTTTGACCTGGAAATGGTATTCCTTACGTCACGACTTTAAAGGCGGATAGATGATGTCATATTGATGTGATTTTGTTAAGCAGCTGAAGATCTGTGTGACATAACCGACAGCATTTATTACACAACTACCCTGCAGCATCCATGGATGCCTGCTGCCTTTGTTTTTTCCCTCTTGACCTTTTGAAACGATAAGAAAGAAATGTCCATCTAGCTCCTACAAACCAAGTCTGAATTTACAGGAGAGACAACTCGAGAGTCTGACCCAATCTGGCCTACGGGCAAAGCGTGTGTAGAGAGAGCGTAAGTGTCCTATCATGGCCGTGTATTGAAGGTAAGGGTTACTCCAGTCAAGCATTTCAGTCACTGAGGGACTTGTCAGATTCTCTCTCTCTTTCTTTCTCTATTCTTCCTGCTTTCTTCATTTTGCTTTGTCTTTGTCTCTTTCCATCGTTTTGTCTGTGCTCCAGTAGACCCGCAGGTTTTAATGGTTCAGTGAAACAGTCTAAAAGCAGCGGGTGCATTGAATCATTTTAGCCTGAGGTCTTAGACCGACTCGGTTTGTCTTTCTGTTTCAGCTGCCACTCTGCACTTCTCCACACTCACTGCTCCGCTTAAATGCCAAAACACAGAGATAAAATGGTCGTTGTTATTTTATCGTGCTCAGAATAGCCCTCGCCTGCTCTCTTATATCAATCAGCAAAATAAGGCGCTAGGACAGGAGCACAGTGTAGCAGTAATAAGAGAGTAAATTCTGAAAGTCAAGTGCCTTTATGCTGTCAGCTGCAATAAAGTTTACAACAAAGATCAAAAATGCTACTGTAAATAGATCTTGGTGAGGCTGTGTAATACAGGAATTTTTTATTGCGGGTAAAGCCGGGCATATTCAATTTCAGCAATGTTGTGCATAAACACACTTATGTGTCAATTGAATGTGATGTAAAGCCAAATCTCACAAATTGTGTGCTCAAACTATACGGTTCGATACTGCTCACACTACACGTCTGAAATAAACATGTGAGTTTTTTAAAGAAACATACAAACATTCCCGGGAATAATAAATAATTCCTGACTGCATAACTGCAGAGTAGGTGGTGATATGCACACTGGATGTAAAGCACCAAAAAACAAGTTTAGGGTAATTGGTTGGTAGCTTGGCTTCAACTGTGCCCTCACGAAGAGCGACCAAAATAATTCGATTGTGGCTAGAAGGAATACAGCAATGGCCAAAATCTCATGACATGTTGTCGGATGAGTGCTGTTTTTGTCTTAATCCTACCCCCAAACCTAACCATAAACCGAACATTTCATGAGTTAGTGTTAACTATCTAAGGTGGCCGGACGCGTCCTGGCCAGAATTTCCAGTAGCGCCTCACTGCAGAACACGACATCCAGGGGGCGGGGTTGGATTTAGATCCAGGGGCGGAGCTGGATCCCGATCCTGAGATCCCATTGGTCGCCAGTTTTACCACAAGACACGTCATACACGTGTTGCTGCGTTACCATTTCCGCATTTAGTCGTAACTAAATTAAGTTATTATTTTGACATAATAACTAACTTCACTTATGACTACAATAAAAGTAGTGCCTTTAGGGTGAAATGTCAGTTTTTTGCTATAATGTTTTGGAGTAAAACATTTCGGGTAAGCCTACTACGAGTAATCTTACCACATGCAGTTTAATACCTATTAATGGATACAGTATTAATATGCATAATTATGAAGATATATAGGCTATGGCATGTTATTTAGAAATTAATAAATTGAATGTTTATCTTGTATGGACTTTGAACTTGTTTTAACGTGTTTGCTTACAGCCATTAGGAAACAGGTTTACTTTTTTTTTTATTTGCTAATAAAAGATTTCAAATAAATAAGTTTATATATTTACTCGTATAGGAATAGCTGTGTAATAAGTGGGATAATGTACAAATAAATCCCTTCAGTGATATCAAACTGTCGGGAACGTGTCCTTACCTCCCCTTACATCTAACTGTGATACTTTCTAAATTATGAATCTTTCTCAACTATATTATTAATCAAACGTACACTTTAATTGATAAGAGCAAACGTGTGTGACCACAGGTTGCAGCTAATTGCGGGCTGCAACAACGCAAATATACTGGTTCATTTGGCGGAACAAAGTATATAAAGTGGGAGGAGTTGGATCTAGATCCAACCCCGCCCCCTGGATGTTGTGTTCCGCAGTGAGGACCATCTCAGAATTTCGGGTGCATCCTCCGGAAGTCGCATTGGTCGACCGGAGGTTCTTACATTTCAGTTAAAAACATTATAAAATTAAGATGTATTTCTCTTAAGACATACACTCATTATGGTTTTATTCTTACCTTAAAATGTAACGTTTGCTTTTCTAAAATAGAACCTGAAATATTAAACCTTGATGACGTATGAGGTCGACCAATATGATTTCCGGAGGACGTACCCGAAATCCTGGCCAGGACGCATATAGCTATAGCTGTTACCCATCTAGACAGAGCCACTGTTTTCATCCTAATCCTAGCCAAAACCTGACCCTAAAGTAAAAAAAGTGAAAGTGACAAACATGCAATTGAACAAATGCACTTGCAAGTTGTAAACACCCACAGCTGGAGCAGTGGGCAGCTTTCCCAACACCCAGTGAGCAATTAGGGTAAGGTGCCTTGCTCAAGAGCACCACAGTCGCAACCCACTGGCCATGAGACTCGAACTGGCAACTCTCAGGGGATAAGTCTGACTTTCTAATCTGGAGATGTAGGCATTCGCAATGTCCAAGCCAAAACTCAACATTTCTGACTAGTCAGAATATCATCCGACTATCCGATTGCTGGTCGGAAGAGGTAAATTGCTTCTCGTTTTCCCTGTACACTTTGCAATAAATGACTTTTCCAAAATTACTAGCCACTCAGCATTTTCACTGGCCCCAATTTTATTGTTACATTTTGTATGATAAGAGTTGACTTTGGCATGCAAAAATAACTTGATTTAGAGTCATTTTACTTGATTTAGAGATATTCTTTATGTTGCGCTGGGTGCAGTTAGTGCTCATGGGAGTTGCTGTTTCCCAGTGTTGCGTTGTGTATTGTTTATTTATTTCACAGGACGAAAACTACAATAAAAAACTTACCGGCCACAACTAAAATCTACCAGCATTGGTGAGTGTTCATGTCAAGCCCTGACTGTAAATAAGTTGTGGTTGCCTTAAATTTTTAAGTAAGTCTTTTCAAAACATACGTCAAAAAGTAAATAAAATTGTAAATATATAAATATAATATAAAATATATTTATAAAAAAAATATATGTACTTAAATATATTTTGAAGTATGTTTACACAAACTTATTTTTGACTAATATATTTTTTGCCATTTTTTATATGGTATATTTTAAAATCTATTTTAAAGCATTTATATTCACGACACATTGGAAGAAAGCTTTGTTATTGAAATATTAAAATTAAATATATTTTTAACTGTGAATACTGCGGAGCCCCTAAGGGGACATGGAGCAAAAATTAAATCAAGTTTATTTTTGCGTGCTCACGTGAAACTATCGCGTGCTCACGTGAAACTATCGCGTGCTCACGTGAAACTATTGCGTGCTCACGTGAAACTATCACGTGCTCACGTGAAACTATTGCGTGCTCACGTGAAAGC
This sequence comes from Paramisgurnus dabryanus, assembly GCF_030506205.2. Lineage (NCBI taxonomy): Eukaryota > Metazoa > Chordata > Actinopteri > Cypriniformes > Cobitidae > Paramisgurnus > Paramisgurnus dabryanus. The sequence continues at coordinate 32,637,197 of NC_133353.1, forward strand.
GAAAGTTTCACTTGCGCACGCGAAAGTTTCACTTGCGCACGCGAAAGTTTCACTTGCGCACGCGAAAGTTTCACGTGAGCACGCGATAGTTTCAGGTGAGGACGCGATAGTTTCAGGTGAGGACGCGATAGTTTCAGGTGAGCACGCGATAGTTTCAGGTGAGCACGCGATAGTTTCACGTGACGTGAGCACGCGATAGTTACACGAAACTAAACTTTAAAAAAAATTCTGCACATGAAGGTTTCGCGTGAGCACATGAAACTTTCACATGAGCACATGAAACTAAACTTTAGAGTTTTTACTCCAATGACACCTTAGGGGCTCGGTAGTACACAATATACATTTTATACAAACTTTAATATTTCGGCCAGGAAAATATATTTTTTTCCATATGGGTATTTCCAAAAATAGAAATGTATTTGTTGCCCCTGAAATACATTTAAAAATATATCTTAAAATATGAAGGTATATATTTTCAAAAATATATTTAATTAAGCTTTTCTATCTACAAAATGTATTTAGCATATATTTAAAAAATGTTTTTGGCCAAAGAAATTTACTTTTTAGCCGTGTGGGAACTTCCTTTTTTATCTTTACTAGTGAGGAGTTACTGCAAAGTAGAAATAAGTTAAGCTAATTCAACTTTATTTTTTCAGTGTTGTTTTAACTATCTTGCTAATTAGTTATCTAGTTCTAATCTGTTGCCATAGTTACCTATTATTTTCTGTCTTGTTTAGTTGGCTCTTTAGTTCAGGTGTATAGCTTTGGTTCAGTCTTTGTGTTTTTGTTTCGGTTAGGTGTATTAAGTTTTCCCATCCTCCTGCATTCTAGTTTTGAGTATTTAGTAAGTATTTTATTGCTTAATGCCTGCTAAACGACATATCTGATCAATTGCTGTTAGCATGCACCATGCTGTTGTAGTTTCATATCTCTCATTTTAGTTTTCAGTCTCTTTCTTTGACATTCAAACATAATTTTATTTCAATCAGTAATTCTTCTCCGTTATTTATTCAGCAGTTGTTTTATTCGAAACAATGTACAGTCGGTCTTTGTTAGAATATAAACCCAGACTGCATGATCAGGAGGCTGCCAAGCAACATAACTTTGCGCATTATAGGATATCCGGCCACAGGTGCACATTTATACAGTATGCATTTTCAATTGCTTCAAGCACAGCTCATCCCATCAGAATTTAAAGTTTAGAATAAACTAAATTTTAGTTGGTACACTTACAGATGCATTGGAGACAGATGCACATATAAAGTCATGGTTCTCTCTCTCTTTTCATCAACAAAGCCTTCATTTCCCATCTCAAAAGCGATCCACCAGAGCATGGCGGCAGAGAAAGAGAGATGAACTCCTGTTCTCATTCATTCTGCTCTGTTACCGCAATGGTCCGTGTCATGTTTGACTGGATCAGTTTGGGCCAAGGAAGACTGCAGTGATTTCAATTGAGCCGTGTGTGTGTCAGCCCGAATGACCCGGGAAGTGCCGATCACTGCGTAACGGGAGACAGATTGTACATTACATTTTTCATGCAGAGGTTTCATGAAACTATTGGGAGACGTATATCATCCGTATAAAGATAGAATGAGAATTATTCCCTACACGCATTTGGTTGTGCCACCCAATGGTTTCGAGCGAGACACACTTTAATGCGGAAGAGTATTTTCTTTTCCTCTCACAAACCATGAAGCTATTCTTGCAAACAGGGCAGGACTTAACAGGGTGGAGGCCCCTGGGCTTGAATAAATTTTGGGCCCTACATTATCAGAACAAAAGGTACAAAAGCTGTCACTGGGACGGTACCCTTTAAATGGGTCCTAATATTTACCATTTAGGTACAGATATAGGTAAATTTTTACCCATTATATGCACTCTTTAGGTACAAAGGTGTACTATTTGAAAGGGTACCACCCCAGTGACAGTTTGTGTAAATTATCTTCTGAGAGTGCACACATACAGTAAACAACCTAAAATAAATAATATATCATAGAACTATATTTTAGGGAAGTTTCCCGACATGGTTTAGATTAATCCAGCACTAGGCCTATTGCTATAGGTTATTATTAGGGAATTCAAGTAGTTTTTACAAACAAACCTTACAAAAACATCACTGGTCTGCGTCTTGAGACAAAACAATGGCAATGATATATGTTAAGATATATCAGTGCAAAATGTGTTTAAATTAAGACAGATCAAACATGCATTTTAGTCTTGGACTAGGATAAGACCTGACTAGGAAACTGCCCCTATATCTCTAAAGCAGAACATAAGCCCAGTCTAAAATTAAATCATGTATTTTAGGGATGTCACAAATCCAAATTAATCATGCACATTAAAAAATGCCCCATAACAACATTTAAAATCATTGTGTTAGACTTAGCTTAAGAAGAGAATGATATGTTTTGATTAACATTCACCTTATTACACACCATATAATGTTATAAACATAATCAACAAGCGTATTTTGTGCATATAAGTGCATAAAGCATATAAGTGGTGCAGTGAAAAGAAAAGATTTTAGGATGTAATTTAATAATTATGACAAGACCATCATGTAATATTAGACACCAAAAACCAAAGTGGAGAAGATGATCATTAATTAATTTTGCGTCTGATATGAACGTAATACAGTAATACTTTGAACGTAGATATAAAAATGAACACTTTTCAGAAGTTTAAACTGTGATTCTGTTAGCAAACATGCTGAAAGAGAAACTACAGGAAAGTTAGTCTAGCTAGCTAGTGGATTATATCAAAAAGCATCAGGACATCAACATGGCCATGATTTAGTGAATCCTCACCTCCAGATGAAGTAATAAACTGGACTGATGATTTAAATGTTGACATAATCATACGTGCGTTGTTAACTCTCCGGATTTTGTTATGTTTCGTAGCCCTGCTCCACTCGTTCACTTTTCCACAGAAACTGTTTGGTTACAGGGTCGTGTGAGCTGCAGACTTCGAGCAGATTGTATTTCATTTGGCGCTACGCAGACCGCTTGGTGATGATGTCGAAGTACCGCGAGAGCGATTAGAAAGCAGACCTCTCCGTGTGAGCTCTCGCGGTACTCTGATGTAATTTTTTGGCTGTTGTTGAACCACGTGAATACACCCGTCTGCTTTACAATCACTTTTGCGCCGTGATAATTTGATTTCATATGATGATCGGATCGCGCAGTGCCGCATGAAGTTAAATGTACCAAATATCAAATAGCGGACTGTATATGAGGTTCAACCCGCCAATGTAGCAAGTGGAGCATGCGAATGGTGAGTGATTCAGATGTCAATTTATGAATGAAAGTGTCAAGGGTTTGTCACACACTGTTAAGTATTTTCACGCTTTTTTAAATGGGTATACGGAAATCCTTGACCATTACTAGTGGATATACTGCGTATACCTGCTGCGTATCACGTTAGATTACAAACAAACAAGAAAAAACAGAGTTACAAGACCATAGCCTACTCTAGTAATCTTTTTCATACTGAGCGCTTCATTTTCGCGTTGCTCTTTCTCGTTATCTGTAAAGCTTATTTATGACTCTCATTTCGCGTATTCGCTATTATACTAGCATCTATGGGTTTCAAAAGCAGTAAACGCGTCATATTCAGCACCAAGATGACTGACATATATATATTAACGAATTAAATGCAGCACCAAACAATTCCGCACCAACCAATAGGCTGTAAAATAATAAATGAAAACGACTGAACAAATCAAACGAACGCAAGCCGGCACGGAGGCCCCTATTGGCCGGGGCCCCTGGCCCTGGGCTCAAGCCCAATCAAGCCCAATGGTAAGTCCGGCCATGCTTGCAAATGACTTGCATTAGCACATCTAATCTTTGCGTGTCAATGCAATGAAAAGCGTCTGTCCCCGACTACAGGACACTTTTGATGAACATTGGGAGTCTTACCACAAACCCATTAGAAATTCTCCTGCTGGTTTAAATCCAATAATTTGTGCTCATCTTCGGCAGATCAGCAGTGGGTTTTCCTGCAGCTCCCTGCTGTTTCGGAGGCAGATTCATTATCTGTTGTTTGGACAGGGATTATGCTGATCAGAGCAGCTTAAGGCCTCCGATATAAAGACTCTTAATAAAATTCGTCAGTCGAGCTGGAACGCTGCATTATTTCATGCCGCGTGAGCACACGCTTTCCAAAACTCCACACGCTGTTGAAATTGCAACTTGAAAGGATTATACGTTCAGAATTTACACTTTTCATTAAAGATGATTGAAGTAAATGAATGAATGATGCACTTTTATGTATTTAAATGCAAATGCACTTATGAATAATTCACTCTGACTCTATCATCACTCACCATTTTAAAATATAACCAAATATTGTTTTTGACATAAAAAAGTTACAACTTTCAACTTTGTGCAAAATGTCATGGGCTCGATCCCAAAGGACACACATACTGATAAAATGTAAGTCAATTTGGATATAAATATCTACGAAGTATATAAGGGGCTGTTTACACCTTTATGATGCGTTTTCGTCGATCGGATCACAAGTGGATGAGAGAAACACATTTACATTTACACCTGGCATTTTAATCCATATCTTTTCTGGCCTGATTACTTGGGGGGGGGGGGGGGGCGTGGAGACTGTGGGCGAGTCCCTCTGCTTTCCTTTAAAGAGCACCTATTTCATTGCTAAAAACAATGTTATTTTGTGTATTTGGCATAATACAATGTGTTCGCTTGGTTTATGGTAAAAAAACACACACACTATATTTTCCACATACTGTACGTTTCTGTAGCTCAGGTTTTACTCTCTTCCTGAAACGCACAGATTTGAAGAGCTTTTTGTCCCTGATTGGCCAGCTAATCTGTACGTTGTGATTGGCCTGAATATATGTCAGCAGGAAATGTGACAATCATTACCATGTTTAAAAGATTCGCTCACAATGCAATACTAACAGATGTTAACTTACAGACTGTGAGTCCGAAGCGGGAGGAATTATGATAATGTCGGTCTTGTCTATCACCAATCCCAGGAAGTAAACTGTTGCCTACAATCCGTGTGTTTGTTGTAGTCCAAGAAAAGAGATTTTCGTATGAGACAATAACTCGCGTCATTGTTTACTTTAGAGTTTGTAACTTTTGCATATCGTTTATATGTACTAATAGACACTTACACACCAAAGCAAATGTAATAATGTGAATCTGACCGTAGTTGCTCTTTAACAGAATTTCTGTTTTCGTGTGATTATCACGTATTGGTTACTCAACTGTTTTGTCCTCTTTTCTTTACATTGTAACTTCGGTTTAGGGTTAGATTTACATAAAATGACATCCTTACCCAAACCCAGCTCTAACCCTAATGCCAGGCGGCATACAAAAAATTAATCAGAAAAAATTGTATAAAAAATACACAAAGTGACTTTCTAATGCAAACACCAAATCTAACCCTAAACCAAAGCAACAATCGTTTGAAAATAGGAAAAAGCAGTTGAGTAACCAATATGTGATAATCACACGAAAACAGAAAGTCATTATACGATCACAAAAATGCGGACATTTGTGATAATATCACAAAAAAAGAATAAAAAATGTACCTCCGTTGTAGTCCAAGAAAAGAGATTTACATTGGAGATGATAACTCGCATCATCGTTTACTTTGGGGTTTGTACCTTTTGCATATCATTAACATGTACTAATACACACTTAAGGAAATGTAAAATCGTGAATCGGACCATTGGTGCTCTTTAAATGCGAGTGGGAGAAATGACGGGTTTAAATTTTCACAAACAAATATTAGGTCAGAGTCGGCTGCTTGTGTTGTTAGTAAACATGCGGAACAGTGCTGCTATTTCAGCGCAATTGAAGAAATAGGCTTGCGCAACTTAATGAAATGAATGAAAGACGCGGAGAGCAGCTGCTTTAGTTTTATCAATGAAAGCCTAAAGATGGCGCTGTACACTGTGGGTTCATGCTACAACCCTTACGAAACAAAAATATATTGCAGTATATTAGAAAATATAATGTAATATATTAGGCAACATATTCCCATATATGGGATTTAATATTTATATTTTCCAATATATTGAAATATATGCATGAAACATACATGTATATGTGATACAAAATATATTGCATTCAAGAACAAAAAGGGCACTATATTTTTTACATGTAATAGTTTGTCTTTATATGCTTTGATATATTGCAATATATGCATAGACCATACATGTATATATGAGACAAAATATATTGCATTCAAGAACAAAAAGGGCACTATATTTTTTACATGTAATAGTTTGTCTTTATATGCTTTGATATATTGCAATATATGCATAGACCATACATGTATATATGAGACAAAATATATTGCATTCAAGAACAAAAAGGGCACTATATTTTTTACATGTAATAGTTTGTCTTTATATGCTTTGATATATTGCAATATATGCATGTAACATACATTTATATATGATACAAAATATATTGCAATCAAGAACAAAAAGGGCACTGTATTTTTTACATGTAATAGTTTGTCTTTATATGCTTTGTTATATTGCAATATATGCATGAAACATACATTTATATATGATACAAAATATATTGCAATCAAGAACAAAAAGGGCACTATATTATATATATATATATATATATATATATATATATAAAATGCTCGAGTAGGAAGCTGAGATTCAGGCGTGAAGAGAGGACAGGATGCGTAACAGACACCAGCAACAAGGAGGCTGATAGATAGGTCCTGACCTATGATCCTGACCCACACTCCTAATCAGTAGGTGGCGGTAATGCCACTAAAAGTTGTTTGCCAACTGCCAGTAAAACTCAAGAAGAAGAAGGCTGATGTCAGCAGGCTACCCAAGGAAACTTCAAGTTTTAAAAGGTATATAAGTTTTCAGAGCTGGTGCTTTCCAGTTGTTATTGCATCTCTGAGAGATTTTTGTGAACAACTTGTTGTTCTGCTCCACAGATGCTGTTTTAAAACAGTTTCCTATAAGGCCAAGGAAGCTGATGTCAGAAAATCTATCAACAGTAGAATCTGCGAGCTAATGGCATTAAGACACCAGGTGAAGAGCAAAAGCATGGGTATGTAAGTGGTTTACATCAGTGAAGATCCAAGGTGGACTCCTAACCAGGATAATGGACTGTTCTTTTGGCAAATTTTTTTTTTTTTTTGCTTTTTCACGGTTCCCAAAACTTCTTGAAAGTTTGTTTATTATTTATTTGTTCATTATTGTCTGTGCATTTTGTTTATTGATATTGTCTTTATTGATATTGTCTTTATATTGTATAATGGCACTGCTGAAATTTTGAAATGGACATTGGTAATTTAAGTTGCTTTAATTTATATTTTGTATATTTTTTGTTTAATGGCACTCTTTTAAAATGTAATTTATGTAAATGCAATGCAACACATTTATGTAATGTAACCTCTTGTGGTTTTAATAGGCCTATAGAGCTCTGTACCTCAAATTGGGTTTAGTATCTGTGCATGATTAAAAGAAAATAAAGGTGGCTTTTGATAGATTACCCATCAGTCTGTGTTAATATGTGGTGTAAATGTTTGTATATTGCAGGTTGCATATTTAAGTATTTATATATTTTAGATGTTTCATGTACATATACTGTATATATCCCAAATATATTCATACATTGTATGTGCATGTTCTCATATATGTACATTATTGTGCATACATTTACAATAAATATGTACATATATTTCCATCTAATTTTAAATATATGCAAAATGTATTTCACAATATATCAAACACATATCTACATATATATTTCCATATAGTTGTACATATATTTGAAATATATTCTACCATATAGTAAACATACATGTGACACTATATCTGTACATATATTGTTAATACATGTTCCCATATATGCACATATATTTCACATATTTTCCATCTAATTTTACATATATGTTAAATATATTCCACAAGATATCAAACACATATCTACATATATATTTCCATATAGTTGTACATATATTTGAAATATATTCTACCATATAGTAAACATACATGTGACACTATATCTGTACATATATTTTTAATACACATTCCCATATATGCACATATATTTCCCATCTTATTTTACATATATTTAAAATGTATTCCACAATATATTGAACACATATCTACATATATTTAATGTACATTTCCATATAATTTTACATATATTTGAAATATATTCTACCATATAGTAAACATATATGTGAAACTATATATCTACATATATTGTTAATACATTTTCGCCTATAAATCAAAATATAATATTGCATATATTTTTAAATATATAAACACATATATTATATCCATGTATAATATATTGAAAGTGGCAATAATTTGTATATTTTGCAATATACTGTAATATATTCCACATATATAGAATATATGTACCATCAATATATTATTCCATGTATTGCCAATTTATAATATATTGGAAAATGGAAAGTAAAATAATATATTGCAATATGTTACAATATATTTCAAGTAATATATTGGTAAATATATTTTCCTTTCGTAAGGGAAGTCAGAAAGTTAGAAAACATGTACTCGGTACATCACATTAGATAAATAGGCGGAAAGTAGGCAGTCTTTTGTGGCTGTTTGAACACATTCGACCACATGTGTGTTTACACTACAAAAGCAATCCGATCTAAAGTGTTTTTGACTACCTCTCGAAAGTGGACGAGCTCAAAACGCTTTACACCTCTTTCACACCCGTCTTTAGCATTGTCTACTTGTGATCTGATCGACCAAAATGCATCTTAATACCAGGTGTAAACAGCCCCTAAATGTTCCTATTAAAGCTTTGATGGCCTCTAACCTTAGATCCTTAACTTTACTTACAGATGTGTTTTTCCAGCTAAATTCAGTCTGGCACTGTTCTACTGAATGCTTTAATTTCTTTCCAACTGGATACTTGTGATTCATTGTATGTGGGAGTTTTTTCAATCATCTTACAATCATCCCTCCTACTGCTAGACTACTGATTGGAACCAAGAAAGAAAGAAAGACAGTATGTAGTGAACTTGAAGCCAGGCTATTACAGGAGAAATATCTTATTCATTAAACACTGGAAGCTGTTAACTGCGTTTACAAAATGGTTGTAATTTATTAAAATAATTCCAGATGGTAGGGAAGCTGCAAAATATTTTTGATTCACCATTTTATGTGTTTTGAACAAGAATAAGATTATGGGTTTTCTGTTTGTGGCAGACAGGTGAAGAGAAATCTCAGCAGTGATTTCAGTATTTATGTACATGTATACAACTATGCGTGCAAGACATCTGGTTTACTTTCTTTTACAAAAGTCAACCATTGTTATATTATAGTAAAAGTCTATAACTGTGTTTTTGCCATATTGATTGCCATTTCCAACATCATGGTTTTAAGGAACACGCCCACATTTTGGGAATTTAGCTTATTCCAGGGCTCCAGACTAACTTTTTTCACTAGGAGCACAGTGGCCCCCAACTGAAAATTTTAGGGGCGCAACCAGAAAATTTAGGGGCACACACCGTAAATCAACATGCTAACCAAATATTCACATTTCTACTAATTTCCACTGTATTACTAATAAATACTTTAATGATAGATGCAGAAAGTACAATGTGCTGTTTCAAATTCAGTGACACATTTTATTGTGCACTTTTGGAAAAAAGGTCAAATTTACTGGTTGCACATGTGCGACTGGATGTAAAATTCAGTGGCACACTCTCAAATTTTAGGGGCAAAATGCCACCATTTGGGGGCAGTCTGGAGCCCTGTATTCACCGTATCCCCCAGAGTTAGATAAGTCCATACATACCTTTCTCATCTCTGTGCGTGCTGTAACTCTGTCTGACGCAGCCCCCGCTAGCTTAGCTTAGCACAAAGACTGGAAGTGAATGGCTCCAGCTAGCATACTGCTCCCAAGTGACAAAATAATGGGAAAATTTTCCTGACAAAATGCTATGATTATATGACGTACATGATTCTCTTCAAATCTGATTTATCTTTATAGTAATTTGTTTTTTTCCACTAGCAGCAGATGATGCACAAAGAACTACCATTTATACTGCTGACCACTGTTTACACTGTGCTTGTTAATGTGATACTGGAATTCAACACTGGTTTCCTGCCAGTAAAGCACCAGAGGGAAATCTCATTTTTTCACACTATATCCTTTTTCTCTCACAAAGTTAAAGCATCCAGATTCAAAACATGCCCTGAGATGCAGTCTCAAACACACACGTATCAATCAGTGCATTAATAGCGCGTTTCCATCTACAAGCTCTGGTGTGGCTTTTTTAGTTTCGAACCGTCTTCAGAGAGTCTTTCTTCTGGCAGGGGCGAATTTCAGCCAGAACAACAGGACTTCAACTAATTGCTGCCATTGCCCCGAGGCCCACGGCAAGAAAGAGCAAAGCGTATCGGTAAGAAATATCAATGAAACAGGTGAAGAGAGCAAGAGAACGAGAGAGTAGAAAAGAAACAGATTTCGTTTCGGCAAAAATATTAATGAAAAGTGGGAATAGGAAAAGGAGTGGGTTGGACACGATCAATACCGTGTCATGACACCAGTCTGTAGAAAAGAGTCGGAGTAGCCCGTACCCATGAGGCAGTGGAAATGAGTTTTAGGCTCTTCTGAAATAATAAAAAAGCAACCACCACTTTAAAATACTACTAGTGGTAAATTAACTGGCACTGCATTTATATAGCGCTATAATAGACCCACAGCCATCCAAAGCTCTTTACATAGTGCCTCACATTCATACACCGACAGTGGTATCAGCCATGCAAGGTGCCATCCAGCTTGTCGGGAGCAGCAGGGGTTAGGTGTCTTGATCAAAGATAACTTGAAAGTTGGTCAGGTCTGGTCAGGGCGGGGATTGAACCACCAACCTTCCAATTTGTAGACAATCTACATGAACCACTGAATCACTGCCGACTACTGAAATATAACCAGTACTCTTTATATGATTTGTGATTCATTTCAATATTTGAGCAGAGTTCTGGACTGGCATGGGTTTAATTAAATATTGACTGACAAAACAGTTTCTACAATAAAGTCATTGTTTTTGGGCGGATGACAGAAAGCTGGACAAAAGTTGGTTAAAGGATCAGTACACCAAAATGACAATGCCATAATTTACTCGTCCTCAAACCCATATGCTGTTATTTTGTAGATATAACACAAAAATAGATGTTTCTGAAGAATAATGAAGCTGTATGCTAGAACAATAGTTCATAGTAACCAAGGCTGTCAATCCTTTAAGATTACAAAAGCACATTAAATTCACAAAAGAACAAAAAAACAGAAAAATTATTAATTTTATTTACAAAATCATACAGGACCAAAATCATTTTACTTTAATCAAGTCAATTTTCTGTATTTTTTTCTTCACTATTCTAAAGCATACAATCATACACTGTAAAAAAATTCCGTAGAAATTACAATGTTATTGCAGCTGGGTTGCCGATAATTTACCGTAGATTTAAATTTATGTTATTTACTGGCAAGATTTTGTTCAAAGTTAAATACATTTTTTATATTAACAAGTCTTTATCTTCACAGAATAAAACTATACAATAACAGTCTCATGAAAAGCTTTCTGGGAGCCAGAAATCATCATCAAAGTTTTTTGCAGATTTTATTTTATTTTATTTGACTTGTTTATATGTTTTAGTATTGTTTAAAATTGTAACATACGTAAACCAAGCCAAGCTAATATAAAAAATATGTAATGAATAAATATTACAGTTGAGACTATTAATAGAATGTGCTTTGGCGGGCACCTTATAGACTCTGTGTGGGCTACCTGGTGCCCGCGGGCACCACGTTGGTGACCCCTGCCATAGAAGAACCATGTTTGGATCCTCAAGAAGCATTTCTTTCTATAAATAATATGAAAAACCTTTATTTGTGAAACCAAAAGATTCTTTAGACGTTAAAGGTTCTTTATATAACCATTTATCTAAAAATAGTTATTTTATGGCAACTTTATTTTTAAATTCCCCAGATGTCCCACCTGCAATACTAAAAGCATTCGGCCTAGATAGATTTTTTGTAATCCGCAGACGTCCTTTTGAAACTGATCACAAAAGACACTGTAATTAACTAAATGTATTTGTTTAAAGAACGTCTGCCCACTCTCTCTCCCACATCACAAGCTCAAAAATCCACGAGGTGTGACCGCGTGTGTCAGCATCAAGCAGGACGACATGACAGGCTCCTGACAGGGCTGGGACACGGCTACCATTTTGAATACATATTTATTTCAAGCTTTGTTGCTACGAAAGAAAACAGACAAACTGAATCAAACATGCTGAGGTTTGGCCCTGGCACCTTGGCGTGAAGGGACCTGTGTGTGTGTGTGTGTGTGTGTGTGTGTGTGTGTGTGTGTGTGTGTATATGTTACAAAGTTTGACACAATGTCAGCCAGAGTAGGTGCTGATGCATCCACTGGCATTTGTGTTTGTGTGTGCACATGTCTGTTTATGAATAACTCTTCTAATTTCTGTCTGTCAGATGTATGTGAGTCTCCTATTACCTGTCTGTCAGACATTACTGTGGAGTGTAGGAATGTCCACCTGACTCACTGTCTTAGGCGGTCATCTTAAGGTGTGTGTGTGTGTGTGTGTGTGTGTGTTTACTTCTCTCATAGTACATTCTGAGTCAGCCAAACACCGTGCAGACAGTAATATCCAGTTCCTCTGGACCTCCTCTGCTCGGCCCGGTGACAGCATCCTGGTGCAGTTAAAGATGAATCACACTCTTGTCCTGTTTAAAAATGATTTATGTCTATGACGGCTGTGACGAGCTTTTGATTTCACATTCAAGAGGGAAAACTTTGTCCTCAATCAATAGTCAATTAATAATCTGCTCATCAAATTTTCCAACTTACCGACATCCATCATGAAAACCTTAGACGACGGGTAGAGTTGATGACATGATGAAATGCTTCTGGCAGACGCCTCTTCATTGTGCAGAAGGAAGAGAAAACATCTGTGTCTGACCTTGCGGCATGTGTTAAACTCATTTCTGTTAGGTGTTTGCTCACCGGATGAGGCTGAAGGCTTCTCGCGTGTTTGTTTACTTTGCTCTGAGGAATGAATGCGCTTTAGATGCTTGTGCAGTAAATGTGAATGTGGAGTGCAGCAGGTTAGGGCCGCACAAGGTGTTTGTATGGTCTTTAGTCGAGGTGTAATGGCTTAGTAACTTGTGGGTATTTAATTTGGTTGCAAGACTTAGACTGCAAGCTCTATAGTAGTATTGTCTAACCGTATAGGATGACATTCACCTACCATATGCAGTATTTTTTGCTTTAAACTTAAAACTGTCACTGCTTATAAATAAATTTCCACAGAAATGCAATTTTTTAAAGGTGCTTAAAATGCATTAAAACAATGTGTTAAATTGTTCTCTGATATCTACATAGAAGGTATGTGGTTTTATTAAGTGCAAAAATGATCCAGAAACTTTGAATGAAATGGTCTATTATTACCTTATTTAAAAGAGTCATGAATAATAATATTGAGCTCTGCTCTGATTGGCTGTTTCTTAGAGAAGCTCTTTTGAATAGCTCTGTGTGTGTGTGTGTAAACAGACCTTTTGTTTGAGCCTTTATCAGATGAAGATACAGAATTTGAGGAATAATAAATTGTTTGGAGATTGTTAATAGACATTTCTAAGTGGTAAGTTTGTGTTTTTTATATGGGAAGGGATATAACATAAATGAACAATAGTTTTACAGCATATATTATTCTGAATACATGTTGATTTTAATATTAACTAATACTGATTTAAAAATCTAGAATGGCCCTGTGATAAAAACAACAAATAATAACTTGTATCACATTTAATAATTTGTCAAAATGACATGTGATTAAAATATAAAGAGCTATTATGTTATTTCAAAATAATATCTCATTATTTCAAGAAATTAAATTCTTGTTTTGACAAAGATATATTAAGGGGTTATTTCAAGATATTAAGGTGTTTTTCGAGATGTTAGATTGTAATTTCAAGATAATATCGCATTGTTTGAAGATAAGTCGGCCTTAACTTAAGATTTTATCTCGTTATTTCAAGTCATTATTGAAGATAGTATTATGTTATTTTTAAGATAATGAGTCCACATTTCGAGATATTAAGGCTTATGTCGATATATTTAGTTGCTATTTCAAGATCATATGTTATTATTTCAGGATAACAATTTATTATTTTGAGATATTATCTTGGTTTTTTTTAGATACTGTTAGTCGTTATTTCAAGATATTTTTATTAAGACAATTTTTATTAACATAATTGAATTGTTTATTTTTTTTATTTTAGCATTAACAACATCTGATGATTGCTAGTAAATAAAAAAATATGTTGCTAATAAGTTCATATTAGCTAATGCATTTACTAATGTTCACCTTTTTGTAAGGTGTTACCACTGTATCTAAAGTATACTAGAAAAGTTGACATTTTGAGTTTATTTTTAAAACTTCTTTACTATCTGTTTTAAGCTAGAAAGCTACTAAAACACATACAAAATGTTTTTTAAGATGTACATAGTCAACATCATATATGATGCTTTTCCAATGCATATTACCTCACGGTTTGGGTTGGGTCAGATTACTTTTGGGGGCTTTTCCACTGTGGGTTCAGTTCGTACCTGATACTACCATCTCTGTCAGGGTTCCAAGCAACCTGGGCTGATACCAAAACCCTGTAGATCACTGATTGGTCTGAGAGAATCGTCACTATACCAGCATCATCACTATAATGTAAAAGATTAGCTTTACCTTCGTGCTAGGTTGCGCTGTCTCAACCAAACATGTTGTCATCTGTGCTCGCTTCCCAAACACCCTTTAAGCAATGAAAAACATCCACAGGTTGAGAATCAGGAACACCATAACAGTTTTTCCAGACTTGCAGTTTGTGGCGGCACTTTCTCGATGTGCACTTCCACATATATGCTTAAATGCAACTTAAATGAGGCTCAGCGGAGCGCGTCGACCGATGCCAAGAGTGTTTGTACAGAAACTGTCATGTGAGACAGAGGAAGTGATAAACGCGATATGCAAACATTTATTTGTGGTGGTCAATTTTAATTTTGTGGCGGACCCACTCCGAAGTGTTACTAAACTCGATGGAAAAGCTAACCAAGCTAAAGTGAGGTGAGCTGACCCAACCTGACCCAAACCAAACCGTGGGGTACTATGCAATGGAAAAGTGCCTATGGTGAATAATTTGGATGCAAAAAAGCGCTTGACAAGTATTATACTAACACAGTCTCACCCCATGGCGTCAATATTTGACGACACTTGACCATTCGTCATATGTTGACGTGAAGGGTATACCTTTCGCGTCATTTTTTGACGAACTGGGGACTTCAATACTATTACGTCCGTTGCATTCTCTTTCCTATTTTATTACCATTTGCGCGTCGGTTTAGGGTTAGATTACGCAAAATTAAACAGTGTACGCGAAATTAAACAGTGTACGCGAAATTAAACAGTTGTCACCTGGCGTTGGGGTTAGAAACAGTTGTCACCTGGCGTTGGGGTTAGAGTTAGGTTTGGGTAGGGATGTCATTATGTAAATCTAACCCTAAACCGACGCGCAAATGGTAATAAAATAGGAAAGAGAATGCAACGGACGTAATAGTATTGAAGTCCCCAGTTCGTCAAAAAATGACGCGAAAGGTATACCCTTCACGTCAACATATGACGAATGGTCAAGTGTCGTCAAATATTGACGAAATGGGGTGAGACTGGGTTGATTATACAGTACTTTCATCAAATACTTTAGCATCAAATCCACTTAATCCCACCCTCAGGACATTCAAAAATACCATTTTTTATGCAGAATTCATTAAGAATCTGGTAAAAAAAAAAGACTAAACAAGATGACATGCCAGACGCACTTAGTGGGTTTTGCATCTGAGCTCTTCATATCTTACTATAGTGCAGTATGTGTATGTCTGGAAATATTTTCTAGACATTACACCCGGTCAGAGGCCTTTCTAAATCATTAGCTTGCAGTATATGCTGTGTTACGTTTCAGCCAGGTTTAATCGTGCGACGCTCAAATGTTTGGTAGCACATACTGTGTAAATGACTTCCCAGTGCCCATTTACGCCACAGCTAGACTAAACGGTTTCACTTTATTTTGATAGTCCACTTTAGACATTCTACTAACTATAAATAACTTTGCAACTACATGTCAACTAACTTTCAATAATTTCCAACTATACGTCAACTAACTGTCATTAGTGTATTAGTAGAGTGTAAGGGTTGGGGTTAGGGAGGAGGTTTGGGTTAGTGGAATAAGTTGACATGCACATGCAAAGATACTTATAGTCAGTTGAATGTCTGTTGAGATATCATCACAATAAACTGTTAGTAGATATTAAGCAGACAGTCTACTAATTCTCTAAAGATTGGTAGTTGATAAGTAGTTATAAGTAAGTTTCAAATTTACTTATAGTTAGTAAAATGTCTAAAGTGGACTATCGAAATAAAGTGTTACCGACTAAACTGTAACTTACACACATCTGGTGCAAAGGCCTCTGAAAATGACCCAAGAGACTTCTGCTTGCATGCTTAAGTCTGTGAGTTCTTCTCTATTCTTCTTCACAATTAGCTCCTCTAATGTCACTGAATGAATATTCGAGTGAACTGAAGGCGCAGTGCTTAAGCACAGTGGACATGATGTGTGTAGACAACTAGTGGACCATACTGAAACTCTCTATTCATAGTCGCACAATACAGTATTCATTCTGTGCACACGCTTTCATCTGACAGACATTCTCCACAGTTCAAGAGTCTCAGAGCTTTTTGTGAGGTTACGGCATGAAAAGCTGCTTCTCTTTTGAGAAAAAGACACTCTATTTGTGAGAAATAAAGGAATTTCGGACCAGTGTGTACACCCTCAGGCAAGTCAATATGACTAGAGCAAACAGCAACTCTTTTGTCTTCTTGAAAAGATTCTGTCAGATGAAGAAAATGTGGCTCCCAGCTCTTTAGACTTGGTGTTCGCTATTAGAGAAATCATTTTTTGCGATGTCTCAAATAGGATTTTACTAACTGTCCGCCAGCAGCTTATTATGATGCTAATCGGCCAGAAATCACATATGGGTGATTCTCGCTAAATAAGTTATTTTGGTAAAAAAAGTAAATGCTATCAAAGTAAGAAGCATAGAGTCACAAACATCTCTTCATGTACTATTTTGCACATGATTTCAAATGACATCATACAAAAAACAATTTTGTTGTTTTTTCCACATTTAAGGGGAAAAGTTTCATTACCGCAACGTGTCCATGACTGGATTTGGGTTCTTTGACATGGAAATATTTATAATTAAAAAATCTACAAAATAAAACGCTTCAGTGCATGTTATACTATAAACATTTACAGTAAAGAAACATGTGGTATTTGGTGATCATTGGTAAATGTAGAGACAATAATAAGGAATATAAATTTGTGCAAGACCAATTTTCTCACCCTCCGCAACAATTTTCAATCATTGTTTAAGCTCTCAATGAACTAACATTTTCAAAAAAAAATTGTTGGAAGGGACATCATTGACTGTGAACTCAAGATGGCTACCAGGTGAGCAGTTCTTATTTTTCTATCCAGATAAAACTTTGTCATAGTACCTAAACAACTTTTTAGTTCTCATTACCGAAACATGAGTTTGTAAATGCATATATTTAATGTAATATCATGTTGCGGTAATGATCATTTTTGATAATGATAATCTAAAAAAATTTAAATAATTCTATAGGAAATATTTTTAAAATCCTTAATAATGGTTATACTGTAGTAAGTTCAGAGTTTAATCATATATTTGCAAAAAAAATGTCTTCAAGAGTTTTTTTTTATTCTGATGCTGGACACCTACATTTGGATTTCTTGAGAATCACCCATATTGATTGGGGAAAACTACAAAATACAAGTAAAGGGCTGTTTTTGGGCTTGCTGCAACAACTTATCGATAAAATTGCTAATGAAATTCATGGTCAACGAATGTTTAAAAGCAACTCAGCGTTGCCAGGTCCCCCGCCTTTCATTGGAGTTCTGTATTGGGCTAGTGGTGATGCAAAGCTATTTAGCCCGTATGTGTATTGCTCGTCATTTCAAAATATGTGTTTGGCGTGTCATGTGAACCATGTGCATGCTGCACACGCGTCTAAAGGGTTTATGATAAAAGAGACATTTACGCTTGCCAGATACTCGCTTAATCTTATGTTAATTTAGTGTTGAGTGAGTGTCTAGCGAGTACTTTGTGAATGTGAGCGTTTTATGGAACACTGAGAAAATTAAATGAAATCAAATTCAAATAATATAAATGTTCAACATAATTCAACAGTTTTAGCAGCGGGACGAAAGTAACAATTGTTACTTTCGTCCCGATAGGAACTCCTGACATTTAAACACGATTCACTTTTATTTTGGAAAAACTCTAAAAGTCAAATTTCAGGATGTGTTAGAGCACTAAATAACCTGTAGATTGATCAGTATTACACATGAAATGAGAAAAACAACGCGTTATTAGAAAAAATGACCACTTTAGGAATTTACATATCATGGTTGAAAACAGCTTTCTGGACCTACACGTGCAAAACGATGATGAAATAACGCTATGTTTGTCAGCTGTGTCAAGGGTTGCGTGCTAAAGACGCTGTCATAGTTTGCAAAGCCAATGTAGTCAGGGCTCTGAGAAAATCGCTTTGTTACTTTCTTTTCGTGTTAATTTTGCCCCGGATATCCCCTGAATTTTTCGTGAATTTTGTTGTTTAAGAAAAATGTTTATTTGTTTAAATGTTTATGTTAATTTAAGAATTTTTAGATATTTTTTACTGAAAACCAGACAAAAATACTAAGTATTTTTTTCTTGAATTTTTTTTTTTGCAGTTCCTTATTTAATTATAATAAGTTAAAAATGGAATTAAGTAATATTTATATTTTATCCGATTGGTCGATAAATCGAAAAAATAATCTTTCGATTAATCGATTATGAAAATAATTGTTAGTTGCAGCCCTAGAGGTCACCATAAAACCTCAGGGCAAATCCATCAGTGACATCACACTGGGTCTCGTCTCCCATTGGCTCTTTCATTGTTATCAAAGAGTCATCTGTAAATATGCAGAAATATGCACATGAAAGTGGCACATTTCTGCATTCGCTGGCAAATGTGATAACGGTGCACACATCTTCCGCTCTGCAGAATGAAACTGCTTACATCTGAAGTCTTCGAAACGTCCACGCCGACACAAAACATGAAAAGAAACGCGGTCTTATTCACAGCTGTCAAACCTACGACGGATTGTAATCTTTCTCCTATTGTCTGTCTGGTTGAATCTTCTGTATTGTCCCCGTCCACATCCCCAAACGCTTTTGTTACGAGTTCATTTCACAACAGCGCAGTTTTACGCTGTCTTTCCATGGAGTTTCAGGCATCTTCGAGGTCCACCTCCTTGGAAACTCTCTCACCGACAAGAAATTGAAATAACACAGTACCCGTCTTCAGTCAAACCTTTCCAAATCTGATAGAGAGAGGGGTGGTGAGAAAACAAATGCGTCGTCACACGCTGAAGTGATCTGAACAAATGCAGTAAATGGCAGCAATCATGACGGCCTCATCAGAGCAGACTTTTTTATTTTTCTTCCTGCAATGAAAGCGCCACTCTGTAATTACAAGGACAGCAGATGCACAGATAGGAACCTATGCTGTAATTTTACCCAATTTAGACAGCAGCCTGCCAGAAACCTGCAATTTCTTTCCCCTTTAGCTTTATGCTAATGCATCAGAGCACTTAGAGCAAACTGTTCGGCTTCACTAGACTTTCGCTGCCTATGAAAACCCAGCTAAAGTCATTTTCTTGTGATTTACCATTGATCCTATATAATGTATAGAATATTCTATGAAAATATAACCTTGATATCTTTATTATTGATCATAATCTAATCTCATCATTAGATTACAAGACACTATCTTGATTTCACACACAAGGTCAAATTTACTCTACACTAAATCTCTGTTTTCAACCAAGCCAGTGACTGTATTCTCTCAGTGAGGATCAGGGGCGCCGCTAGCAATTTTGGGCCCTATGAAAAAATAGGGGGTCAGGCCCCCCCATACCCATTTCGTACCAAACATACAATCCAACCTACTGTAGCTATTCAAAATCATTGTCTGTAATTTAATAATACAGAACTATTTATTTTGCTATTGTTTTGACCACAGTTATCAGTATTTATAGATACCTAAAATGTCTGCAGCTAAGATAATTTATTGTGCAATGCAAATTTAATTGAAAAATACAGTACATTAAATCAAATATTCAGAGAAAATGCAACATTCTTAAAGATTAAAGATAAATGTGACCATGCCTGTGAAAACCCAGCTGAAGTATTTCTTTGTGATTTACTGTTTTCCACATAAAATCATCCTATATAATGTAAAGAACAAATTTGATATCTTTAATATTGACTGAGTATGTCAGACAGTCTTATTAATTTTAATTTTCAGAGACAGTCTTAGTGACATACTGTATACTTGAGCTGTTACACACACGACATTGTAACATTTAAAAATGGCGAACAACAACAATGCATCTTTTCTATGTACATTCTGCCTGAAATAAGACTGGGTCAACAATGCTTGACCAAAGCGGCGTGGTGAGCTTGAATCTGCTTACATCACGAGGCATTTTTTGGACCCAACATTCAATAGGAAAATTCAACTGCAGTAGCCACCGTTCAACCTGAAGAGGGCAGCACTCAGACGTTTTTACACTATATATTGTAGTATTGAAACACTTTATATCCAAATGTCAAAAAACTTACTAAAATCAATGAACAGCACTAATAAAACCCAATTCTTACAGATCATTAACCAAAAAAAGTTGGTTTAGGGTTTAGTTACTCTTAAACAGCTATACTGTTATTAAATGATTCTTCAGACTGTTTTTTAATCAACGGGGCTCTAAAATGAAATGAATGACAACTATAGCAGATTACGACATAGATTTCCATTGATTTCTTAACCCTGTTGCAAGTTGAGAAGCTTTAATATACATAATTTGACTAGTTTAGCCTTAGTTGCATTTCAGTTTTATCACAACCAACTCGATTTACGACTGCATAAAAATCCTTCCTTGGCAATTTGCGTTACAAAACAAAACAGTGTTTAACCGATCGCATTTCTAGTTTATGTTAATTATCTTATACGGGCTACGTTAATTTAAACAGCTTATAAGGGCTGACTTCGCGTTAGAATCATAACATTAAACAGGGAACGTAAATCACCTTGGTTTTTTGAACTGGGGTGAACAGTGCGAAGACTTTACAGTGGAAAGAAAACTGCATTGTATTGCTCCAGCGTCACATTGTGTAAACTGCATTTATAGTAAGGAAGTGCACATATGCAGATATCATAGGAAATAGCAGTAAATACACACACCTTGTTCTCTTCTGAAGTTCACACGCACTGTGAGACCTTGGATTGAAGACGGCGCTAAAACGCAGAGTAAAGACGGGGCGGAGCTAAGAGGGCTCAGCTTAAGGGGGTTGCGTGTGCGGCACAGTCCTTGGCTGGGGCCCTCAAAAGTTCTTGGGCCCTTAGAATCGGCCTAACTTTCCCCCCCTTACGGCGCCCTTGGTGAGGATGTCACTTTAATGAACAGGAGCTTTGCATGTTAAAAGGTCAGTTTTGTTTATGGTTAAATGTGACCTGGCAAGCACAATCAGGAGTGAATGCTATTGATGCTGGCAAGCGTCTCATGATATGTCAGGGGGTGTCCATTTATATATTATGGAAGTGACAGCGAAGTTGTATCTGGAAGTGCCTTGTGTATAAGAAACAACATCAGAATGCAGTGTTAAGACCTCCCCCCATTGCAAAAAATTACTTTCTTACATAGTATTTTTGTCTTGGTTTCAGTAAAATTATCTAAAAATTCTTAAATTAAGATGTAATTTCTTGATGAGCAGAATGACCTACGAAAATAAGTCTAGTTTTTAGACAAAAAAATATAAACTTAAATTAAATTAATGCTTAAAACAAATAAATAAAAATAATGCCAGTAGAACAAGAATTTTTTTTTTAAATAAGTTTACTTTTTTCATAAATACTTAGAAAATTGTTCTTATTCCATTGGCAGATTTTTTTGCTGGTTTTAAGCATACATTCGCTTAAATTTTATATTTTTTGACTAAAACCTCTTTTTTGACTAAAAGACTTATTTTCCTAGGTCATCAAGAAAATACATCTTAATTTAAGAATTTTTAGATTTTTTTACTATAAAAAACAAGATAAAAATACTAAGTAAGAAAGTAAAATTTCTTAGTATTTTTGTCTTGTTTTCAGTAAAAATATTGAAAAGTTCTTACATTAAGATGCTTTTTCTTGATGAGCAAAACGACCGAAGAAAATAAGTCTAGTTTTTAGACCAAAAATATCAAATTTAAGCGATTTTGTGCATAAAACAAGCAAAAAAATCTGCCAATGTGATAAGCAAAAAAAATCTTGACTATTTTTTTAACACTAATTTCAATGCTTGTTTTATGCACAAAATCACTTAAATTTGATATTTTTGGTCTAAAAACTAGACTTATTTTCTTGGGTCGTTTTGCTCATCATGAAAAAGCATCTTAATTTAAGAAATTTTTGATATTTTTACTGAAAACAAGACAAAAATACTAAAAAATTTTTTTCTTGAAAATCATTTTTTGCAGTGTATGTTAAACACTGCAAAAAATGAATACTTACCTAGTATTTTTGTCTTGTTTTCAGTACAAATATAAAAAAAATCTTAAATCTAGATGCATTTTCTTTATGAGCAAAATGTAAAATTTAAGTCAATTTATGCTTTAAATGAGCAAAAAAATCTGCCAATGGGGTAAAATAAATCTTAAATTAAGTGTTTAAGAAAAGGGTAAACTTATATAAAAAAAAAATGTTCCTACCCCATTGACGCATTTTTTTGCTTGTTTAGGCAAAAAATTATGTAAATTGTATACTTGACTTTTTTCTTAGGTGATTTTGCTCATCAAGAATTTTTTGATCTTTGTTCTGAAAACAAGGCACCCAAAATTCTAGGTAAAAAAGTCATTTTTTGCAGTGCTTTACCAACCAACAGGCTGTGTTTGTCCGTTTTTGACCCAACACTGGGTTAAAAATAACTTAATGTTTTTTTAAAGGTTTTCAATTACACAGAGGAACGACTCAATCTAATCTTTTATAGATGGTCGTTCTTATTGCAGCATGAGATTTTGATACACGCCTCCTCTCTCCACCAACATCTCACCTGCATGTAGACAGGAAGTCTTGAGAAAAGGGCACCAGCGGGCATGCGGACAGCAAGCTAAGAAAACGCTTCACATTTCACCATTTTAATGTAATTTTAACACAGTGGCCTGCTCATTAGGAGATTATAATTAATCTCCATTCACTTTACAATAAATTGGACAGGCAGCTAGCATTGATCCCTGGAGCCTTTAAGTCTCGATGTGGGGAAATTTAAAACCCCCATCGGAGATAAAAAAAGAGGCAGAAAGAAAATGTCCGCAAATTGTTAGACAAGGTTGCAACGAAAACCTGATCTAACCCCATTTAAAGTCATTCTCATTAATCAGCGCACAAATCCTGCGTGCTTGGGCTGCAGACTGTGTCAGATTTTAAAGGACAACATTCCCATTTGAACGGAATTTCAGTTATTTCAGGTTCAGGAATGAATGGAAAGCTTAGAGATTACAGCTCATTATAGCAACCAAACCATGCATGAATGACGTAGCTTTCGTTTGAAGAACATTTCTGCATTTGCATGGTGTTGGAGAAATCAGAGCATACTAATTTAATGGCATATAAAGACGAGAAAGTGTTGTTTGTGCATGTGTTGCATCATATGCAGTGTTACATCTGCTAACAGATCAGTTGGAGAGACGGCAGCATTTATTTGCAGAAGAAGTTAAATCTCCAATGCACAGGTATCCTACACAAGAGTGGCATATTTTTTTAAATTTGCTAAATCTCGAAAATACTACCCCACACATACTTCCTCCCAGGGTTTCTAATGTATTTGGTAGGATTATAGATGCAGGATGTATGTGTGTTTGAACGTTAAAGTTCTGCCTAACTGCATGGTTGGTTGTATTGAAGATAAGCTGCTTTTCTTGATAGTCCTCTATCCTGCTTTAATTAGCAAACTCCTGAGTCTGTGGACGGCTGGTCTGGAGTCTGTATAAACAGAAGTACCACTGCACTTTAATCCAAGGACTAAAGAGAGACTGAACTGCACTGGCCAGCCAGACTGAACACATCTGAAGTGCTACTGTCAACCTGACTTCATTTCTCAAACTATAAGCATTCCCTACAAAAATTAACCATGGCATTATTATACTAAGTAGACTAAGTACACTTTCATTTCTGTAGCCATGTTTCCATAACCATAAAAAAAGTTTTTGCGCTCGCTTGAGGTGGCTTTTGACGTATACGAAAAAGAGTAAATGCGAATAATGGGAGTTTGAAATGCATTTGCTGAATTAATTCTGATGTAGGGAACATTAATCCCACAAAACTGACGTCTTAATGCCCTTGCTGCTAGGGCCTGCATCAAAAATGTTGCATTCCTTCTTCTGTGCACATCATTCAGTTTGGCAATTACAAGCTGCACTGCTAATAAATTAATAATTTACCCCATTGTGACTACATGCAGTCCTGTCTCTATTTTCTAATGTGCCTTGTTTTATTTACTGTTG
Source organism: Paramisgurnus dabryanus (assembly GCF_030506205.2). NCBI lineage: Eukaryota > Metazoa > Chordata > Actinopteri > Cypriniformes > Cobitidae > Paramisgurnus > Paramisgurnus dabryanus. The sequence continues at coordinate 32,661,938 of NC_133353.1, forward strand.
CTTACTAGGTTACCAATACCATGTTATCTGCTCAAACAACTTGATGGAAACGCACCTAATTCGCATTTGTTTGTTTTTCTTTTTTGCGAATTTTGAAAAGATTCGCTTTATGTTTGGGATTAAAACCCAGCTTGTAGGAAAACCAATGGTTTAAGTACAGTAAATTAAATTTAAACTTGGATACGAGATTAACAAAAACATTTTTCTTCAGCAAACATACCTTACAAAAATTAAACCTTGGTTTTGTTATAGTAAAAGTGTAGTAACCATTGTTTCTTTTTTGCATACTGGCATATGGTTTTAATGGTTTAAGCACTGAGATTACTGAATATTATTAAGTGTTAATACTCTGTCAAATAGTTTTATAAAAGCGTCAAAAAAACAAATTCTTGACCTCAACTACAGTGGTACAAATATATTTTGTCATTAAAATGTCATTAAGTGTTAATACTCTGTCAAATAGTTTTATAACAACATTATGAATATTTTTCTTGACCTCAACTACAGTGGTACAAATATATTTACCATTTAAGGTCACGTTCCTCCTGATCCCATTTTTTAAACCCTAGTTTGTGTGTAATGTTTCTATAATATCATAAATAATACCTGTAAAATGCTAAAGCTCAGAGTTCACTGCCAGTCTATATATTTTCTTTAACAGAATTCGCCTTTTAAAGCCTACAGCGAATGGACGGTTTGGACTACAGCCCTCTATTTCCTGCTTTAATGACGTCAGTAGAACCGTTTTTTGACTAAACTCCGCCCACAGGAAAACGTCAGTCGCCAGCTAAGCTAACGGCAAGCTAAGCTGCTATCGAATCACAACACACTAAACGAACTACACAATCAGAACTCGATACAGATTTCTGAAGAAGGGACTTCACAGAACAAGGAAGACATCAGCCTGTTTTGAGGACAGTGAAAACAGCGGTGGGTGGGTGTGTGTGTGCGTGTGTGTGTGTGTGTGTGTGTGTGTGTGTGTGTGTGTGTGTGTGTGTGTGTGTGTGTGTGTGCGCGTGCGTGCGTGCGTGTGTGCTTGGCTTCAGGCTGGAATCTGGTTTGCCTCATGGTCTTCATGTGACATAAGAGGTTGGTGTGTGTCCTCTCGGGATAAATTTTCTCTATTCATTTCATTTCTCAGCAAGTCTTTTATTCATTGTCCCTTTGACTTCATTTATACATTTACACTTTCACTCACTCTCTCACATCGAAACACTTTGTCTCACCTACTTTTCTGTCAAGAATTGTGACATTTTCATTTCTGTAGACTTCAGCCTTCTCCATTCTTTTCCCTCCGTCTAGTGACCTGTAACAACATGAGTTCACTTTTTGCTGGAGGGGAGAAAAAAATGTCTCGTTGCATTTTGTGAAACACAAATGGTTTTTTAAACATGATTTCTCTTTTGGCACGTTTTAAGTTCTGTGTCACAACCGTTAGCCAGATGATCATAACGTCACAGGCTCATGTGCATTTTGTGACCTCATTGATTTGCCCAAATTAGCCACTGCCAAACAGGATCCCACCCATATGACCCTGTCCTCTTTAGAGCTGCCAGTTGATCGGATGTTACCAAGCAACCATTAATAAAGTAATTTTACGTTGTTCATCTGAAAGAAACAAAAAGATATTTAGCGAAAATCTAGATATACAATGGGTCGCCGTGATTTCACAAAGTAATACTGTACGTGATCCAACTTACCCTTAACTCAAACCCTTAGAATTTTTTCAGGACCGTATCACGAACTTCTGTTTCTTGTCATTGTCACGTATTGGTTACTCAACTGTTTTGTCCTATTTTCTTGCCATTGCCACTTCGATTTAGGGTTAGGGTTTTTGACGCAACGATGTATTAAAAGTATCTCAGCATTTTTTGGACTACAGTAAGATTTAAAGTACAGTTTTTATTTTTTGGAAAAAATACAGTGTGCCAGAAACAAATGGGAAACTAAAGCATACATCTGATCGTTTTGCTTGTTTTACTCGTCTCGAACCCTATGGTATATAAACACAGACATCTCTTTTTTACGTCAAGTGCTGCAGATCTTCTTTATTACCGGCTTTGATCAAATGAGATGTGAGAGAGGGATTTTATTTTTATTAATCTATATTTCCTCTGTCAGATCAGTAAATGCAGGTCGGCGTTGTTGTCAGAGCGGAGAGTAGCTGACGCTTCTGGTGTTGTGTTTCTCTCGACGGGGCAAAATCAGTCAATAAAGCTCACCGAATATTACACAGTAAAATCCCAACAGACAACCATTTATTATGGATTCTTTCTCACTCATTTTGTCTTCAACCTTCTCTGTTGTCTCTATTGTATGTAGGTCTGTGTGATATTGATTGTGATGTCAGGACTAGGACTCACTTAACACCATTATTACCCACAACAATCGCACAGAGTCCATGCCTCCTCTTAACTGAAGTTCTGTTTGAGTTGCTTTGAATGTGGCCAATAACATGACTGACATTTATAAACAAATGACCACAATGGTAGTGAATAAGGATGTGTTAGAATTTTGTTTAGCGTAATTTTAAGTGTATCACACATCGTATGGACCACTCTTTTGGATCCTGCGGCGGAGATAAACTAGAGCAAAAATGGTGACAAAATGTTACATTTTTACTAGGGATGCACCGATACCGATACCTCGATACCACATTTTCTAAAGTACTCGTTAAAAGTCCACCGATACCTGGAATCGATACCACGATTTGAGAAATGTCTATGTTTGAGCGGCGTGTAAGGGGTTAATGCCTCGTGTTGTCCAAAGAGTTTACAACAAACTGTCCTTTGTTTTTTTGTTAAATTATATGACTAAAGCTGTTACCTGTAAATTTAAATCATGTTTTTTTATTAAGTACTCTGTATCGGTATCGGCAAGTACTGAAATGCAAGTACTCATACTCGTACTCGTATTCCAAAAAAGTGGTATCGGTGCATCCCTAATTTTTACATTTACATTACATTTATCTTGTCATCTTTATTTGAGGAGGGTGTTTCTTTTTCTTGTGGACTGGAATATTTTTGGAGAACAGCAGTAGCTGCATTTCCATTAGATCGGCATAAAACTTTAGTGTTATTTTCTAAGTGTCGACAAAAAACTATTGCAAAATGATGGGGTTTCCATTTCTATTAACTGTTAAGCAACTAAAACATTAGTTTGTTGTCATTCCAAAAACCACACTGAAAAAATAAAGACTGGATTTACTTAAAAATATAGTGCATAATTTTTGCATCCATTTTTTTAAAGTAAGCATTACATGATATTTTAAGCAATTATGCAATTTATTAAAAAAATATGCACTATATTTGGAAGTAAATTCAGCGTATTATTTATTACAGTGCACACCGACAGGTGTGTTTGGCTTCATACGGCTCCGTGCAGACCGACATGCGAATGACATCACAATAAATACCGCGAGAGAGTATACTCTGGAATCACTATTGTAGTATTTTAATGTCATGCGTTAATTGTTTTTTGTGACTCCACATGAAGTCGAACACATCTCTGCCTTGTCCTCCAACCAAACATAATCGTGCCATATTAAGAAAACTGATCATGTGACTTTTACGCATGTCAGGTGACCTAAAAATGTGTTTTCATTGGAGTTTTGCAATATATTCCTTTATCGGATTGAGTAAAAACCTCCACACCCAAGCGTACAAACTTTCAATATTTAGAGAAAGAGTTTATGCGAAATTGCCTTGTTTCCATTGGGAACATTTTTTATTAGCTATGTCAATTTGCCCAATTTAATAGAAACGCAGCTAGTGTCAAAAGTCAGTAAACACAGCATCGTCTCAAGAAATATTGAAATGTGGGGTGATGACATGTATCACAAATTATACGGACTGGCTGTACACATGAAACTGCACCAGTGACGGCTCGTGAGTGCTTTTCCGAGGGGCGCAAATTGCAAATATGTGTTTTCGGAGTGTCATGGGTGTTGCTCACGTTTTCAAAATATGTGTTTGTTGCGTAATTTTGCGTTTGTCAAAAACCGCCTATGATAAAAAAACGCTCACGTTCAAGTTCAGTAAACTCTGATTACGCATGAGATTATGCGAGTATCTGGCAAACGCGAGCGTCTCTTTTATCATAAACCCTTTAGGTGCGTCTGCAGCAGGAACTTTTTTGACAAGACACGTGATGCACATTGGATCACTCGACGCGCAGAACACATATTTTGAAATTACGAACCACACACATGACGGCATACATACATGTTGTGATGAACTTCGCATCGTGGGCCGTTGAAAAAAGAAGTCACCGGCGGCCACTGAACTGCAGTGGTGACGTTTTCAGATTTATCCACTCTGGGATCCGGTTACGAAAAATAATCCGTCTTGACAAAAAGCTGATATAATACAAATTCTTTCCATATATAAACCTGTTGACTACTGCAAATTGTCCTTAAGTCTCCTCTGCCTAAACAATAAAGTGTTGAACACTTTATGCAATCTCTAGAACATACAGCTTGTGATCTGTGAATGATGGGATGGATGTGGTTGCCATAGCAAGACCTTGTTTTTGGTGTAGTTACAATAATTGTTGATAGTAAAAACTCCCAATCTCTCTTCATGCTTTTGTCAGAATTACATGTTTAAAAGCAACTCTTATGTTCTTATTAAGAGTCCAGAGTTTTGGAGGATGTTTCTGTAAATAACTCTCTCAAGATCTCTGTCTGTGCTTAAATGATGAGAAAACATGATGAATGAAAATAGTCATTTTGCATTTATAGCTACCCACAGTCTCCCTGCTTTACCACCCAGCTTAAACAAGACGTCTCAAAGCAGTTCATTTATGTGGTTTGTTGTGAGGTCATCGTGGTAAATCTGGCTCGGAAAGAAGAGACACACCCACAGTACACAATGATTAAAAAAATTCCAGACTCTTTATTTTGCTTTTCATTTTTACACAGAAAATTAAGAAAAAAACTGTTATCTAGGGGTAAACAAATCTAAATATTAAGAATATCGCTTTTAAAGTTATTTAAATGAAGTCCTTAGCATCACATATTGCTAATGATTAATACATTTTAATAGCCTGGTTTCCCCATGCTGCCTTGCACGCAAATTTATTCACGCTGCAAGTCTAGCATAGAAATTTTCGCCTGAAATAGGGAACCAGAACGGGCAGGGGGCAGCAAGACGATGACGACGTCTATGCGACACACCGATTGGCTATGAGCTACGTACAGACGCATCTGATAGACATTCGTAGTACCCAATAAACGGCTCTGGGCATTCGTAAACCACGCCTCAAATACGAGAAAATAAACATGTGGTACCCAAACCACGTCTCATTCTCTATGAGACGGGTCTGGTGTTAGCCAGGCTAACATTTTACAAAATATATTCATGTAACTTGACCTTTACATAATATCCAAATGATTTTTGACTTTTAAAAAAATATATAATTTTGACCCATAATATGTATTTTTTGCTATTGCTACACATATAGCTGTGACTTATGACTGATTTTGTGGTCCAGGGTCACATTTCTCTCACTGTGAATACATAATTTGTAGGCATTTTGGTTCACTTTTTGGCTTGCTTGATTCTTGGTGTAAATGTGCTTTTTCGATAGTACATGTTGCATTTAACAAAGCTTCTGTGGTTGTTTGTGCATGGGTGAAAAAGAGAGTCTGAGGTAAAGTTTCTAAAAAGTTAAATAGTTTTACTATGTAACTTTTTATTACTTTTATCCATTATTACTCCACATATCAAAGTTACTTATTCCAAAAAAAAAAATTGCATAAGGCATTATTACTAAAAACGTAACTGTTACGTGTTGTGTTGTTGCCGGTGTGCTGTTTTTGTTTGTTCTCTCTCTCCCTCTCTTTTCTTCGCTGTCTGTCTTCATAGATCCCTGCCATTGGACATAACTGCTGTCGATCCTAATTACCCGGTGTGACGTCATTCCATCATCTCCAATCGCCATCCAGTCCCGCCTATTTAAACCCGTCATCCCTCATTCATGCTAGCTTCGGCTGTGTGTTGCGTTGTTTATGTCACAACCCATTATTGTATTAAAGCTAACTGTTGATTATTGTTTCCTATTGTTGTATGTCACTCGTCTATGCCTGTTTACCCGTTTGTTAGAGTCACTCGTTTGTTGTTGTGTGGTATTTGTGACTCTGTTTGTTCTGGGGAAAGAGGATAGGTAAGTATGTCACGTGACTTACATTGTGCACCACGTAGGGAACTTGTTCTGTATTAGAAACACTAGGCTAGCGGCGTCTGCCACCCGCTGTACGTTTTGTGTTTGGGTAGGTAGAGTAGGTAAGTTAGGGCGTCTCGGACGCTGAAGATTTATCTCATTACCTTTTAGTTTTAGCGCAGGTTAGCGGGTTTTGATATTAGTTAGTACCGTTTTGTTTTGTTTATTTCTTTAATTTGGCAACGTCTTTGTCCACTTTTCCCCTTTTGTTTTCTTTTTGGTTTGTAATTATTGTATATAAAGATATTCACCTTTTTCACTTACCGCACCTCCAATTCCACTTGTAGATAAATAAAAATCACCGTTTTGTATTTACTTCTTGTCCTGGTTTTTGGCTGCCACTCACACCCACAATTATATTTCACCATATCATGTTATATCCCTTTCTTTGTACTGGGGTCGTAACAGTAACATATACATTACATGCATTTATTTTTTTACATAAATCCTATTTATTTTACACACTCAGAATGGTGCTGGGCATGAGCAGATGAACCTGTTGGAGATCTCTGTGTGATTCTGATACAGAACAGAACACAGACTATTCACCATGTGTCTCTCTCCACACGCTTCCTCTCATCTTCTCTTTCTTTTCCACATTCCCTTCTGCCCAGTCCAACACTCCTTTCATCCGTCCCTCTCTCCTCTCACACCTATCCTTCTTCTCTCCCCATTCCTCCACACTCCTAAGAAGATTACACTCATCTCACATAAGCAAACATTGGGAGGGGTTTTTACATACTTTAGCCGCCTTGTCCTGTATTATCCTTTGCCTCAATTTCATTTCTCTCTATAAAGAAATTTAAAAGTACTTTACTTGCACATTTGTCCTGCAGGTAACACTGGCAACACAAAAATACACATGACAAAAGAAAGAAAAAATTTTCTGGTTACACTTTATTCTGATATTTTACTTTACACTTTTAGACAAAATAAAATAATATAAAATATAAAATATATAAAAATATATAAAATAAAATAAAACAATGAAAATATATTAAATGAAATAATAAAATAACAATGAAAATATATGAAATGAAATATAAAAATAAAATAAAATAAAATCTAAAAAATAAAAAAAATAAAATAAAATAAAACAATGAAAATATATGAAATGAAATAATAAAATAAAAATAACAATGAAAATATATGAAATGAAAAAAAAAACAAATAATGAAATGAAATGTAATAATAAAATTAAATTAAATAAAATAATAAAAATATATTAAATGAAATAATAAAATTAAATATAAAATATAAAATAAAATGAAATGAAATAAAATAAATAAAAAAATATAAAAAATAAAATAAAATATAAAATAAAATAAAACCAAACAATGAAAATATATGAAATGAAATAATAAAATAAAATAAAATAAAATAAAATAATAAAATAATAAAATAAAATAAATATATAAAATTCAATAGAATAAAATAACAAATATGAAAAAAAATAAAATGAATGAAATAAAATATAAAATAAAAGTAATATTTTATTTAGTAAATATTTTATTTATTTGCTTAATAATAAGTAAGCAAAAATACATTACAAGCATATCTAAAATTGTAATAAATTCAAATAAATTAAACAAAACACAATTTGAGTTGTGCTTTCCGTTTCCTCTCCCTCTGGTGTGATAATGTTGGGATATGTCAATGTTACCCAGCATGCCTTTGGCAGTACTAACAGTACTGACAATGTCTTTGGCCAGCAAACAGGAACAGGAAGAAATGCTGAGATGTGTCCAGATTGTCCACACAGTGAGGGAGATATCAGTCACATTATGTGTGCTTTCCATATCATTCTTTCATTCTGATCGGCCTTTTCTCTTTCTATATGGGCTTCCCACATTACAGACCCTTGCTCCGTTTTTATTTTTATCTGATCAGAGTTGGATTTTCTATCCAAAAGAATGACAATACCGTCTTATCTTGTGATTGTCTGTGTATCTGTGTGTCCCTGGAGGTGTGATAGTAAGAAAAAATTGAAAATCTATGTCTGAGAACAATAACTTTATCAGGAGCCTACATGGTGTCTGTACATGTCTGACAGTCTCTCTCTCTCTCTCTCTCTCTCTCTCTCTCTCTCTCTCTCTCTCTCTCTCTCTCTCTCTCTCTCTCTCTCTCTCTCTCTCTCTCTCTCACAGACACACACACACACACACACACACACACACACACACACACACACACACACACACACACACACACACACACACACAGAGCTGTTCAGTAAGAGCCAATATCACAGCCCCTGAGATTAGCAGCCTGAACCGCAGGGAGAATTTGTGTTGCAATCGATAGAAATGTCATCTTCTACAAACCTTTATTTCTTTCTTCAATGTGATTCAATTGGTCTTTGCACCTCTTCACCTCATCTCATCCTCTATTGTTCGAAACTGCAGAGAAATTATGACTTTTGTTCACCTTTGGATTTTTGTGGACCTTTGGATTTTCTCTTGTCTATTTTATTTATTTATTTATTTTTGTCTGTTTATTTTTTATTTTATGTGTTTTAAGGCATTTTTTGGTGCGAAAGGTGCATATTTATGTAAATATAAGTAATAATAATCATATTTATAACTAAGTAATAATATCAATAATATTTATTCAGCTAATAATAATAATAATAACAACAACAATAATATCAATAATACAATTATTATTATTATTATTATTATTATTAGCTATATTATTATTAATTTACAGTATTGAATATATGATACATAGTAAATAAATAAATCCAGTTCATTTTTACTGGAAAAGTTTAAGTTAAGAGCATTGCATTGTGGGACAGCATGCAATGGGCATGTACATTTTTGCATATAGAATTGATTAGATCATACTGGTATTGAAGGCATACATAAAACTACATAAAACTGTGCACCATTTTTACCTTTCAAATTAGTGTGAAATGATAGTTTGAAAATATATATTTTTAAAAAGCTCCTAACTCAATCCTAAACCTTAAACTAATATACACCCTAATCCTACTCCTGCAATCTAATTGGTTAATGAAGGTGTTGATCCAGGATCACATCCTACTTGGTAAAATCACGTTTACCAGCTGGGGATAGTATTTTTATTGACATACTGGTGAAATAGTAAGAGTATTATGCTGCAAGTCTCTGTTTAACTTCCTCCTCCTCAGTTATGCCCTCTTAGGCGAGATTTATCTGTTTCTCTGTTGACTGTGTAATTTGACTTTTGTGTCTAAAATCCTGTTTTGACACAGGAGTGCCGTTTTTCTGGAGAGGTTAAGAACGGTCTGTGCTTGCTACCAATAACACTTCTCATTGTTCTGTATTTCACACTATTTCTTTCATATAAAAATTCAGTTTTAGCTCTGCAGGGTTATAAATCAGAAGCACTTTTCTCTTCTCCTAAAGGCTGAAACTCTCAAGATGTGTTAGCTAAAATGTCCTTGAATAATGGTTGTCCATCAGAGGAGGCGAGTGTGAGACATTTTATATTTATGGATTTGGCAGAAACTTTTATTCAAAGCTACTTACGGTGCATTACAAGGTATACCACTGGAAATCGAACCCATCACCTTTTGTACGGTGCTATACCAATTAAACAGATCTGGTTTGGTCCTGTTCAACCTGAGATGTATTTATTTCGAACAGGATGAATTCGGGTTGGCTTAAAGTAATCAAGCAGGCGTCACTGTAGCTGTGTAGGCAATCATGCCACCCGCTGTCTGTCCAATCTGGCCTCTCTTCTGCTGCAAGATGGCATGAAATATTGATAAAGAGATTTAATGATAGGGGAAGATAATCACCAAATCACTGACGAAGATAAGGAGGAATCACGTCAATGTCAGATGATGCAAAGCATGACAAAAATTTAAAAACGACTGTTAATGCTAATGTGAACTTTTCAAATCTGCGAACGAGAAAACGCTTGTGTATTTAATCCTATTCATTTTACAGGCAAATCTTTTCTTTTGAGGATGGCTTTTCATGCAGCGAGCTGTTTTTAAGCTCACAGTTCACCAAAATAAATGCCGGTTGAGGTTAAATCATTGGGAAAATTGCTCTCATAGCGGGAAGCGCTTTGCAAAATGTCATTTCCAGTCTATTTCAGAAGTGTATGCGTCACCTCTCTCTCACTTCCTCTCTCACAGACTTCCTTTCAATCTCTCTTTCACCCTTACTTTAAATGCATGCCTTTTTGTTGGTGCTGAGGTGTGTTTTATACATGTGTGTCGAGTTATGGTTTATTCGCATGCATGCACTTGTGTTTGCTTCATGGCCCAGGACCTCTGCTTAGTCGTGCATTGCGTTATGTGCATCTGCCTCCTGTTGGCACTCGACTTCTGTTAGGTTGCCAACACGTACGCGGAGAGGATGGGCATGAACATTAAGTCACTTGTTTCTCTTCCACTGCAGAATCGCTTACTGTGAACCGTGACACTGATTGGATCTTTTTGGTCCCGCACCCCACAGAGCAAAATTTCCGGCTATGGTCAGAATACACTTCCATAAATACCAAGCCAACATACTGTAGATATCTTGATGTGTGAGAACATTAATTCTCAAGATAAATCAGAATCATGCTGGTTTCCCCGTGGACATGTCCAGTTTAGACCAGCATGAATTTCCATCCGGCATCCAAAAATAATACATGCATGTTCATAACAAAGCAGTCTGAGCTTGTGTTGTAGTATTCAAGACCGTCTTGATCTCGAGAATTTCTTGATGGTCTTGTCTAGGTCTCGACTTTCTTTGGTCTTGGGATTTTATTTCCATACCCAGCCCATACGGCAAAAAAACAAACATTTCTTTGTCCAAAAATATGTTTTAAATATATGCTAAAATAAATGTTTAAAAATATGTTTAAAAATTAGGTTTAAAAATACGTTTAAAAATAGGTTTTAAAAATAGGTTTTTGTCTAGTGTTATATGTTATATGTACAGTGTTAACATGTTTTTTTATTTTAACAGTTTCAAAATGTATTTTAGGGGCAACAAATACATTTTTAATTTTACAACACATATGGCAAAAATAAAATTTTCCTGGCCAAAAAATTTAACATTTATATAAAATGTATATTTAAGTATAAAATGTAAAAGTGTGTATAAAAAATAACATTATAAGTATATTTTTGTAGTTGAAAATATATTTAATTTTAATCTTTTCAAACTTGTTATTTGCAAAGTAGTTTTTCTGGCAATGCAACATAAATATAAATGTTTTAAAATTTGTTTATTTTTTAAATATATGTACACTGTAAAAAAAACTTTACTGCCTTTTTTGTTAAATCAACTTAGATTTACAAGTCATATCAACAGAAATTAGTTGTCACAACTTGTAAAATATAGTTGAGAAAAGTCAACTTAAATTTATAAGTTATAACAACTCACCTGTAGTTATAACAACTCATTTTTAGTCAAGATAAATAATAGTAAGTTGAAATGACTAGTAAATCCAAGTTGATTCAACAAAACATTTTAAGGCAGCAAAGTATTTTTTACAGTGTAAGGAATAATTGACGACGGGCCCTTGAATTTAAAGCACCCGAGGTCAATTATTCCCTACATATATTTAAAAAATATATATATTTTAAAATTTTTAAGACATTCACATTTTAAAGGTTAGGTGTGTGATTATGGAAAAATAATCAACACCCATTGAACATTTCTCAGCCAATCAGAATCAAGCATTCAACAGCCCCGTGGTATAATTTTAAATGTACAACAATGGCCAAAAAATATATTAATAAAACATAAATTTTTGTAAACATATTTCAAAATATATTTCAGTATATATTTTGGCCATTTTTGTATATTTTGAAATATATAAAAAAAAAATATTACTGTTGTGCTGGTAAGTAATAAACGGGGGTCTCAGTCTTGTCTTGCTCTCAATACCCTCAGGTCTTGGTCTCTGTTTAGGTGGTCTCGACTACAAGACCGGTCTGAGCTTTAACACATTTAGCTCTTTTATCAAATCCTCTTCATCATCTAAAGTTAACAAAATATTTAGGTGGAAGTAAAAATCAACTGATTTACATTTGCATTGGCAGATGCTTTTTTTCAAAGTGATTTACAGTGCATTCAGTCGATGCATTTTATTATTATTATGTGTGTACACTGGGATCGAACCCATTTCCTTTGCGTTGCTATTGCAATGCCCCACCAGCAACAAGAATAAGAATTTCTTTCTGCGACAAAATGTTTTGTGCAGCTTTAACAAAATGAACCACAAATTAAAAAAAGCACACACATATACAAACTTCACAGAGACTGTTTAGTATGCCATGGTGCATGCACACATAATTTGGATTGGATGAGAACATCTGCTATATTAATAAATGTAAATGATTAAATGTAGATCATGTGAATCATGCAGTGAAGTTCAATTAAAACAGATACTTAACCAAAATAATGATGTATCCATGCATGTTCAGGACAGGATTAAAATTTAAGCAGGCTGTGTATGAGAGGAACAGTGTGCCAACTTTATTCTTTGGCATGGTAATACCTCACTTTTATGTTCCTTATCTGCTGAAGCCATTTGGATTCATTTCCTCCCTGCACTTATAATTAAATGTAATGCTCATGAGCATCACATACGGTAGTGTCTCGTTCTTTCACACACCTTCCGGTGACCTTCCACCGAGAGTTGCATTTATAGAGGCAAACAAACTCTCCAGAGGAGAAAACTAGACGTGAAATTTATTTCCTCCAGACAAACTGCAAATGAAACCCACTCATTCATTTCGAAATGGGTGTAAACCAAGTTAAAACCAGTCGTGTGTTGAGATTCCAGAGCCATCGGCCTCGTCTGGCTTCATATTTTAGACCGGTTTCGGTTGTCATGACTCAGAGAAGTCTCCTGGAACGCATCATCCTCCATTATAAATGATAAAGTCAAATGTGAATAATGTATTGCTGTTCCTTTGCCATCTGCAAGTAGAGAGCAAGTGTGAGACTTGGTACGAAATGCACAAAAGGCCTCAGTCTGAGAAGCAGATGGGAACGCGTTTTCTTCTTCACACTGTTTTTCGAAAGCACAAGGGAAAACAAATTATATAAATGAGAATGGAAGTAAATGGAGTGCAACTGAACTGTATAAAGTGCGAGACACCTGCACACCTCACTGCTCAGTTACTCCGTGTGAATAATAGTTCTCAGGTGGTGCCAATATCATGGTGCATTGGTAAAGTGTTTAGATTGTGAGAAAGAGACAAGACTGTTATATCCTGTTCTACACGCTATTACATTACCAGTGAAAAGTGTGACTGAAAAATAATGCAAGATGCTCTTTTGACATTGGTGGCAATATTGCATTATGTAACGTGTGCTGCGAGCATGCATGAGGTAAACTCCCAATACAGAGAAATAGATTTAAAAGAAAACTATACCTTTGAGTTATAATATTGATGAATGCTGAACCCTTACTTATAAAGTTTCCTTAAAGGTTATGATGTGTAAAGGGCTCATTATAGTTGTGCAAACCTTTCAGTTGTGCAAAAGATAAAGGTACAGACTTTAAAGCAACACAAAAGAGTTTTTTTTACCTTAAAATAACGTTTCCAAAAAAGTTTCAGTGGTTCATCCACTAAAAACAGGGTGAATGACACTTTCACATTAGCTTTGCATCCCTCTATCGGCCAAAACCGCACTAAAGAAGTTTCCAACCGTCGGGTAGTGGTCCTGTAGTTCGAGTGAAAACTACAAAAACTTGCTTTACGGCAGACCTACAATCCAATCAGAGCCAGCTATGCTGCAGTATTTACGACAGTGGTAATGAACAATTACGCTTCTAACCTGTAGGGGGAGCAAAGAGCAATAAGTCTTTAGTGTTGCTTTAAAAAGGTGAGAAAAAATTTGACTACAGGGTTCTTTGGGGAACAGGGTTTTCTGTTATTGACTGATATTTTTTTACATTGATGGAAAAATCTAAAACAATGAGAGTAATTTATTGTAACTTGTAAATGTTACTCCTAGCCCTGTCCAGTTTGTGGCAAGTTTGCATTTGCAAGTCAAGTCAATGTTTATTTATATAGCACTTTTTAAAAACAGCAATTGCACACACAAAAATGTAACAATTTAAAACTAACTAGCAGTAAAAATAGACAAAACAACAACGTGGAACTAAGCAAAAACAACAATACAGTAATCATAAAACATAGTTTGAGAGCTGTTATGTTTCCTGAGTTCAAAGCTAGATTATAAAAATAAGTTTTAAAGGGGACAGTTCACAAGGCTTTTTTAAGATGTTAAATAAATCTTTGGTGTCTGCAGAGTAAATATGTGAAGTTTTAGCTCAGAATACCATATTTATTAATTTATTATAACATGTTAAAATTGCCACTGTGTAGGTGTGAGCAAAAATGTGCCGTTTTGGGGTGTGTCCTTTAAAATGCAAATGAGCTGATCTCTGTACTAAATGACAGTGCCGTGGTTGGATGGTGCAGATTAAGGGTCGGTATTATCCCCTTCTGACATCACAGAGGGAGCCAAATTTCAATGACCTTTTTTACATGCTTTCAGAGAATGGTTTACCAAAACTAAGTTACTGGGTTGATCTTTTCACATTTTCAAGGTTCATAGAAGTACCGGGTACCCAATTAAACATGGAAAAAGAATTTCATGATATGTCCCCTTTAAGATTTGATTTAAAAGTAGAAAGTGTTTGGGCCTTTCTTACATTTAGTGGCAAACTATTCCAAACTAGCCCTATTTTTTGCCTGGTTCTAGGAATGGCAAAGAATGAATGATCAGCTGACTTAACAGCTCTTAAAAAAATTGCTAAAATTGCTATTGCTAAAAAAATAACGTTTTTGGTATTTGGTATAATACAATGTGTTCACATTATTTTCAACATACTGTACATTTTGTAGCTCCAGATTTCACTGTCTTCCTGAAACGCATGGATTTTGTGCAAAACTGTCCCTGATTGAGAGTAATTATTAAAGAATAATTCTGAGAGATAGCTCGGTGCTACTGCTAACCCATATATGTTTTAAAAACTAACACTAAAATGCAAGAATAGGTGTGATATGTTCACATGACAGACCATGAAAAGTCTAAAGCAATTTCAGTTGGGGAAGCAAAAATATGCATATGGACAATTCCATGCAAATGTCAACCTAAAAGTAAAGTTTTTACCTAAAGTTTTTAACCATACTGATATCTCAGGTGTCAATATTTGATGGTTTAAATACCTACAGTATGCAAAGTCTCTATTAAAGTTTTTAAAGCATTTTTCAATATTTTCCATAGTTAAGTAAGTCCCAATTTCAGAATTGTCACATCCACAACAGAGACTGGGTCTCATTCACTAAGCATGCGTACCCACAAATTTGTTCATGAAATATGCGCACAAAAATGAAAAACATTTTGTTTTTTTCAGTTTGTGCATTTTAATTCACAGAAATCCTAGAAAGTATGTTGATTCCCAAAAACGTATGTACTTTACGTACGTCACATCCATAATGCGTTTCCTAACTTTGCTTCATCTAAAATAGAAAACATGAGTAAAGACCAATATTATTCTGATGTCTGGACTATCATCAGGGGTTTAGGAAAATATAAACAAATGGTTCAATATTGGTAACAAATGCAATTTCTAAGAATTTACATTTAAAGTTTTGACAGCAAATGTCACATTCAGAGTTGCTCATAAGCTCTACAGTGCTACGTTGTGTTTTCATAAGCAACCCAACACATTATGATTTACATAACAATAGTCCTAATATTACCATTTGCAATTGATTGAACTGTTGTCAGCCAAATCACTCTAGATGGCTCTTATTTATGTCCCCTGAATCCCCAAACATTAAATCTGACACTATTTGAATTATGGGCCGTGTGTTTGTACCCTGACCCTGGTGAATAGCATTCAATATACACAGCTAGTACTTGTACTTTTTAATTTGTTTTTGCAATACATCAGCTGTGGGTGTAATTTTATCCACATGCTTCTGTCGTCTTTTGTAGCTCCCTGTATACCGGATCTGTTATTGAGTTTGTACTCTTATTTTAGCAGAGGAAATAAGATCCATGTGGTTGGCTGAGTGCAGGATTTTATGAGAGAATTATGAAATCTGACTGTATTGAAATCTCCCTGCCATGTTTTTCGGTGGCTGGTTGAGGAATCTCACATTCATTTAACAGACATTCTGACATTTTATCTGGGTTTGCATTAAAGCAGGCTTTCAGTATGTTTTAAGAACTACTCATGCATATGTTAGGAATGATATTGTACTTTAAAACTCACTTTGAAATAGTTAAACTGCAGGAAAGCTGCTGTTGGCTTAAAGTTACTCAGTATAAGCTAATGTCTTTAAAGGAAAACCCCACTTTTTTTGAAAATATGCTCATTTTTCGGCTCCCCTAGAGTTCAACATTTGATTTTTACCGTTTTGGAATCCATTCAGCTGATCTCCGGGTCTGGCAGTACCACTTTTAGCATAGCTTAGCATAATCCATTGAATCTGATTAGACCATTAGCATCACGCTAAAAAATAACCAAAGAGCTTTGATAGTTTTCCTATTTGAAACTTGACTCTTCTGTAGTTACATCGTGTACTAAGACTTATAGAAATTTTAAAGTTGTGATTTTCTAGGCCGATGTGATCAAGGTCTTTGCTGCTGTACCATGGCTGCAGCAGGCGTAGTGATATTACACACTGCCCGAAAATAGTCCCCTTGGTAACTTTCAATAGCAGGGGACTATTTTTAGATGCTGCGTAATATCATTGTGCCTGCTGAAGCCATTTTACAGCAGCAAAGTCCTTGATTATTACGCCAGAATGAGAGTATAGTTCCTAGCCATATCTGCCTAGAAAATCACAACTTTTAATTTTCCGTCAGTCTTAATACACAATGCAACTACAGAAGAGTCTTAAAGTTTTAAAAAGGAAAAATATAGAAAGTCGGTTACACTTTACAATAAGGTTCATTAGTTAACATTAGTTAACTACATTAGTTAACATGAACTAATAATGAACTGCACTTATAAATTATTTATTAAACTTAGTTAATGTTAAATTCAACAATTACTAATACTTTATTAAAATCTTGTTAAGGTTAGTTAATGCACTGTGAACTAAAATGAACAAACAATTAAAAGCTTTATTTCTATTAACTAACATTAACTAAGATTAATAAATACTGTAACAAAAGTATTGCTCATGGTTTGTTCATGTTAGGTAATACATTAACTAATGTTAACTAATGAACCTTATTGTAAAGTGTTACCAGAAAGTCTTTGGTTATTTTTTAGCACGATGCTAATGGTCTAATCAGATTCAATGGATTATGCTAAGCTATGCTAAAAATGGTACCGCCAGACCCGGAGATCGGCTGATTGGATTCCAAAACGGTAAAAATCAAATGTTAACTCTAGGGGAGCCGGAAAATGAGCATATTTTCAAAAAAATTAAAGTGTCTATTTAAGAATAAATAAGTATTTGTTCAGAGCAGCATTTTTCTAGCTTAGACATAGTGAACATTTTCAATGAATCAGATTTATATGACAGCTTTATCAGTGAAACAATTAGAATATAACTTGGTTGATCGGTTTATTAACAACACATGATTAGATGAGAAAAAAACACAAAGTCTGGGAAGATGATGAACAAAACAGCACAGAGTAAAACAAAGATGCTAGGTATGTGTGTGCACAGATCCACCGTCATCTCAAATTCAATTCAGACAGACAGACGTCCCTGTGGTTTATTATGTGAGGAATTTAGATATGAACTGAGAGATGGTAAAAATGAAATATACTTTAAGCTGTGTGCCCACATTTAAGGACTATAACGGTTGCATTATACGCAAGCACACACCTTCTTACTTTACTCTGTGGTCCCACCGAAAGCACATCCGCCACCTCAGTCCAGATGCTTTACAATTATCCACAATTCCCTTGGAATCATTCCTGCCTCATTCAGTTTTCATGAAAAGTAAAGCAGCTGCAACTCTGAAAAACACACACACAAACACATACATATACCGCAGGGCAGGACCCTACGTGACCCTTCCCATCTGTTATGTCAGTTTGAGATGACAGGTGTCAGTGGGACTCTCTCAGGTTAGGCACCTGAAGGCTTTATTTCAACATCACACAAAGTGTTTTGGAGCGTTTCATTCAGCTGGTTCCCTCAGACATCCCAGATGACAAAAAACTTAAGAGGAGAGAATGAGGTCCATCCCACATATGAATGACTTCTGATGTAAAGGATATCTTTTTTTTTAAGAGATGCACAGCATCATCATGAATAACGTTTTTTTTTTTCATTTTCCCAGTTTGGAGAACTTAAATATTGTTCGTGTGAATATCACAAATCAACCATGCCCCCAAAAAATGTATTAACTGTTATGTTGCTTAATTTAATATTATTATAAATACTATAATATATTTCAGGTAGAAAGAGAGCATGATAAGAAAGATAAAAGAGACTAAAGGAACTTAATTAAGAGGAGCAGAAGTGAGGGATGGCAGTGCAGTGGAGGAGAGAAGGAAGGACACAGGCAGACTGTTTTCTCCGCAGAAAGGCCTTGGACTTTAGCGAA
Source organism: Paramisgurnus dabryanus (assembly GCF_030506205.2). Lineage (NCBI taxonomy): Eukaryota > Metazoa > Chordata > Actinopteri > Cypriniformes > Cobitidae > Paramisgurnus > Paramisgurnus dabryanus. Next base: position 32,680,693 of record NC_133353.1, read on the forward strand.
ATGTTTTCAGTAATAGTTTTGTGCCTTGGAGCATTGTAAATTTTAATGAATGATAAAAAACCAATTATCAGTGGTCGCATTTTAATACATGAACCAGCCAAGTGACCTTTTCAGAGAGAACCGACAAAATGGCCCTCCAGCAAAATTGTTGTTTTTCCACCTCTGTCTCTACTCTCTTAAAAAAACAATACATTAGTAGACTTATTTTTTTCTTTTTACATTTTCTTAGGTTGACATCTTTTACAGCACATACTGTGTATGAATGTAGCTATGACTATCCCTTAAGTGCGTTATTTTAATTTAAATATTAACTTTAATTTAATAAATGTATAATTTCTCTTTATTGTAATCAGAACAGTGTCATTGAGAAAATTGTTTTCTTTTTGTTTTCTTTTTCAGATATATTTTATGACTACAATCATTCTACAGCAGAGGTCAATCAATCAATCTTTTAAGGACCCCGTAATGGATAGATAGATGGAGCAGGGACCCGCAGTGCATGTTGTATCAAATGAAGCATTTTGAGCCAAGCTTATAATAGCGTGTACAGTATATGTGTGGATTTAAATATTTTGTTATAATGGTTATGTTGCAAAGATATTAAAATGATATTTTTTGTTATATAGTCACATGCAATAAACATACTAAATAATATTAACATTTTACTGAATGTGAACTTTCATCTTAATCAAGTTTAAATGTTTGTAATTAGCCTATTAATGCACTTTTGTTTGATGCCTATTTTATTTTTATTTTTATTGGAGGACCATCACAGACCCCCAGGGTCCGGGACCCCCTGTCAAAGACTCAATTATTACAGTAATTGCTTAGATATATTAACAAAATTTAACAGTGTACATGTAGCATGTGGTGAACTTCTAAAATAGAATAAAAACGTTTTTGACAGAAGTTAACAGATTGATTTAAAGAGCACCTATCATCCGATTCACGATTTTACATTTCCTTTGGTGTGTAAGTGTGTATTAGTACATGTTAATGATATGCAAAAGGTACAAACCCAAAAGTGACGATAATGCAAGTTATCGTCTCCAACGTAAATCTCTTTTCTTGAACTACAACAAACACACGGATTGTAGGCAACAGTTTACTTCCTGGGATTGGTGATGTAGTAAAGACCGACATTATCCTAATTCCTCCCGCTTCACAGCCTGTAAGTTAACTCCTGTTAGGGAAATCTGGAGCTACAAAAATGTACGGTTTGTGGAAAATAATGTGTTTTTTAACCATTAACCACCACAGTTTATACTAATACACACCTACACACCAAAGGAAATGTAAAATCGTGAATCGGACCATAGGTGCTCTTTAAACTTTTCTACACAAAGAATCAGGAATGGTTCTGCCTTCAACGTATCCATGAAATTTCCTGATGGATTCCATCTCCCTCTCGTCCTTCTTCCATCAGCTCTTCCTGACTTCATGTGGTAGGTTTCGATTACATGTTTGTCCCTGAAAATCCACTTGGTTTCTTCATCTATTTAACATGAAGGCTGCTTTTCCTTGAAGCTATTTCAGGCTGACAAAGGAATATATTCATATCTGAGGCAAGCTGGAATTGCTTGAACTGTGACGCTGGGCTGCTCTGTTTCAGACAGACAGGCCAGATGTGAGACAGGTGAACTGATAGATAATTTGTCCCTAAGACAGCTGTGAAAAGAATCACTTTAAATGGGGATTCTGATGATCAATCCTCTTTTTATCTGGGAATAAACCGAAAACTCTTTTTTTTGCAAGGAAAATGTCTTCCTATATTTATTATGTCAAAACAAACAGATGCACAGAATACATTACTATTGTTGTAGCAATGCATAAATGCCATTGCAATCCTGTTGAAATCCTTATCTAAAGTTATTTTGGGGTAAGAGAAATCTGTAATAAGTAATACAGTTTTATACGTTTGGTACCGTCATTTCTGGCAAAATAAAAGACTCCAACTTTCTTATAATAAAAACACCCTGACGAGGCTCTAGATTGTTCAGATAAAGACCTTATTAAAAACAGGGAGATAAACACGCTTTCTGCCAAATATGGTAACTTCCTGTCCGTATCCTCCTAATGAGCTGTCATAAATATGACAGATTGCACTGAGAACAATGAGATCTTTCATATCTCAGCTGAGAGGTCTTTTGTTCAACCCCAGTTGTATTTTGGACTCCTCCAGCGTGTCAGCATTAAGGGGAAGGCCTGATTAGACACACCAGGGATGTGAAATTTCTTCAATAAAAAGACTATTGTGTGATATTGTCTCGATACAACACCAAAGCGGATATTGCGGTTTTCCTTTTACAAAAGCTCAATGGCTAAAGTGAGGCCAGAACCTTTTATCGATACACAAAAAAATCCAGTTCAATAACAACAAGACTACATTGGTTAACACATTGAACCTATTGCCTCAGAAGAGGAAATGATAATGTTGTCTTGTCATAGACATTATTAGAGGTTAAATAAATCGTATTTGTCCTAAAACTTGTCTCTTAAAGGGGTAGTTCGGCCAAAAATGAAATTAAACCCCATGATTTACTCACCCCCAAGCTGTCCGAGATGCATATGTCCATCGTTTTTCAGACAAACAGTTAATTAAATGTGAAGTTACGGGGTCCACGACCTTCAAGTCCAAAAAAGGTGCATCCATCCTTCACAAAATAAATCCAAACGCCTCCAGGATCATAAACAAAGGTCTTCTGAGGGTAATCCGCGCGGTGCTGTTGTTGAAATATCCATATTTAAAACTTTATTAACGAAAATAACTACCTTCCGGTAGGGCCGCCATCTTAGTATTCAGGACAGAGTATTAGCGTAGTGTACGCACTTTTCTTAGTGATGTATGACAAATTCGGAGCGCGGGGGCACAGAGCAGCAGCAGAGAAACCTCCGTACGCTGCGTAAAGCTCTGATCTTGAATGCGGACGCGACTAAGATGGCAGCATTACAGATCACGACCCACGGATCACAACCTACGGTTCGGCTCGCATGCGATTCGCAGATTAATATGTACATTTAAAAATAGGGTGAAAGTTGATAATTTGCACGTTTTTCAAAGGCTTGCAAATGTTAACACTTAAGTGATTTTAAACAATTTAACCGCAAAAAGTCACTAAAGTGAGCAATTTTCTGTTCGCACAGACACACATGTGGTTAAATGTGTCCGGTCCAGCTCCAATCAAACGTGATTATCTCTATGTCCTTTAAAGATCAGAACTCTTGATGTATAAATTTTAGAGAGGGTTGTGCTACTGTTTCTCATACTGTAGTCCATTAAAATACATTTGGTGAATAAAGCACTGAAAAACAACATAATTTTCACTTTATGTGGAGCTACTGTTTATGCTGCATCTTCTTCCTGATGCGCCGTTTGGGATTCGTTCTCCGGCTGTGTGTGTGCGCGTGTTTAAGTGCACTCAAAAGTGCAAACATGGAGAGACGCGTTTCAAAAAGCAAGGGAACAATCTTTCTGTTCTTGCCAGGACACATACAAACAAAATGATCTCGAAATAACGCAGTATTCTTTTTCTAATAAAAACATTTGTTGATGTTTTAAGTGTATGTATAGAGGCAGAAACCAGGTCCGTGCTTATCTTAAAGAGACAGTAACCTCATTTAACATATGTAGACTAATAATTTAAGTTTAATGTCCTAATGATCAGCCTACTTATTTGTATGTCCCACAGCTGACATGGAACATTATTAACAGGTTTGGGAACTTTATTTTTTTGTTCTAACTGGTTCAGGAATGTCAATTTTAGGGTTGAACTAAAAACCGGAAATGTTAAAATATTGTTCGGAACAAACTAATTGGGGAAAAAATCTGGTTCAAAGTCCTGGAGCTGGGCCATTTTTATGTTTGTATAACCCTTTGCAGATCAGATTATGTAAGAGGTACAGTAATTTGTTTTGCATTTTGCATGTGCTTTCATGCAAAGTGACTTTGGGCCAAATTTCCGTCTCGCTTTGATGGTTCTATAATGCAATTTTCTGTGGTGTGTTATAAGTGGTGTATGTAAATTTTAGGAGCATCTAGTGGTAAGATGGCAAATTGCAACTTACAGCTCACCCCTCAATTTCAAAACGCATATGGCAGCCGCCACAGGACAAACATTTCGTCGTCTGGGACAACATACTTTTCTCAGGCTTGTCTTGGGTCAAGTCTTTTTTTTATATATTTATGCAAGTCTGGATCGGGTAAAAATTATTCAGGTCATTTCGGGTCAGGTACATTTCTTTGGACCCGAAAAGACCTCTATTACATGTTTGTGCTGTGGAAACCAATGCAATTTTAAACTGTGGGAATGAGACTGTCTCCAGTTTTACTCAGCAATGGTGTTGAATAATGAATTTGCACATGGCTTATCTTAAAACATATTAAAAAACACCAGACATATAAACAACAATAAAAACCTGATTTTAATATCGAGCATCTGACATTGTTTTATCAGCCACTTTCAGTGCGTCGGCTTCTGTCAGACACGCACGCTTTGCCGTCATCTTTGATCCCCCTAAACCTCAGCCTTGTCCAACGGTGTATGTGTAAAAAACTTAAAATGACTAATGACTCTTACACCGGCTGTCACCTGCTGGATCCAAGGCAGGAGTTATCGTCGAAGTATGCAGCCGTGAGGCGAGGCAGGGAAAGGCTTTATCCTTGAGCAGGCGTATTCTCTGACATTGGCAGCTTCTCGCTGTTGGTGCGGCTTTAGGGCACTTTTACGTTTGCCATAAAATATGACTTTGTCTGAGCCCCATTTGTTTTGCGGTCGTTTCCCCCGTGAGGGAGGTGAGCCTAAACTACAGTGATATAGTGACTCCCGCACCCCCAGATTTCTGCTTTATGGGGCCATTAAGAAGTTCCAACCCACTTCAATTTCTTAAAGTGCTCGATAACTTAGCATGCTGCTTGTGTCGCGCTGTTGAAGTTTCAGCTTTGAAAGTTTTTGGCCAATACATAATGAGAATGAAGGCCGGTGCCATGCGCACACATACATTAAGAAATGGAAAGGGGGTGGCACCTATCACCTCACATTAGAAAGAAAAGGCAGACATTTGATTTAGATGGCTGGTTGTTTTCCATAACTCTTCACAAATTCTTCCATGCTTCTCTTTTGAAACTGCTCGATATGAAAAACAAAGATGATCAACTAGAGAGCCATATTTGAAAATGAGATAGTTGTTGATTAGCAATATTCTGGTAATGTTCTGACTGATGGGACCGTAGAGATAGAAATCCAACCCGTTCACTTTTCGAACTCATAATAATTCATACTGTTAAACAGTTCGTAAAATTGATAAATATGTATGATGGCAGAATCAATCAGGCGACACAATTTCAAATCGATAAAACTCGGCACCTGTCCACATTCAAGCAGCAATCCATTCTTCCCAAGCATAACCCTAAAGCTAACCAAGATTTTTTGCTTCAGTGGAGACAACAATATTTTTCTAATGACTGTAAATATTATAAGTATTTTACAGCATGTATATACAATTTTAACAAAGTAGAAGTGCTTTTATATAAGCTCTGCTCATTGTAGGTTATTAAAAATTAAAGTGCACCTATTTCATTTGTAAAAAACAATGTTATTTTGTGTATTTGGTATAATACAATGTGTTTGTGTGGTTTATGGTTAAAAACACATTATTTTTCACAAACCGTACAATTTTGTAGCTCCAGATTTCACTCTCTTCCTGAAACATTCGGATTTAAAATGCTCTGTGTCCCTGATTGGCCAGCTAATCTGTATGTTGTGATTGGTCTGAATCCCTCTGACGTCAGCCGTAAATGTGACGCTCCTTACCATATTTGAAAGATTTGGTTGCTAACAGGAGTTGTAAACTGTTGCCTACAATACGTGTTTGATGTATTGCAAAAAAAGAGAGAGATTTATGCTGGAGACGATAATTCGCGTCATTGTTTACTTTGGGGTTTGTATCTTTTGCATATCGTTAATTTGTACTAATACACACTTACACAACAAAGGAAATGTAAATTTGTGAATCTGACAATAGGTGCTCTTTAAATATTGAGAACCTGAGATATATTGAAATATTGATAAATAAAAATATCTGCAATAATCAAGACAAACCATTTTGAACTCCCGTTTGTAAGGTGCATCTGCTACTGTAAATGCTTAAAGGATTAGTCCATTTTCAAAAAAAAATCCAGATAATTTACTCACCACAATGTCATCCAAAATGTTGATGTCTTTCTTTGTTCAGTCGAGAAGAAATTATGTTTTTTCAGGAAAACATTCCAGGATTATTCTCATTTTAATGGACTTTAATGGACCCCAACTTAACAATTTTAATGCAGTTTAAAATTGCAGTTTCAAAGGACTATGACTAAATGATCCCAAACAAGGCATAAGGGTCTTATCTAGCTAAACAATTGTCATTTTTGACAAGAAAAATAAAAAATATGCACTTTTAAACCACAACTTCTCGTCTTCCTCCGGTCCTGTGACGCGCCAGTGCGACCTCACGTAATTGCGTAGTGACGTAGAAAGGTCACATGTTTCATATATGAAACGCACATTTGCGGACTATTTTAAACAATAAACTGACACAAAGACATGAATTGGTATCATTCCACATACAACAACGTCGGAACGGTCCTCTTTCTCCACACTTGTAATCACTGGGGCTAGTTTTGCATATATAATCCGTGACCTTTTGACGTGATGATGTATTGCGTGAGGTCTCGCTGGCGCATCACAGGAACGAAGAAAGACGAGAAGTTTTGGTTTAAAGTGCATGTTTTTTATTTGTATTGTCAAAAATGACAATCGTTTCGCTAGAAAAGACCCTTATGCCTCGTTTGGGATCGTTTAGAGACATTTGAAACTCTAAACTTTGAAAAAAACTGTTAAGTGTTGAGTTAAGTGTTAAGTGTTGGGGTTCATTAAAGTCCATTAAAATGAGAAAAATCCTGGAATGTTTTCCTCAAAAAACATAATTTCTTCTCGACTGAACAAAGAAAGACTAATCCTTTAAATGTAAAGGTAAATATAGGTGTAAATGTAATCAAATTTGTCGTTGCACATTCACTGTATAAAAAATTTAAATTTTTCTTCCACTGAAATAAACCATTCTTGTTTCTTTATACGGCCTGTCTATTGATTAAATTTAATTCCATTCTAAAGAAAAAGTTCACCTTTCAGAGACATTATATTAAAAACTGACAAAAAACAGACAAATTTTGCTAAAATAAATTAATCTGTCTGGAAATGACGTCAGAGACTCTCTTGTTTGTCTCTGTGTAAAAACATTGGTGGGTCATGAGTGGGTCTTGCTTACATCATTGCAGTACATCTGACATTGTCATCGTCCTGTTTCAAGCATCACAGTGTCATTGTTTTAAATAAATTAAATTATAGATCTGATTGATCGCCAGTTGTTTACGGCAGTTGTTTGTACAGAGAAGGGCTTTCTGGGTTGCAGTAGTTTTTGGGTGGATGATTTGGCACCTCAGCACAGCTGCTTTGTTCTGCTGGATTCGTGTGACAGCACCAGCAGTAGCAGTCGCTAGAAAGCAGAAAAAACCTCCCATCCCACTGGCAGGCGTCCAGTCTAGGAAGGTATTGTTTTCCGTAATTGTTCCGGAAAAAGAGAGAGCCAAGACAATGAAGCTAACAAGCTGTCTGGAATCTTTAATTTAAAAGCTTAGTGATGAAAACAGATTTCAATTTCGGTTCTTTCCCTCCCTCTCTGCCTCCTCCACACTTTCTCTCTCTCTCTCTCTCTCTCTCTCTCTCTCTCTCTCTCTCTCTCTCTCTCTCTCTCTCTCTCTCTCTCTCTCTCTCTCTCTCTCTCTCTCTCTCTCTCTCTCTCTCTCTCTCTCTCTCTCTCTGCAGTGTAATGTATGCAGCGAGAAGGTCATGGTGTTGTGATTCCAGTATAAGATGGGTGCGGTAGGAAACACAGTCACATAACCTCATGCTTATACAATAACGGACAGCTGGGCAAACACACATCAGCCAGTATTCCTTATTAAATGAAGTTTCCAACATTTTTACCGTTTTCTCTTATTGCAGACTGGGAATGAGAAATACAACTTGGGACATTATGCAATCCATAATCCATGTATGAGCACAGGCAGCACAGTGTTTGTTATTTAAACTTGATTGGTTTAAATTTCTTAAGGTGGAAAGAGAAAACCTCTTTTTTTAAATATAGCATAAATATAACAATAAATATAACAATCCTTGGGCCATGCATGCATGTATGAATAAAATGCATGCATAAAATGCACAAAAAGTTGCTTTTGATAAAAGTATCTGCAAAATGCATGAAATGTAAATGTAAAACATATTTTGAATTACATATGAATAGTTCAGATGCAAACCATTACTTTAATGGCAATGAAAAGGTTAATAGCCAAAAAGTGAAATGCCTTATGTTATTTTTACAAATTTTCACTTTAGTAATTTCATTGGCATTTAACAAAATTGTCCGTCTTTCACAGCAAACCCCTCTAAGTGCATACAAGTTTTGACAAAAACTTCTGCTGCTAAAAAAATCCACTTCTTTGGCATGATAGATGATAGTAAACATTGCTAAAATCTGTAAAGAGGCAAATAGAAACATTACAAATAATGAAAGTCATAATAAAAAAATAAAAAATTAGGAAACTGAACCACACATTAGGGGGCGCTGTGATGCATTTGACTGCCACATTTGTGTTGTAGCAGGTCCAAGTACTCACAAGGGACCCAAGTTTGAATGTGATGCACGGTCCTTTCACATTCGTCTTAGATGCACTTTGAGTACTTTGCTAAAAAAAATGTGACGTTTAGCGAATTCTGCCAACAAAGATGTATTCATAATGGCCTGGGTGGGATAAAGTGGATTTGAACATATGATACATCCAGAGGACATTAGGGAATATTTTGAATTCATTTTTAACTGAGGTGCCGTTTAGCGGCTTTTGCATCTGCGGTCTTCTTATTATACTTATGTATTGAACATGTTACATTTACACCATGTTAACGCTGACCATAAGTAGCAATGTTACATGAGTGCTCTCAGTGCTGTAGGTCATTAGGACTGAAATTTCTTTAGAGTGATCATTCTGTCTGGGTCCAGCTGGAATACACTAATGATTACACCTGTGAGGTTTGCAGGTGGATCAGAAATGAATATGTATCTCCACATTTGCACACACAGCTTAAATCTCTCATTCGAGGAAAAGTGTGAGAGCGCGAACACATGAGGGCTTTTATAAGCAGACAGAAATGGGAACTGCTGACGGTGAGGATTAGCTGAGGATGTGACTCTTTGTTTAACCCTTGACCTCTGAGATCATTTTGCCATTCAGGCTTAACAATGGCCGGTTCAAAGGTCTTGACCTTCTACAGGTTATTTAAACACATTGATAACTTCATTGTGTCAAGGGTTACATTTCTACATAGTTACAGAGTACTTAGAAATATTCAGTCTTTTGTCTAGGCAACTGTTCATTGTTCGAGTCCGACACACAATTATCAAGTTGTTCACTGCTCTGCTTTTTTAAATGAAGCCGCACAAACTTTACATATCAATCATATGGTTTTTGCGAGTTTAAGGTTTAGACCAGACCAGAGAAATTTGCATCCAAAATGTATGCTGATTGCAACTGATCTTTTAGCAAGTTATGATTTATTAGAAACATTCATCTTAATCTACCTTTAGCACACCAAGTGCATCTGGTATTAAAGCTACAATACGTACAATTTTCAACACTAGAGGTCGCTATTCCACAATAACACAAAACAATAACAAAGGCAAAGCTTAATGACGTTATGAAGGAGGGTGGAACGATGGGAGATTATGTTGTACCATCCAAGAACGTATGGAATTCACTTATTATAGAATAATTTCACTAAATTATGTAAACCATCATTTTGGCGTTAAATAACGACTGTTGGGATTTATTAAAGACGCGCAGTGGATCATTAGCGCTGAAAATGTGTGATCTAGTTATTTTTGCAACTGACCGTATTGCATATGCATTTCTAGGAGTTTCCCTTTCAGATGCAAAATTTATGGGAGGATAATATTTAACTCTTTCACCGCCAGCGTTTTTAAAAAAAGTTGCCAGCCAGCGCCAGCGTTTTTCATGATTTGAGTTTAATGCCTTCCAGAAAATGTTCTTCTTTAAATAAATAAACATACAATATACCAAATGAAAGAACAGACCCTCTGCTTTCAAACAAAAAAAACCGTTTCATCCTACCTTTAGTGGTTGTTTTGCAATCAGCTTTTGAATATGGGTAGGTTTTTGCAAAAACACCATATTTTGAGCAAAAATCAAAAATAATTCCATATTTGTGACGGACTTTTCATAGAGATCCCATTCAGAGCGATCTTTAAAACAGACACGGACATGCAGCCGCTTGCCATAGGGCAATACTTCCGGTTTTAAAAAGTTGCGGAGGGGCGCCACGCGGTATTGCGGAAAGACGGAAAATCTCGTCATTGGCGGGGAAGCGTTTTCTCTTAATTGACGAGATATCTCGTCAATGGCGGGGAAAGAGTTAAATGATTCTGGCAACACGGTTTACCATGGTTTCCGCGTTTGATATTACTGGTATTTGGCGCCATTATTTAACGCCAAATAAAAGCATATCTTAAATCATTTTGCGCTTGAAATGCCTGCAATTGTAATAGATAGGAGAAGGCTTGGCAGAGATCAGAAAGCACGTGGTACAAGGCAGAGGATTTTTTTAACATATTCGGAATGCCAGAGGAACATTGTTTGCCAAGCTATCTTATTTTTTATTTACTGGATGAAATAAAATTCAAGTCACACAAACTGTAAGTAGATCACCCGCAACTCATTAGCTCTGTTCATTTGCGACCCTGAACTAATTTGCGCTGCTCTTAGTAGATTGCGTTGGCCATTATGGAAATCAGTTGTTGCGCCTGTGTTATGTTAAGTAAATAACCTGCACATAATACTACTCCCATCTGCATTTGTTTTTTTGTTTTGTTTTGTTTTTTAGTAAATTTTGTAATTCTGGCCCTAAGTCACTGAAAGGGTGACAATTACAGGGGAGACAAGGAACGAGCTATTATTTACAACTGGATTTTCTCTGGATTTACATTTAAATACAATTTTAATTCTTGGGAACTTTTGGGATATGTAAGTACACATAAAATATGTCACACTGTGCAAGTGGTTTTTGGATGTTTTATTACAAAAATCATACATATTGTGGCTTTAAAATATCTTAATTAGATTAATTATCTTGTTTATATATCAAAGAAATTAAAGCCCATTTGTTTTGAGTTTCAATTCTATTTTTAATTCCCCCAATAACAGCTACATTCCTAAATGTGACCCTGGACCACAAGATCAGTCATAAATCGCACAGGTATATTTGTAGAAAAAAACTAATTGCATGGGTCAATATTATTGATATTTTTAATGCCAGAAATCATTAGGATATTAAGTAAAGATCATGTTCCATAAAGAAATTTAGCAAATTGCCTACCATAAATATATAAAAAATGCATTTATCGTTAGCAATATGTGTTGCTTTAGAGGCAATATATTTCTCAATATTCAGATTTTTTCCCTATCCTAAAAACCATACATCATTGGAAAGCTTATTTATTCAACTGATTTATAAATATCAATAAAAAAACTGCCCATTATGACTGGTTTTGTGGTCCAGGGTCAACCAGTGTTTTGCAAAAGTCTTAGTCCACCATGCCACCATTAGAGTTGTTGTTTTTGCTCTGGTATAATTAGCATGTATAATTATTTCAGTGTCTTTATTAGAATACAACCAGAAAATAAAGGACATTTGTATGCAGTATACAAAACTAAATAAAAATACACACTATAAAAAATGTTGGGCTGTTCATGGGGAAACCTAACGTTGGATTTATTTCAACCCAAATACTGGGTAGCTTCAACCCCATAATTGGATACCAGCAACCAAGCATAGGGATATTTAACCAAAAGTTGGGTTTTGTATATATTTACCTGGCGCTGGGTTAAAGTGTGAAGTAGTGTGATTACACTTGACCAATAGCAGAAACCTGCAGGATCTCTTAAACCTAAATGAAATAAAATGTCCTAATTTCTAATTTAAATCTAATAACTTCATGACTTCAGTGTCCTCTAAAGAGTTCAAGATGTGTTTAGTGCCAAGAGAGGTCAACACTAAATATGACTTACCAGAAGTATCCATTTTGTTCTGTCTTCCATCAGGTCCATACGACTAATAATCCGGTTTTAAAACTGTGTTAAACCTTTTTCTTAAAGGGGACATTTTACAAGACATTTTTAAGATGTCAAATAAATATTTGGTGTCCCCAAGTTCTAGCTCAAAATCTCATATAGATAATTTATTATAACATGTTAAAATTGACACTTTGTAGGTGTGAGCAAAAATCTGCCAATTTGGGGTGTGTCCTTTTAAATGCAAATGAGCTGATCCCTGCACTAAATGGCAGTGCTGTGGTTGGATAGTGCAGATTAAGGGGCGGTATTATCCCCTTCTGACATCACAAGGGGAGCCAAATTTTAATTACCTATTTTTTCACATGCTTGCAGAGAATGGTTTACCAAAACTTAGTTACTGAGTTGATATTTTTCACATTTTCTAGGTTGATAGAAGCACTAGGGAGCCAATTATAGCACTTAAAACATGGAAAAAGTCAGATTTTCATGATATGTGCCCTTTATTGGACCCACCCCATGTGTAGTTTCAGTCTTCACACCCGCAGTCCATTTAGTGTATGTGTATTGATTGAACACAAACTATATCAGACTTTCTTTGATCTACTAGCTTTTTATTATTGTACTGTAAAAGGGAAAAAGTCGAGGCTTCCCAACTCTCTGAGAATCCCACAAACCTCCTCAATGTTTCTGGAGGCGGGCCTGCCCACGACTGCACTTTTATCTTTGGCTGTGCCGCCACATGACATCATTTACATGGCACACTAGTTAAACTATTTAAAAGCAAAACAAGCTGCTTTATTTGTCATTTACTTTCACCTATTGTTTTCCTGTCAGCATGAGTCATCCACATGGAAGGACTTTCTATAAACGAGGGTTAAAATGATGAGGAGCCGGATAATAGGAGCGCATGTAGAAAGACGGTGGAAACAAGCAGTTCGTAATTAATATATTTGTGCATCCCGCTTTCTACAGACTGAAACCATTCACTCACTCAAGAAGCCATTCACACGCACACCGACCCTCAGACCTCGCGTGTAATTACCTATCCATCCTTTCCTAATTACTGCCATTCATTCTTTATCAATACGAGTGACTGGTAACTACTCACAACATACACCCACACTATGAAGCAGACTCGTAGTCGTAGGGTGCAGGTGCGAAAGAGATAGAGATTAACACACAGTCACAGCTCATCAAAGCCAACAAATGACAGCAATAAAGTTATTAAAATCCAACACGCATGAAACAGTGAGAAACATCTCATATTCATTAAGATTCATTTAAATAAATCAACTTTAGTGTCTGACTTATTTTGATCTAAGTGCATCAACAAGCTTCCTAATTAGATCATTTTTAATTTAGTATATATAGGAACTAAATTTTGTTCTAGTTGATCGACTCACATCATGTTATGTGGTGTTATTAACATGATCATTCTTTATTTTTTCCGTCTCCCCTTCAAGCACCAGAAATCCCCTCATCTCCCATAGCAACGGGCTAATGAGGGCTCGCCATGGCAGAGGTGTCACCGCCCGCTGCCTGTCATCACCATCGCCATGGCGATCGGTTGCCCCATCCTCCACGACCGCCAATCAGACAAAGTGTAGCCCTGATCGATAGGGCTGTGCCTCGGGCTGACGTTTCCCACAGCTCTTTGAGATAAATGAGAGAGACGGACAGCTCGAGTCCAATAACAACACAGCACTTTTAGTGGTCAGTTCAGACTATCTTTGTCACATGATTTATGCGAGGCGAGATTAATTTAATCAAGATAAAGTGGATTGTTTGCAAGTGTATGAAGTACGAACCAACCAGACTTGCGTTAGGTCATCGTTGCTGGAGAAATTAATGTGTTTCACTTTGCATTTAGGTCACTATTATTTTTTTTATAAAAATTACAACAGCACAGTTTAGTGGTAATTGATGTATTACACCCAAGCTGGTCCTGTATCAAACTTTTGGTTTGACTTTTGTGATTAAACACTATTTGCCACAGATGCAGACAGGAAGATCAAACTCTGATTTATTGCAGCTCAGTCTCATGCGGTCATGTGACAAACCATCATACGCCAATGTGGCCCCAGAAAGAATTGTTTGTGAGTGTTTGCCTATTTAGAAAATACAATGTACTGTATTAAAACTAATACACATTATAAAACATTTTCATATGTTTATTTACTCATTAAGTGCAATTTATATTTTTGCATGTAGGACCTAGGCCATAGCCTATATGCTGTAGGCTACACGACAGTTTTCATTTATATTTCCACATCAATGTTTGCTTCGATCACCCATGCAGATCGCTACTAGGCAGTGTCCACAGGCATGTTCCAGCATCGAGGCAAAAGCCAAAGAAGAAACGGATGTTGTACCTTTTTGGAAAAAGATCAGACGTGATGGAGTTAAACAGACTTGCTGAGGTTTTAAATAGCTCCTCAACCTGGTACATTATTGTTTTTACCGTCGCAAGGGGAAATGTGAAGCAGATCATTTTGGCCTAGGAGAGGGATTCTAAAAGACCAATCACAGCGCTTGCAGTATGCAAAGCATTGATGCGTTGTTACATTTTGGGAGAGGTGCACATCAGGCTACGCCATAGGCTACTGCCGTTGGTGTATGAATGAGTGAGTGAATGGGTGAATGTGAGGCAAACTTGTGCTTTGGATGACCATAGGTATGTTAAAAGTGCAATATAAATGCAGTCCATTTACTGCATAGGGTTTGTGTCTCTGCGTAGGCTACGCCATACAATTGGCGGAAAAGTATAAAGCCAACCTTAGAGCCACTCGCTATAGTCAATATCAGCTGTGCGCGCTTTTAATAGTGCTATTTACAAAGTGCTATTGACAAACTTGCTATCATTTATTTATTACACACCAATTTAGACATGATATTGTCAGTAGTCAGTAACTTAGTGTGTACTGTAAAGCCAAAATGTCAGACAGAATAAATGGTCAGATAAACGAGGGTGAAATTTGAAAAGAGGAAGATTTTTGAGACATCAGTTTGTAATAAATCCAGCAGAAAAATATCTCCCAAGGTGGTAACTGAATGCCAACCATGATCTCAAAAATAAATCACTTAGATCAGAAGTTATGCTCAAAACGGTATCACCTTTATTTATGATGTTTTTACATCGATTGTAACATTTGATACAACTCTCTGCAACATTCCTTGGTCAATACGATGCCATTATCCTCAATAGAAATCCATATTTATGCTTTTGATGAGCTCTAACTGCCATTGATGTGGCACGGTCCCTTCTGTTCTTTATAATAGATGTCTTTTTAGAGGTTGTGAATTTTGGTGTGTCTATACAGTTAAGTTCATCCAAGCTCTGCCAATCTTATGGCGCGTTAAATAATAATGACTACAGCGCGTTTACAGTTTTTTTGAATTGCTAAAACACTAACCCCCAATCTCTGAACCAAATTCATAGTGGCCTAAACCCATTTGTCAGATCATGCACTCTTTTTGCAAAATTCTAAACACAAACTTCTCACTAAAACACACATTTCACACTGCAATGCACTTGTTTTATAAATACTAAACACATGCAGGCAGAAGTTGAACACAACTAAAACACCATTATCATCGAGTAAACACAACAACTCAAAATTCTACACGCTTTTATCTAATGGTATTTTTTACCAATTGTGTGAATTGGAAAAAAGTCTGAGAGGCAGATGAAGAGTATGAGGAAGAAAAGGACACCAGAGACAATGCAATTGGCAAAATTTGCAGTTGGATTGCTGACTTTTTACAAAATACAAGTGCTGCTTACAGTAATATTGAAAACTTACTATTACTTGCAGTACTTACAGTAAAGTATTCACTATATTCACTGAACTAAACTTGTGATTACAGTAATAGAGATTTTTAACAGTATTTGTCAAGTGTGTTGTTATGTACAAGAAACATGTATTTTTCTGTAAGCAGATCTCCTGGATGTTGTGTTTTCCATTTTTTAAGGTAGTGTCTAATGGATGCTTGTAGTGTTTTATAGTATAGACTTATGTGTGTATGATTTGAAAGCTTAGTTTGATTTTGAGTACAAGTGAAAGGGTTTTGAAGCAATTGTTTGATTTTGCTAGAAGAGTCAGGGGTTCTGTGAATTTTGTTTAAAATTGGGATTTGTGTTTAAGGTTTTGAGAAAATGAGTGATGGTTTCTAAAAATGTGTTTTAGCAATTCAGAAAAACTGTAACATTGGCATTGTAACACATAGAGGTGAAAAGAAAGCTAAGATCTCTATGCATTGTGTACCGCACTGTCAAAGTTCATTTTGTTCTACTGAAAGAAGGGTTTTCTGGTGGAAGTGTGCGCTTGTGTCAAAGATCTTCTCTTTGACAATGATGCATTTTGACAAGAGAGGAACTCGAGGGACTTTCAGCATGAGGAGCTTGCTTTCACCGTGTGTGTGGGTGCATTGTGTGTGGCAACTTTGTTTTTGTGTGTGTGTGTGTGTGTGTGTGTGTGTGTGTGTGTGTGTGTGTGTGTGTGTGTGTGTGTGTGTGTGTGTGTGTGTGTGTGTGTGTGTGTGTGTGTGTGTGTGTGTGTGTGTGTGTATGTGTGTGTGTGTGTGTGTGTGTGTTTTCCCTGGTTCAAATAACATATGAAGAGCTCAGATTCAACCCTCTATGTGCGTTTGAGATGTTTTTTTGTAGATTGGCATTTTTATCACACTTTTAAAGGGGTCATAGCATTAAAATCAGACTTTTTTCATGTTTAAGTGATATAATTGGGTCCCCAATGGTTCTATCAACCTAGAAAATGTAAAAAAAGAACAACCCATTAACTTAGTTTGGGTAAGCCATTCTTTGCAAGCATGTGAAAAATTAGATTTTTCAGATTTTGCCTGTTTTGTGACATAGGTAGCAAGGCCAATTACAATAATACTGCCCGTTAATCTGCACTATCCAACCACGGCACTGCCATTTAATGCGGAGAGAAAGAGAGAGAGAAAAAATTATTGACAGCACAATTGAGTTTCAATTTCAACAATTTTAGAAAGTATTTGATAGATGTATAATACGTGCTGAGAGAATTGGTTAATATTAGATATATCAGCCAATAATCTTTCATATCGGTTGACAAAAGCAATTTTTTACACTATCTGCCAATAATTTAAAAACAGGCAATAGTTATGGCCAACATATACTGTCAAATAAAAGTAAATGCAATGAATTTAAGCTCTGTGTATAGAAAATGTAAAGAACCATCACTAGTTAAATGTTCTTAATGGTAATTTAATTTAACTTGATTTAATTAAGTTCACTGAAAAAAATTATTCATTCAATTTACTCAATTTTTTAGGGTAAGTGGTTGCAATCAATTTATTTAAGCAATATTTAAACAAAAAAATTAAAAATATTAAGTAAAAATAAAATAAATTAAACTTTTGTTTAAATGTAGCTTAAATAAATTGATTGCAACCACTTACCTTAAAAAATTGAGTAAATTGAATGAATAATTTTTTTCAGTGTTAATATAACCACCAAACCACAGTATGCATTAAAGGGCACATATTATACTTTTACACATATTATACTTTTTATTAGTTTTTATAAGATGTTATAAAAGTCTCCGTTGTGCCTGCATGTGGGTAAGAGTGTGTACCTTTAAATGCAAATGAGCTACAGCTCCTTACTCCCTTAACACCAGATAGTGAGCGCTTTTGGTTCAAATTAGATTTGTAAATGCAGTCTGGGATAATAGTATTATTTTGAAAAGCTTTTGGGTAAAGTTAACCAGTCAGTCAGTGGCTGTGGTCGGGACTATGTTAGTGTGACATCACAAAAACAAGAGAATCAAAACAGCATGTCTAATGTGACTAATGAGCTTTGGTTTAAAGGTGATTAAAAAAGAAAGAGAGGGTGGATTTTTTATATTTTAGGGTTTGTGTGTTCACACACTACCAACACACATTTATGTCCAAAAACCTTATAGAAGTGGATTTTGAATAATATGGACCCTTTGACTGCATTATCTCCAAATGTCCTATTTGTTTATCTTTAATGTTGCTTTTTTGTGTCATGCCTAAGAATGTAATTTTAATTATTAATGTATAGCAAGAGATGCAAAAATTGCACTGATTAACTTAATATATAAGAAGAAGTTAAACAGAGAGATGCTGTCTTTTCCCTGTCTCTCTCTTACGCTCTCTCAGTTTCTCTCGTAAGACAGGTGGTATCACCCAAGACCTCCCAACTCTGCCACTCGACACAAAGTCGTCCATCACCACAGCAACAGTGCCTGTCATTGCCTGGGAAGCGAGGGACTGCCGGGGCAGATGGGAAGAGAGACGGCTCAACTGGCCTTCCAGCATCAGGTGGTTTGGGAATGATAGAGAAAGAGAGATCGTTTTTTCTCTCACTTCAAGAATTTTAAAAGAAAAACGGCTTTCATTTTGATGTGCGGAGAGATGGCAGGTGTTTCTGTGACCGGTGCTCTCATCTGGGAACTCCAGACCGAAACAAACTGAGCCAAATGTGACCCTCTGGCCCACAATACAGACGCCCTAAACAAGAGTCAAATATACTTTCTGAAAGGATTGGGTTGTTACTCACTGGACTGTGGAGTTTGCTGTGTACTCGTGGAGATGTTTTGGCAGTCTGTTGGTTCTGTATAGCTCAGTGGTCAAGCATTGCGTTAGCAGAACAAAAGGTCAAGGGTTTGAATCCAGGAAAATAAACATACTAATAAAAAATGTATACCTTGTCATGCACTGTAAGTTGCTTTGGATGAAAGCATTTGCTGAATGTGTAAATGTATAAATGTTGGTGTGGTTGTGGGGACTGCAAAAAAGCGTACCAGCTTGATCAAATCCAACTTTGGTTGTTAGTTTTTTTTAATTTATTGGAGACATTTGAAAGGAGAATTACTCATCAAACCCATTACATGACACACCACTGAGACAAAGAAGCGACTGTATTCAGTAAATGTCTGATTGAACCACAATGCAAAGAGGAGGACAGGAGATCCTTTGTTCTTTCAGCTGTCAAGTTTTCCAATTCATCGCTCAGCTAAATATGGGATCGGAGAGACCAGGACTCATGCTAATATCTCAGAAGTAAACATGGTAGATTTTTGAAAGTCAGTTTGTGACTAAAGTCATAGCTACATAAAAACTTAAAGGGACACTCCACTTTTTTTTTAAATATGCTCATTTTCTAGGTCCCTACATGGTTAGACCATTAGCATTGCGCTAAAGTTGGGGTGGTACCACTTTTAGCATAGCTTAGCACAATCCATTGAATCTGATTAGACCATTAGCATCACACTCAAAAATAACCAAAAAGTTCAGATATTTTTCCTATTTAAACCTTGACTCTTCTGTAGTTACATCTTGTACTAAGACTGACGGAAAATTAAAAGTTGCAATTTTTTACGAAGATATGGCTAGGAACTATACTCTCATTCTGACGTAATAATCAAGGACTTTGCTGCTGTAACATGCCTGCAGGAGGCGCACTGATATTACACAGCACACGAATAGTCCTCTGCCATTGAAAGTTACTAAGGGGACTATTTTCAGCTGCTGCGTAATATCATTGCGCCTGCTGCAGCCATGTTACAGCAGCAAAATCTTCGATTATTACGCCAGAATGAGAGTGTAGTTCCTAAACATATCGGCCTAGAAAATCGCAACTTTTAATTTTCCTTCAGTCGTAGTACACGATGTAACTACAGAAGAGTCAAGTTTTAAATAGGAAAAATATCGAAACCCTTTGTTTATTTTTTAGCACGATGCTAATGGTCTAATCAGATTCAATGGATTATGCTAAGCTATGCTAAAAGTGGTGCCACCAGACCCGGAGATCCGCTGAATGGATTCCAAAACGGTAAAAATCAAATGTTTAAGCTTTAAGGGAGCTGTAAAATGAGCATATTTTCAAAAAAAGTTGTGTGTCCCTTTAAATGTTCTAGTAAGAAATAAATATCTGACCCTGTCTGTGGCTAAAGTTTCATAATCAAATGATCATTGATCTTTATATAATCATTATAATCCCCAAGAGCTAAACTAAATTTCACTTTGTTAACAGTGCTGTCCCTGAGAATACTAACAGTGGATTATGGGTAAATTTCCCTCTGATAACCTATTATAAATGTAAGCCTGCTGTCTTTCATACACGTCCAAATGAGATAATATAAAATAATGTTAACAAAAATAATGCAAACACATGCATTGGCTGCTAAAATACTGTTTGTGTGTTTTATGCTTTATTGTTCCCATCATTCTTTCATCTTTTCTTATAAATGCTGCATAGGAGAAAATTACAAGTTGTAAATATGAGCCATAAAAGTTTACAGTTTTGTACCTACCCAAACCAAAGCAGGAAATCTGATTTATCCCAACTCAAACACAAGAGCTACAACATGTTAAAAAACAAGATACTACTTAATCAAATGGGAATTGGGTTAGATAAAAAGAGATCAGATGCAAAACCATCCAAGTGAATCTTGTTTTCTCAGGCTCTTAATGGAGTCTGCCAACAAATGGGAATAAGTGAATAATATGAAGCGAAAGTATTTGATGAATGTTTAATACCTGCCGGGAGCATTCAGTTAAAGGTGCCAAAGAATGCATTCACAAAATATTTAAATAGTTAAATTGTTCTCTGATATCTACATAGAAAGTCCATTTACAACCCTAGGATCTGCCCCCAGAAATTATTACCTTATTTGAAATGGTCATGAATAATAATGTTGAGCTCTGCTCTGATTGGCTGTTTCTCAGAGCAGTTCAGTACCTCTGTGTGTGTGAAAACACCTTCTGTTTGAGTCTCTATCAGACAAAGATAAAAAGTTTGAGATAATCAATTGTTTGGAGATGGTTAATAGACGTTTCTGAATGGTAAGTTTGTGTTCTTTCAATATGGACCTGCAAAACGTAACTATAATGCCTAAACGCTACCATATAGCATTGATTAGCATATAGCGCTACATCACAACTTTTTTGCAACATTGCAATTAATTTAATGTGTAATTTAATGTTGGGAACATACATCTCGACTGTAACGTTACAATTGGTGTTATGGTGTTGAGATTGGCCTGTTTTCCAGCGGTCTTGGATGCACACGGTTTACATAAAAAGGAGGAAAGGCTAACAATATGTCATTACCATGAACAGAACTCTTATTATTCATCTAGTTTTACATTCTACGACACCTTTAACATCTTTATTTCATTTTTGATGGAGGTGGTGTTTAGCGTTTGCATCTGAGCTCATCCTATTGTGACACAGTGTTGTCTTCCATTGCTGTTAGAAAGAGACATTTTTGACAGGGACACAATGAAAGTTGAACAGAAATATGGATGTGATTTAACGAGTGTAATTTAGGTCATTGTGTGATAGATACAATGTGTCTGTTGTTGGTCGCTGTTCTCTCTGGATGGCCTCTTTTGATCAAACAGGCGTCATTGACAAAGAAATGGACCGAGCACCTTTGACTTCAGGCCTCTTTGAAGAAGAGATGAAGCGAGAGCAAACAAGTACGAGTGATGGTCAAGAGATCCGAGGTTGAACTGTTCTGATTCAGGATAGAAGTGCATGCTGGGAAAATTCTCCAGTACAACTTTCCTTAATTGTCACTTTTGAGTGATGCTTAAAGAAGTTTAGGAAAAAATGAAGACCATGGACTGATGCAACAGAATTGAAATATGTACAAATATGTAATCCTGTCTGTGAAAACCCAGCTTAAGTCAATTCTGTGATTTGGCATTTTTTTACATAAAACCAACCTACTTCTGTGAAAATATAATCTTGATATCTATTGAGTAAGGTCATGTCAAAGATTGAAATCAGTGAGTGAAATGATACTAATGATGCTACTAATCTCATCCTTAGATAATGATACTTGGATTTCACAGACATGGTCACATACTAATAGTAAAATTTAAGCATGACCTCAGTGTTTTGTGTTTGTTTGACCAATTTTTAACGTATGCTAGAATAGAAGAGCTGGTAACAATGACGTTTAATCTGATGCCACCGGGCTTTTTATTCATTCGATTTTATCACTTACAATAGTAATGTCGGCAAAGATGAAGCTAAATAGTCAAATTTCAATGTTGCATAGAAGGTTGGATATTCTGTGAAATATATAATGGGGCGATTTTAGTCATTAGTTTAATGAAGGCCTAATGGGTTCGTTTTCTGCAGCAGGCACCTTCCTGTCTGTCAGCTTTCTAATTTTGTTTTGTAAAGACCCAAGCTATACAATAAAAAATACTGGATTTTTAAAAATCCAGAGATGGGTCAAAGGACAAACCCAAACCACTGGATTGTAATTTAACATATGCTGGTTTGTTTGAACCCAAAATGAGTTGTTTTAACCCATTGTTGGGCAAATATAAAAATTTTCTAGGTTCATTTAACCTAACGGCTGCATTTGTCTCTTTTTGACTCAATGCTGAGTTTAAAAAAAAGTTCTAGCATTTTTAAAGTGTAAAGACAGGGAGACACCAAACCGATGCCAACAAAGTAGTGCAAACTGTGAGGTCGGCTAGCATTGCCTTTTTCCTGGCGTGTCTGGGTGGAAAGTTGCCTTAACACATAACAGACAGTAGGAAAAAGCATGTCTGTTCTGCACCTGAGATAAGTTTACGTGCCAGCAAGTGGAAGTAGTTACAAACATAAACAAAGCAGTACTCGCTTACCAGTTTTACACAAATCTTTCTCACCACAGACGGATTCATGATATCGGGTCGCTCAGCCGCTGATGCTTGCTATGCTTCTTAATGAAATATGGTGAAATGCCGCTATCCAAAAGCCAGAGGGCGCTCTCGTGCAGAAACTCAATATGAGACGTAGAACCATACATACGCAGCTCCAGGAAATGGCTTAAGGATATATTTATATTGCTGTTGATAAGGACTTACTGATCAAAAGCTGTAGTACACGAAATAACGTTAGCTGTGAATAATATCGCCCGTGCGATTCAGAATAGTTATCGTCCACGTATTATTAGTGTATATCAGCAATTATTGGTGCACCCCTAATTCGTAATGTCTGATGAGCCATAACATTTTGAAATATTAATGCATTTAAATAAGAGATCCAAACAATGAGTTTTTCGTTCGGCGCATTCTCTGTCTTTACTTTGTCGTATGCTTGCTTCGTCACATCCATTTTTTTTCTTGCGCCCTGGTTGGCTATGCGAACAGCCAATCGAAATGATCAGACTTCCAAACAAGTGCCACCGCCAATAGAGTGCCGCAGTGATAATGTATTTTTGTAAGCCAATCCGGAAGTTAGCGGGACACTGGTTCCCTCGCAAAGAAGGCAAGCCCATTCATTTTTCCCATAGACTTTTAGATTGTCGCAAAGCTCAGTGTGTAACAAAAGTTTATGACTTTTGTATTTTAATATCAAAATGTAGTCTTTTATATTTCTAGTAAATGCATTTACACTTCAAAATTCATAATATTGGTATTCATCTGTGAAGTTTAACATGTTGGACAAAACGTGTAAGTATCTTTACCTTTTGTGAAACACAGAGCTTATTTTTTGCAATAATCTAGAATGAACGGGAATTAAAGGACTTGAAGGGGTTTTTTGTAAGGGGATAAGTGTCCTGCTAACTTTCGGGTTGGCCTACAAAAATACGTCATCCTGCGGCACTCTATTCGACATGATGAATCGGCCAAAAAAAGCAGTGAGTGACTTTAGCAGAAAAAAAAAATTAAGTCAAACAGCAGACGACTCTGGGCCGGATCTGCACTGGATCTGTGCCAATGTCAGCAGCTCCGGTGCAGATCCGGTGCAGATCTGGCCTGGATTCGTCTGCTGTCTGTTATGACTTTTAAAACCTGCCTGACCGCCGACTATCTACTTGGTGTGCACTGGGCTTGAGAATTGATCAGCGAAATGTTTAATAGATTGAGTATATTTCGAATTAAATGGCTTATGGAATCACTGTAAGATCGACAACATCGCAGGGGTAATAGAATAGCATTGTTTTTGTTTCAAGGTTAATATCATGCATAATTAAAATTCCAATTATCTGGCTGGAGGGTTATTCTGAGCTATCTCATGAATATCAAACCGTACAGACAGCAGACAGCGTTCGTGCGGTTATTTTCCAAGACTGAAGCGGGCACACATTAACTTCGCTCTCCATTTAAAGGCCAAGGTGCTCTGAACCTGAGAAAAAGGCTGACGACAGGTGTGAAAATGACTGGAGCTATGGAGAGAGATGGAGTGTGTGTCGAGTCTTGGGCGGGTACTGTAAGTGTAGCCAACTGACCTTTGCATTTAAGTTTTATGAAGTGATCAAGCACGTTAGGACTGAATTCAGCCGGTTGTAATGCAGTCTGCAGCTGATTGGCTTTTTCTCTGTCTGGCTTTCTCTGTTTTTGAGGAAACAAGTGAAGGGAGCGTTTTGTAATGTATGTCTCGCATTTACAGAAGCGAGATCCTATAAATGGCTTACAGGTGTGCAGAACAGAGAACGAATGAAGAGAGAGAGAGGGAGGCAGGGAGTAATTGTGAGCCACTTAAACACAGCAGAGGCTGATGATGAAAGCAAATCTAGACTGACAAGTCTGTGGCTGCTTCAGAGTACCAAATACTCTGAACACACAATAGAATCCTGATTGAGAGAGAGAGAGAGAGAAAGAGAGAGAGAGAGAGAGAGAGAGAGAGAGAGAGAGAGAGAGAGAGAGAGAGAGAGAGAGAGAGAGAGAGAGCATATATTTAGAAGGAGGTTTGCAGTAAAGTGGCAGAGTGAAGTGAGCAGTCCTTTCAGCAGAGAAATGCTAATTCTTCTCTTTCTGTTTGCTGCTGATTAGTCATCGAAAGAAAGTGTGGTAAAATCTCTCTGCATTTGTGTGCATATTTACTTCATTATTAAAAGTGTGGGTGAACCAATGAGCTGCATGGATGTGTGTGTGTGTCCTTTGCTTTTTACACACACTACTAAAATACAGGCTATATGAGTGAAAAACGTTACAAAGTGGCATTTTACTAGTTTAAGGTAAGACTTCACTGACAGGAAGACATACAGATAGATGCAGGCAGGCAGGCAGATAGATGGACAGAATGACAGACAGACAGACAGACAGACAGACATATGGATGGACGGGCAGACAGATAGACACCGGCAAAAAGGCAGACAGACAAGCAGATAGACGGATGGACAAACAGAGACGGACAGGCAGATAGATGGACAGACAGTTAATAGACACAGACAGACAGGCAGGCAGACGAACGAACAGAGACAGACAGACAAAGATGGGTGGATGGATGGGCAGACAGAAAAACTGAAAGATAGACCCAGACAGACAGACAGGCAGATAGATGAATGGACAGACAGACCCACAGGCAAATATACAGACAGATAGATAGACCAACAGACAGGCAGATAAATAAACAAAGACAGAGACCGACAAACAGACAGACCAACAAACAGGTAGGACAGACAGACAAATAGAAACAGGCAGACAGGCAGATGGACAGACAGACTGACCGACCAACAGACAGGCAGATAGGCGGACGGACGGACAGACAAATAGATAGACAGTGACAGACAGACAGATAAATAGATACAGACAGACAGACAGAGACGGACATACAGATAGATGGAAAGACAGACAGACCGACCAACAGACAGGCAGATAGATGGACAGACAGACAGAAACCGACATACAGATAAATAAATACAGACAGACAGACAGAGACTGACAGACAGACAGACCGATCAACAGAAAGGCAATTAGATGGACGGATAGACAAAAAGATAGACATAGACAGGCAGGCAGATAGATGGACAGACAGACAGAACCCGACAGATAAGCGGATTGACAGATAGGTAGACAGATGGACAAACAGAGACGGACAGACAGATAAATGGACAGACAGACCAACAGACAGGCATATAGATGGACGGACAGACGGATAGACTGACAGACAGACAGACCGACCAACAAATAGGCAGATAGATTGACAGACGGTATAGGTGGACCAACAGAGCCCGACATAAAACAGATATGGGCAGACGGACGGACAAATTCATAGACACAGACAGACAGGCAGGCAGATCGATGGACAGACAGACAGAAACCGACATACAGATAAATAAATACAGACAGACAGACAGACCGAGACTGACAGACAGACAGACCGATCAACAGACTGGCATATAGATGGACGGACAGACGGATAGATTGACAGACAGACAGATAGACGGATGGACAGACAAAAAGATAGACATAGACAGGCAGGCAGATAGATAGACAGACAGACAGAGACTGACAGACAGACAGATTGACAGATAAATAGATAGACACAGACACACAGACAGGAAGATAGATGGACAGACAGACAGACAAAGACCGACAGTCAGACACACTGACAGACAGATAAATAGATAGACACAGACAGACAGACAGACAGGCAGGCAGATAGATGGACAGACAGACAGAGAACGACAGATAGGTGGATGGACAGATAGGTAGACAGATTGACAAACAGAGACAGACAGACAGATAAATGGACAGACAAACCAACAGATAGGCAGATAGATGGACAGACAGTCAGATAGGCGGACCAACAGAGCCCGACAGAAAACAGATATGGGCAGACAGACGGACAAATTCATAGACACAGACAAACAGGCAGGCAGATAGATGGACAGACAGACAGAGACTGACAGACAAACAGATTGACAGACATATAAATAAATAGACACAGACAGACAGGCAGGCAGACAGATGGACAGAAAGATTAACAGATAGATAAATATATAAAATAAATAAACACAGACAGACAGATTGACGTATGGACAGAAAACAGATATGGGCAGACAGATGGACAAATTCATAGAAACAGACAGGCAGGCAGGCAGGCAGATAAATAGACAGACAGACAGAGACCGACAGATTGACAGACAGATAGATAGCCACAGACAGACAGGCAGGCAGGCAGACAGATGGACAGACAGACAGAGATCGATAGAATAGATAGACACAGACAGACAGGCAGATAGATAGACAGACAGGCAGATTGACCAAAAAATGACGGGTAGACAGACAGACAGACAGGCATGTAGATGGATGAACAAACAGACACTTTTTCTTCTACATAAAAATTAGGAAATTAAAAAACAAAGAATAGGCCTAGATGATCATAATCCAGATTTACATTGTGGAGGAATCCTGAAAAATTTTAACAAATCAAGCATACACACATACTAAGATCTAGGATTTTTTATTTTGACGTTTTCATTTTTTAGATATCTGTTTCCTGTTGGCTTGGTAAACCTATTTAAATGATGCCAGGGGTCCACCATCCCCTTTGGTACCATCTGGCCTATAGCAGAGATAGTCAGTTTAACCTCGTCAATCCAAGTGAAACACACACACACACACACACACACACACACACACACGGGAACACACATCAACATGTACACAAGTGTATACATCGATTCACCCACACCCACCAGCAGGTAGGAGCAGTGCCGGACCATCTGCTTTCCCGTCCATGCAGCAAATCTCCAAAGATCCATCTCTCTCTTCATCCAACACATTTAAAGAGCTAGATATAGCAAATATAAATGTCAAATTTACATACATTTATTTCACAAACGTTTCCATCAGGACCATGTATGCAGCATGAGCATTTGACCTCTGGCCCTCCCTCTTCACTAAGCACTAATGCTTTATTCTCTCTATACTTTGGCTCTGACTCCATCCATTTCTTCTGTCTATAACTTAAGCCCTGCAGCCCAGGCCTGCACTTGAGTGGATTGTTATAATTGAGTTTTTAAGTAATTATAGAAGACCTAATGTATCTTAAACGGCCTCTAAATTAAGAGTAACGATTACTTACGCTCACTTTACACAGGCTGGCGGCACACGAACTTCAAAAGCCCACCGTCTGTATAATTTGCTAAACCTTTTTGATTTTTCAACGAGCAGAAATAAGAAGCAATTTTTTGTTGGACTTTGTATATACCAAGGATTGAATAAGAGCCCTTGGAGGAACATCAATGAACACTTGATGAAACTGCACAGCCAAACAAACGGTACGGTAAGAGGATATTTGACATTGCTGTCCAAACCCGCTTTCGGAAACACTCAGAAATGTACAAATCAGCAAAGGTTACCATTTAC
Source organism: Paramisgurnus dabryanus (assembly GCF_030506205.2). Taxonomy (NCBI): domain Eukaryota; kingdom Metazoa; phylum Chordata; class Actinopteri; order Cypriniformes; family Cobitidae; genus Paramisgurnus; species Paramisgurnus dabryanus. The sequence goes on from NC_133353.1 coordinate 32,708,995, forward strand.
TGTCATTGCATAATTTCAAATGGGTTTGGAACAACATGGGGGGGGGGGTGTTGACACAATTGCCACCTTTCTGGTGATCTCCTTTTAAAGAGCACCTATTGCACCTATTCACGTTTTTAAATTTCCTTTGGTGTGTAAGTGTGTATTAGTACATGTTAATGATATGCAAAAGGTACAAGCCCTAAAATCAACGATGATGTTATCATCTCCAATTTGGACAACAACAAACACACGGATTGTAGGCAACAGTTTACTTCCTGGGATTGGTGATGTAGACAAGACAACATTATCATAATTCCTCCCGCTTGGACTCACAGCCTGTAAGTTAACTCCTGTTAGCATTGCATTGTGAGCTAATCTTTCAAACATGGTAAGGAGCGACACATTTCCGGCTGAGGTCAGAGGTATTCAGGCCAATTACAATGTATAGATTAGCTGGCCAATCAGGCACACAGAGAAGGGAGAGCGATTCTCGAGCAAGCAACACACACTAAACATTATCTCACTTTCTCTAGATAACTTATGTTCCCTTTCAGTCGGTCACTACGACGTCACTTCGTGACCGACGAATTGGGAACTCGCTTAGAGAGACCAATCTGCTTCGAATACTACTAAAACGCCAATGAACTTGGCATTGAGATATTTGCATAATGCTGGCGCCGCCCCGCCAGGTGCGTATATAAGCAGCAGGTGCAAATAGGGAAATTAGCTTTTTATCGCTTCGAAAGCCGGCAGTATCTGCTACTGAGAAGCTACTCTACTCTGTTGGGATTGATTGCTGAAGTTGGTTGGACTGGCAGTACCACAGCGGACGCATCGCAGTATTCCACGGCTCTGCATCTGTTTGTTGTTTTGAGTTTTGTGTGTGCGTTGCCTTTCTCTGTGCGCATCATCAACTGAGCATTAGAGTGAATTTCCCTAAAGAGTAAATACGAGAGAGCTTTGTGCCTTGTTAAAGGCAGCCACTCTTTCGTATATCCGGAGATCAGCGTCCTTTTCAGGATGGCTTTTCGTCCGTGCGATCTTGTACGGTCACGAGCGTTGTCTTTCGTGTTTGGGCATCGAGCACGCAGAGGCAGCGTTTGCTGGGGGTAAGTGTTCTCATTGCGAGAACATGTCCCTTGTGGATTTGCGGAGGCGGTTGTCTTTCCTCCGGGAAAAGCGCAACCCTCGTCATGCGAGTGCTGAGCGCCGCCACGGTGCGGCCGTTAAGCTCTCAAAAGACGATCTCCGCATCACTGTGCTGAGCCGGTCGGGGGATTCGTCCTCATGCTCTCAGTCTCGTCATCCACAGCCGGTTGATGTGCCAATGGAGACTTCAGCGTCGTGTTCTACGATGTCTCTAGAATCCATTGTGCCTCCCTCCGGGTCCACCGACGCCGGAAATCGAAGCGGCCTTGAGACGGGCGACCTGGATTTGGATGGGATCACTCTTTGGGAGACGGTGATGGCATCGCTCCCTCCACCGGTAGAGGGCCGGGTGGAGAATCTTTGGTTTTGTTTTGTTTCTGTTCCGCTGGCTTCTCAGCCGGCACCCACAAAACCACAAAAAGAGTGCATTCCTATTCCTTCTCCAGGTCTCCAGAGGATCGAGAGAGATGTGAGCGGGCATTCATATGCTCTTCCTCCCTCTCCTCTATCGCCAGCGGGTGTCCTGAGGAGTCCCAGCTCTCCGCTGAGGAGACGGGACCACCAGCACCCTCATCGGAGTCTGTGCTCTCCGCTGAGGAGACCAGACGACCGTCACCCTCAGCGGGCTCAGGTCAGTGTTACACACACACATACTGTAGATACTTATGCTGTCACAGCAGACGTACCGGCAGTACCACCTGTCTCGCTCCGCCGCCCCACCGCGGGTACCCCGGTAGTGCCGTTAATTCCCCTTGTACGGTCCCTGGGGGCTTGGCTTCAGCTTCCCAGCCCGTCTCGTTGGGTTTTACGCACTGTCCGCCTCGGTTACGAAATACAATTCTACCGGCACACACCCAAATTCTCGGGCATTCGTTTCACCATGGTGAAAGCGTCCGATGCACATGTACTGGGTGCAGAGGTCGAAGTCCTGCTGGCGAAGGACGCGATCGAGCTGGTCCCTCCAACCGAGATGAGGTCGGGTTTCTACAGCCCGTATTTCATAGTACCCAAAAAAGGCGGTGGGTTACGACCGATCGATTTGCGCGTTCTGAACAAATCTCTGCAGAGGAGGTCTTTCAGGATGATAACACCGAAGCAAATATTCAATTCAATTCGCCCCCAAGATTGGTTTGCGGCAATAGACCTGAAAGACGCGTACTTTCATGTGTCCATTCTCCCTCGTCACAGACCGTTTCTCCGGTTTGCATTCGAGGGGCGGGCATACCAGTACAAAGTTTTACCGTTCGGGCTGTCTCTCTCTCCCTGTGTGTTCACGAAAGTAGTGGAGGCGGTGTTAAAACCCCTCAGAGAGAGCGGTGTTCGCATTTTGGCTTACCTCGACGATTGGCTTATAATAGCGCATTCTCGGCGGACGCTTTGCGACCACAGAGATTTAACGCTTCGGCATCTTGCCCGTTTGGGTCTTCGGGTCAACTGGGAAAAAAGCAAACTCTGCCCCACGCAGAGGATCTCTTTTCTCGGGATGGAACTGGACTCGATCGATTTATCGGCGCGTTTGACAGAAGAGCGCGTCCAGTCAATTCTGACTTGCCTCGGTTCATTTCGAAGGAAGAATGCGGTCCCGCTGAAACAATTTCAGAAGCTCCTGGGGCATATGGCAGCAGCAGCGGCCGTGACACCGCTCGGGCTGCTCCATATGAGACCGCTTCAGCGTTGGCTTCACTATCGAGTCCCGAGGAGAGCGTGGCGCGTCGGCATCCATCGTGTAGCTATTACACCTGCGTGTCGACTAACATTCCCCCCGTGGTCGGACCCCGCGTTTCTCAGGGCCGGTGTGTCCATGAGACAGGTCTCTCGGCATGCTGTTGTCCACACAGATGCGTCCGACACGGGCTGGGGAGCCACGTACGACGAGCATACAGCTTCAGGGGTGTGGACAGCACCCCAGTTGCACTGGCATATCAATTGCCGCGAGTTGTGGGCAGTATATCTGGGACTTGTACGCTTCGCTACGGAGCTGCGAGGGAAGGATGTACTAGTACGCACCGACAACACTGCGACCGTTGCGTATATCAACCGTCAAGGCGGTTTGCGCTCCCGTCACCTGTCGCATCTCGCTCGTCATCTCCTCCTTTGGAGTCAGAAGCATCTGAGGTCCCTTCGTGCCATTTACATTCCGGGCTCGCTCAATACAGCGGCAGACGCGCTTTCTCGAGCTGCGCGCCTCGGCGAATGGCGACTCCACCCCCAGACGGTCCAGCTAATTTGGAAGAAGTTCGGTCATGCGCAGATAGATCTGTTTGCGTCGCCGGACGATACCCACTGTCGCCTATTTTATTCACTAACCGAGGGCAGCCTCGGCGTGGACGCATTGGCACACAGCTGGCCCCGGGGGATGCGCAAATACGCATTCCCCCCAGTGAGCTTAATCACACAGACACTGTGCAAAGTCAGGCAGGTCGAGGAGAGCCTTTTACTGGTCGCCCCATACTGGACGAGCAGGAATTGGTTTCCAGAACTAATGCTCCTTGCGACAGCCCCTCCCTGGCAGATTCCCCTGAGGAAGGACCTTCTTTCTCAAGGAGAGGGCACATTATGGCACCCGCGCCCGACCTGTGGGATCTCCATGTGTGGTCGTTGAGCGCGTGCAAGGTTTAAGTGATTTACCACAAGCTGTATCTAACACAATCGACGCGGCACGTGCTCCGTCCACAAGACGGGCTTACCCGTTTAAATGGAACCTTTTCGTCACCTGGTGCTCTTCGCAACGCGTAGATGTGAAACACATTTCACTTTTGAGTCACGTGACGTTTATCGACCCGTGACATTTCCGCCGTTTTTTAAACTATTTTCCCCCTATAGTAAGACTACCAAATACAAACTGGTAACTCTCTCAATAAATGCACAATCAACATCAGCCATCTTGCAAACAGACAACCGCATAGCACTTGCCCCTCCCACAAGAAGCAGATTTCGCCTCTGATGCGCATCAAATGCTTGCTTTTTCCGCGCGTCTACTTCGCTCTAGATGCGCGAATGCATTCAAACTGTGCAAGCAGCAAACTAGGCGCGGTAGACGCAGTTTTGATGCCTCAAAAGCGGCTGGTGTAAACGCAGCATAAGACTTTCAAACATATTTTTCGTTTTGCAGACACAACCATTTTTTTCTGAGTCTGATCTCTTATGCTACGTATACACCAAACGCGTAGCATCGAGTTGCTCACTCTAGATTACTCGCGGGATTTAACTTTGTGTCATGCAAATTTTTCGCTTGAGTTGAATATTTTCAACTTGCATAAAGGTGTGTTTGAAGCGAGTAGCGCATGTTTTCAAGGCAATCGCGCCGCCTAATACGGGTCATTCGCAAAGCCCCACGCGAGAACGCAACTGATCGTGTCTTTGCATTGACTTTGTATGTAATCTACTCGCACAAATCATTGAACTCGAGTCTGTTGTGAACCCACAGTTAAATGTCTGATGTTGTGGTGTATGTGCTCAGTGTATTTATTAAAGCTTTTATAGCGTGATACACATAAAAATGAACATAAATATGTGTACGTGCTTCATTGTCGAGCTGTGTGTGCGTCCGTGCGCATGTGTCTATTCAGATGTTTCCTTGTTAAGGTGATTCAGTGTGTCGCTGAGGGATCTCTTAGCCCTCAGCTTTCCCTACAAAGCTTTTCAATTAGCCCTTAATTGCCTAATTACCCCTGGGCATCAATGAGAAATAGAGAGGAGAAAAAGGGAATAGGAAAAATGAGTGATCTGAAATTAAATGTCCTTTTTTTAATCTCTTGGACAGTTTATGACTTCTTGTGGTAAGAAAAGAAGAAACGCCACATGTGGATGTGGAGGTTCATACTGTACGTCTCTCTCTCTCTCTCTCTCTCTCTCTCTCTCTCTCTCTCTCTCTCTCTCTCTCTCTCTCTCTCTCTCTCTCTCTCTCTCTGGAGGGCTCTAAGAGAAGCAGTGAAGCGCCGCAGCGAGCTCCTGTCTGTCACAATCACACATGTTTCCCATTAATGTGACAAACACAGTTGACATCCAATTTCCCCCATGCGCGGCAGCTTCCTACAAAATGGATGATGAGGCTGCAAAACCCCGTTCATGATAAACAGTGGCGTTCCTCTGCCTCAGGGGAGGAATCCACACAACCAGCACCATCCAACACATGAATGGCATCTCATCTTATACTAAGTGAACGACCGGGGCAGGTGAAAGAAAAAATGAGGGACGACGTGCGGTGGCGGTTTATATTTGCGGGAAGCGAGTGTATCTGGGATGTTTAGTGGTGAAGACAAAGCAAAAGCAGACAGAGCAGTATGTGAGGTCACTGTGACATCGTGACCTCTTGTTATAGCTGTGAAAAACAACAGGACTCGCTAAATAATTCTCGATTGTGTCTTTGTTGTTATTTTATAGCTTTTGGCACTCTTGAATTTGACTCCTGTGTCATTATGACGTCATGACCAAAGTGCAGCGATATGATGCGGCCCGGTGCGTCTCATTTGCTGCCAACTGCTGCCACCTAGTGGACAGGATTTCGCAGCCTTGCTGTAAAGACACACTGGATGATCAATGACAAGAAATACAGCTATTCAGCACCACAGTGACCATGATTATTCATTAGGATGTCTCCTCTTAAAAGACAAAACAGGCCTTTTGGGTTAACTGCTGAGCTTTGCAGAAAGTCTGTGGATGAGATCGGATTAGTTTGTTATAATTCCCAGTGGGAAATCTAACATTTACTTTAAACAACACCACACATTCTCTCTCTCTCCCTCTCTTGTATTCTGTGCCATCCCGAAATCAGCCCAACTTCACAGATTTTCCCATTAGCATCAGATCAATAGTGTTTTTAAGCTTCCTCCACACTATATCTTGCTCTAAGTGGAACCGTAGTAAATCTGAGTAAAATTAAATTTACTAATTGGTTTCTGAGGGACAAATGGAACAGAAGTAAATTGATTTCCGTAACGAGTCTTTTAGTGAAAACACTTTCGGATCAACTTAGGAGGGATTTTACAAACCAAATTAATTTGTCTCGCCTTCTTTTTGTGCTTTTCCTTCTTTTTCACATACTCACTACGGTGCCGCCTTTGCCGTATTACAAGTGCCAGTAATAAAATATCCCTCTTTCTTGCCTTAGACCAGGGGTGTCCAAACTCGGTCCTGGAGTTTAACTGAAACCCTCAACACACCCACCTGAAAGTTTCTAGTATGGCCCTGTCCCAAATGGCACACTCCTCAGAGTCCACACTTTGATGACATCATGCACGCCTTAGGGACCCATGGCACACCGGAGTTGTATTTTGGGACAGACTCGAGCATTACGCCGGAAATAGGAAGAGAAGTTGCCCATTAGTGTGAACTCCTCCCTTCCCTTGTCTGTGGGCTTCGCCGAAGACTGCATCAAGCGTGCAAAGGGGGCGCTGATGAGCACACTTCATAGCGTAAAAATGACAGATGGGACACCCTACACACTTGTAGACTTAGCGAGCATGCGCAATTTAAGGCCACGAGATCGAAAGTCCACATGAAGTGCGCCTTGATTAGCTGGATCAGGTGTATTTGATTAGGGTTGGAGCAAAACTCTGAGACACCGGCCCTTCAGGACCAGGACTAGACACCCCTGCCTTAGACTAAACTGATCTGTCAACAATCAGTGACTTTGTTAAAGTCTCAGAACTGTGGATTTTGAAATTTACATTACATTGATAGATCCAACTATCGCCCCGTCCCAAATGGCACACTCCGGACTTGTGGTCCTCCTCAGAGTCCACACTTTGATGACATCACGTAGTCCAGACTTTAGGGACCCTTGATGTGAGTCCACGTGGGTGCACCGAAGTCGTATTTTGGGACAGACTTGAGCATCACACCGGAAATAGGTAGAGAAGTTGCCCGTCAGTGTGAACTCCTCCCTTCCGTCGTCTGATTGGTCTAATTGCCCTTTCGCAAGGACTTCTGGGTTGGCAAAGTGCGCGAAGCCTGCTGCAGTGCGGGCTTCGCTGAAGACCGCATCAAGGGGGCAAAGGAGGCGCTGATGAGCACACTTCAAATCATAAAAATGACAGATGGGACACCCTACGGACTCGTAGACTAAGCGAGAACGCACAATTTAAGGCCACGAGACCGAAAGTCCACATGAAGTGCGCCATTTGGGACAGGGCCTAAGACTACACAGTCAAAAAATGGTCCCTAGGTGTCACTGGGGTGGTACCCTTTCAAAAAGTACACCTTAAAGTCGTGTTATAGTCACGAGATATTTGATTAATTTATTTGTTTTCATGGACACGATTTTCTGCTGTTTTCGTGCCATCGAGCACGAATGTCTTTTTCGTGTCAGTCAACACTAATTTCTATAAATAGTTTTGTGTTCATGGCACAACTTTCTTTTTCGTGTCATTTTATGTATTGTTTTCTCATTGTTTATTCCTATATTTTTACCATTGTCGCTTGGGGTTTGGGTTAGAATTACTTGTTGTTACATTTCAGACATCCTAACCCAAACCCCAACTCTAACCCAAATCCCAAGTGAAAATAGTTTTAAAATATGGAGAAAAACATGTAGAAACCAAATACATAAAATTACATCCTAACCCAAACCCCAAAACTAACCCCAAGCGACAATTACTTAAAAATAGGAAAAACAATGAGGAAAACAATACATAAAATGACATGAAAAAGAAAGTCGTGCCACGAACATGATAAACTATTTATAGAACACTGTTTTGACTGACTCGAAAAAGACATTTGTGCACAATGGCATAAAAAGCGGAAAATCTTTGCAATGAACACAAATAAATTAATCAAATATTTTGTGACTATAACATGACTTGCTGTGAGATTATGTTGCCTTTTAACCTTAACCCATGTGGCAAAAAAATATATTTTCAAATATAATTTTACAAATATTTAAAAAAAATGCCAAAAAACATTTGTACTGAAATATATTTTGAAATATAATTTAAAAAATATTTAAAAATATAAAAAGTGCCAAAAAAACATTTGTACTGAAATATATTTTGAAATATAATTTTAAAAGTATAAAAAAAATGCCAAAAAATATTTGTACTCAAAAATATTTTAAATATAATTTTAAAAATATTAAAAAATATTAAAAATGCCAGAAAAATATTTTCTGAAATATATTTTGAAATATGTTTACAATAAATGTATATGTTTTGCCATTTTTTATATTTTAAAGAAAACGTTATATATTACAAACCTGTAAACATAACAGGTTTAAAAAAATCTAAATATATTTTCAACTGCAAAAATATTGTACTTATACATTTATGTATACATTTTCAAACTTTGGCCAGAAACATTTATGTTTTGGCCATATGGGTTATAAATTAGAAATGTAGGCCTATTTGTTGCTTCTGAAATACATTTTAAAATATAATATATATGTAAAATATATATTATATGAAGGTTAAAACTAAAAATATTTTTACATTCAAAAAGATATTTTATTAAGCTTTACTTTCTACAAAATGTATTTAGCATATGTTTAACAAGCATTTTTGGCCAAAGAAATTTTTTTTTGCAGTCTGGGAAGAGTTTACAGTACCAAAGGGTGCATATTAGTACCTCAAAGGTACATAAGCTAATACCAAATATATACATCTATACCTAAATTGTACATAAGGGATCTATTCGGGTACTGCCCACTTGTCAGTTTTTTTACCAAGACTTTTGCCTTTCACCTAGGCATCACCCAGTAGATGTAGGCAAAGGGTGAGCTTATCTACAACAACAGATTCACCACAGGCAGGAACTGAGCCAGCCAGTTTCACTTATAAGCCACTCCAACAAACCCTGCCCGTAAAAAAAAGTGCTGCACAGTTAGGGCAGAACCAGAATGTGAATGTGTGAAGGGCTAAATTCTCAAATGAAACTCAAGCGTTAAGACATGTGAGCCAAGCTTCACGCCCATGTGCCCAATAATTAACCTTGCGAGTCGTCAGGCACTCGTGGCAGTCTGTGGGCACAGCAGGCGCAGACCTCCTAACAGCTGTATGAAGCTGTGCCTGTATGTGACTGTTTGTCTGTTTGGAGGAAGGTATAATTAAGATTACAGCCTGTAATCAGGACTCATGCTGACTGTTCCAGATTTTTCCCAGGTTATCCAATCTGTTGTATTTACAGAAGGAGAAATTACAGATCCTGTGAACTTTCACTAAGCCAAATGAAGTTATTCTAAAGCAAAGCTGTCTGTTTGCATTTTTAGCATAAATATTTGCTCATGGACACACAAAAAAATGTGTAAATATCATGCACTGATTGAATAATGGCACCACAAGATATACTGTACAGTTAATGTATATTCATATGTGATGATATATCACATATTATGATCAGCATCAGAAATGAGAAAGAGGATTTTTGGATAAATCGATGGGAAGTACACAGTTAATGGTACTCATTGACTTCCATAGTATTTGTTTTTCTTACTACGTACGGACATCAATGGGTACATCAACTGTGTGCTTACCATCATTAATCATAGGTTTAGATCAACATGAGGATGATGATGATGACAGCATTTTCATGGGTGTACTATCATTTTAAATGTCTACTAATCAGAAAAGAGAAGAAAACCACACCTCCGTCTGATTTCTTCTTTCAGCTGTTGATAATTTTTATTAAAAATGAAGATGAAAATCTCATTAACCGACAGCTGGGTGATGATGAACACAGAGATGAGATTAAAAAGCGTGTAAATTGTACTATATATTTGTTTGTGTTGTAGATTACTTGAGTCTTTCATCATAAAGAGATTTATTTGGCATTAGGATGGCCTGCAATATTCATCATCAATGCTGCCATGTTGATTTGTTATCTCTGAGACTGAATGATGCTGAACTGATCAATCTGGTATTAGATAATGGGAAATATTACTTAGTGATACTACATTGTCCACGACTTTATGAGAATTGTGAATAAAATTGTTTCTGTATATTTCATGTTCTGTCAAGTTTTAATCACTTAACCTTATCCTAAATGTCTTTGGTTGTCCCAAAATCTACCAGAAAAATGCGGAATTCTGTCAGGTTCACCCTGACGCCACGCATTTATCGCCATCTAGCGGTCAAAAGCATTATTTACATTTTTATTTGTTTTTGCTGGAGCACCAACCATTTGTTTTCGATGCAGCTATAACAGCTATATAAGAACTTCAGTGCAATGTAAAATAAACAAAACAAAGGAAAAATGGTTATAGCTCCCATATTGTCTCTTGTATGGCTCCTTTGTATTCACTGTAACATTGTTTAAAATACCAAAGATGATTCAGAACATGAATGGATTTTGACATGCTCTTCTCATTATATTTACATCACTCCAAACCATTCCATATGGCAAAAAAAAAATCTAATTTCAAAAATGGCCAAAAAAATAGATATTTGTTGAAATATATTTTGAAATATGTTTACAAAAATATATTTTAGCCTATATATTTTTTGCCATTTTTATATTTTGAAATATATTTTAAATATGAATACATTTTAAAGCATTAAAAATATGTTTAGCCCTCCATATTTTTTAATCCAAGGAAATATATTAACGTTGCATTACAAGAAAAACTGCAAACATAACAGTTTTAAAATATACTTTATAAAATTAACTTGTATTTAGTATATTTTTTAAATATATTTTGGAAAATAATACATTTTTTCCATATGGGATGTAAAATTAGAAATGTATTTTCTTGCCCTTGAAACGTGTTTTGAAATATATGTTGAGTATATAAAGGTTAAAACTAAATATATTTCCAAATTTAAAAATATATTAAATTGAGCATTACGTTTTTTACAAAATGTATTTAGCATATATTTAAAATATATTTTTGGCCAGAGTAAGGTATATATATATATACCTTTTTTGCCTTATGGGATACAAGCTCACACAATTTAAAGATCCTAAAAGCCCAACATAATAAACACACAGCACAGAAAGAAAGATTAAAAGATTTTATTTACTATTATACATTAACATAGTGTTCTATGTCAAGAATTTTGAAGTAAAAATAACGACTAAAGTCAGCTTTTGTTAAAAGCATTTCCTATTGTAACGTCAATAAATTACAAATGGTGATTATGAGGTATTATTGAAGAATCATTCAAACGTATCACACATCTACATTCCCTTTCATCTGCTTCAGGCACACAATGCCCTTTCCTGAGCTTCTGCCAAAGATAAAACAAAACACAACAACAACACACATGCATTGGTTAATTTTCATCTATATACACTAAAAATTATCAAATCAAATGAGTGGTGAACTCACCTACAGTATTAAACCAGAGGGTAGCTGGATGCAGTAGCAATGCCACATTGGTTGTTTTTGTTTCTGGACATCAGGATGTAACCCTTATCACCCCAGTCCAGTCCCCAGCTAAAATCACAACAGTAAAAGTGTTTACTTGTGTTTTATGTAAGCTATTCCCAACTCAAAATAATTAAAGCTCTCGTCTGATCCATTACATTATATTTGAAAAAATATTGGGTTATTTTCATTGTTGGGTCAAAAAGGGTCAAACTCAGCTGTTGGGTTAAATTAACCCAGAAAATGTTTATACTTGACCAAACAATGGGTTAAAACCTAGCATTTTGGGGTGAAACAACCCAGCAATATTCAGGTACAACCCTTTTTGACCCAACACTGGGTTGGAAATAATAATGCATTTTTTGTGTGTAAAATTGCAACCTTTTGTACACTAACGGACTAAAAGATGTTTCATTTTTCTCATATGTCAAGGGCGCTTTAAAAAAATTGCAGGATTATTTTCAACCCACTGAGTGTGAATTTAATATGCTTTTTAACCCAAAATGCTTGGTTGTTTTTAACCCAAAATGCTGGATTGTTTTTAACGCAAATTGCTGGATTGTTTTAACCCATGTTTGGGTCAAATATAAACATTTTCTGGGTTAATTTAACCCAACAGGTTAAACATTGGGTTAATTTAACCCAATTTTCTTGCCTTTTTGACCCAACGCTGGGGTTTAAATCATTTTAAAAAAATTTTGTTTGTAATGCCAAAATTGCTTCATAAACATTTTTAACTTCAGAGGATCAGAACCTTCATCTAGTAATAAAAAATCAATTAACTTAAATCATTTCTAAACTATTTTACATTGCTTTCATGATTTAATAAATAAATGACCTGTTCTTGACCAGCCAGTAGTCTTCTCCATTCTTTGTTCCATAACCAACAGCCAGGACACCATGATCCAGATCCATACTGCTGCAGTTGGGCTCATCATAAAGACCTAGAAACATTAAACATTCAATCTGTTCAATAATTTATTATTAATCACCTCATCTGAACATTCAGAGCAACTTCATTCAGCTGTATTGTATTTGTAGCGTATTCTCACCTGATTGATAGAGCTGAAAGCTGTAGTGCCCAGCATCTATGGCAACAGATATAGGGCCGATCGTGGCAACAGCCTCCTGTAGTGCATTTTCATCTTGACTGGTGATATCTACATATCCTGAGCAGGTGGCACCGATGGTACTCGGGTTAAAGCGGCACTGATGGTCCTGTTTGGGGAAAATGTGATAAAAAATGAAACATATATATAATCCATTCTCTTTGTGGTGAGAATCTGCTATACAGTTTATTGACCATATACTTGTAAAAACCCAGCTAAAGTCTTTTATTCACTTTTTTCTACATAAAATATAATGTAAAGAACATTATGTGTTAATATAACCTTGATATCTTTAATATTGACAGATCATCTCCAAGATTGAAATCAAACTTTGATGCTCCAAATCTCGAGACTTTAGCCTGGATTTCACAGATAAGGTCACAAATTCCACTTAACCCTTATGAAAGGAATTGGAAAATGTGCCAAATAATCTTGAATTTTTTTAGTTTGCATTATCCTATTTAAAATCCTAGCAACACAAAGGTACACACATACTGATAAAAATGTTTCACTGTACACTGAAAAAACTGATTCATTAAATTTACTCAATTGTTTTAAGGTAAGTGGTTGCAATCAATTTATTTAAGCTACATTTAAATAAGATTTTTTTATGTAGCTTAAATAAATTGATTGCAACCAATTACCTTGAAAAATTTAGTTAATTTTTTAAAACATTTTTTTCAGTGTAGGTTGCTTTAGATATATATATATAATTCCCTTTCATTTTACTATATAGAAACCGTTTAAAATGTTTGCAAACTTTCATCAAAACATGATCAAAATACAATTTAAAAACACTTTTGTAAACATTTTTTACAGAAAATCATTCCAAACATTTCAGCATGAAACAGAAGTAGCAATTGTTTTATTTTTCCCATCGTGACGTATATCCGAGTGGAACAGCTTCTGAAATGAGAAAAATGTAGGGCGGGACTTGATTTTGTCCATCGAGAATTGTTTTGAAGTTGGGTCATGTAGCTACTTGCTAATCACCGCAATCTTTTTCCAGACCCCCCCCTCCCACCATTCCTTGTAACCGGAAGTACAAAAAAGTTTGTTTCGGGGTGTGGAGGGGTAGCGTTTTCGATTAAAGATTATGACGGCACATGAATTAAAAACTATAATAAACTTACAGATAAGTCATTTGTAAAAAAAAAACACCACTATATTACATTAAAGTCGCCATGAAATGGAAGTGGCGATTGTCTGATTTTTCCCTGTGGTGACGTATATCCGAGTGAAACAGCTTCTGAAATAAAAAAATATAGGGCTGGACTTGAATTTGTCCATCGAGAATTGGCTGGATCATTTTAAGTTTGGTCATGTTGCTAATGGCTAATCGCTGCGATCTTTTCCCGGACCCCGCCCACCTGCCATAACATATGACCGGAAGTTGTGTTTTTGATTAAAGATTATGAGGCCACATTTATTTTTTAAAAATAATGAAGCTAACAGATAAGTCATTAGTAAAAAAAAACACAATATTCCAAAGCGTATTTCATTTCGACTTTAAAGTTTTCATTTTTATTTTAATGCCGACTTTAAAAGAAATAAAATTAAGAACAATAGTAACCTTAGTAGCGAAAGATATAGTAGTTTGTGACTGAAAATGGTTTTGTATTTGTTCATAAACTTACTAACCTCGGCTTCATAAGGGTAAGACTTCTCTGTATCCAGACCTCCGTTGACTTGGATGTATTTGAATGCCTGGTCCATTAATCCTCCACCACAACCCATGTTCCCAAAAGAACCAGAGCAGTCCACCAGCTGCTGCTCACTCAGGGACACCAGTTTTCCCGTCTTCCTGAAAGTCTGACCCTCCAGGGCACCGGTCTGAGAGACAGAAGAGAGAAGAAATGAATGAACAAATTCTGAACAAAAAATATACTTCTTTAAAACTCATCTGTCTGTACAAGCAATAAAATGTGACCCCAGCTACTGTTTTCTACATAAATTAATCCTACATAATGTAGTGAACATTTTATAAAAATATAATTTTTATATCTTTAATATTGACTGAGTAAGGTCCATGTCAAAGATTGAAATCGATGTGAAATCAAACTTTGATGCTCCTAATCTCATGAGACTTTAGTTTAGATTTTCCAGACAGCATCAGATATGTGTAATATGCATTTTATCGTACAGCACTGAAGGCCCAGCATGATCCACACTGCTGCTGGTCTTTAACATCAGTTACGTAGCCCTTATCCCTCCAGTCCACTGAATCAGGCAGCACAGCGCCCCCTGCCTGTCGGAGGAAAGTAGAACCACCATGGGCCTTAGTCCTGTTGAAGGAGCTCAGACATCCATGAAACGCAGTCCGTCTGTACTCCTCATTGTCCTGAGAGACAAAAAAAGATAGAGAGACAGAAAGTTCAAGTTAAAGAGATTCTCTGCTTAAATCATGAGAAATGCTAATCTTATACCTACAAGATTATGTATAAGTGTGTTAAATATATATATATATATATATATATATATATATATATATATATATATATATATATATATATATGCTTTGTAATTTCTTACCATATCAGCAAAGTACGTCATGCCAAGTCTGTAGGACTTTATGCCCTGGTCTGCCATCATGTTGTGGACCAAAACCAGTTTGCGATTGGACAACCAGGTCAACTTACGCTGAGTCTCCTCGGCCACAGACCCATAGCTCTTACCTGATGCACACAAACACACATGCACTTAGATTTAAAATGAATTTATTTGATATCTTCAATAGCTAATATTTTCAAATTAAAATATGATGGCACTGTCTGTGAAATCCAGATTAAACAATCTGATTTTGAGTTTAGGAGCATCAAAGTTTGATTTAAATCATTTATTTTAATCTTTTTATTCAGATTGTATTTTACATATTGATTTGAGGATTTTATGTAGAAATAGTAATTCACAAAAAAATTAATTTAGCTGAGTTTTCACAGACTGGGTCACATATGCTTAAGTAATTTGTTTTATTTTACAAACATCTGTTGTTCACTTTCTATTTTATTTGTATTAAATAAAACACAGATTTGCATTGCAGGCACCGCATTTGTCATGTTTCCTATTTAATCATTTAAAGTATCCTGACAACTTTCATCTTGTAATTTGACATGCATAACATGAAGTTTGTAAAATACTTGATCTTTTCACAACAGCTGACTTAAACATTTTCACATTCCTTAAAAAACCTGCTTGACGGCCTGTTTTACCGTAAGCCCGGAAAGCTTCGTCATTTATTCTTTATGACAATGGAATAGAAACTTTAAGAGGTGACAAAGCGTGCAATGAACAACTGCATGAGATTTCTGCAGCTTTACTACCTGTTTCATTGCATGAATGGCTAAACAATGTGAAGGAAAAATGGTTATAAAATGGTTCCTAGCTGTCACCGGGACAGTACCCTTTTTAAAGGGCATAGTATGTACCAGTTAGGTACAAAGTGGTATACATTTGGTACCAATATGTATCTTTGATTTACTAATATTAACTTTACTAATTTAGACCATTTTTTCTGACAGTGTAGCATGACCATACAGGCACCGGGAAGGCCAAATAGTCTCTCTCTAAACCAGTGGTACTCAAACTTTTCGGAGTGCGCCTCCCATTTGTGTAGGGTGAATTTTTCGCATCCCCCCAAAGAAAATTCATGAAATAAACAAATGAACAATTTCAAACTTAAAATTAAAATTTTAACAAAAATATGAAAAGATAAAATGTAACTTTATTAAACAGAATTCATCTAAGGAATAATTGACGACGGGTCGTTATATAATATTCGAAAATAATGCACATCCAAGGTGGTAATGCACCTTGGTGGTTATTTTTAAGACATTTAACAGGTTAGGTGTGCATTTATCGAAAAATAATCCGTACCCGTGTAATATTTCTTCAACAGCTCCATGGTATAACATAAAGTTTCACATTTCTCTACTTCCTTACCAAATTTCAATTTCCATGCCTGAAACTCCATGTCCTCCAAAGAAAGACTAGCAGCCATGGCCGCAACCAGTACAGCAGCGATTACAACTTACTAACCTCATCCTGTAAAATAAACCAATACAGTATGAGCTAAAAGGTACCACAGATAAGACTTTTTTGCATATCTTCACCCACACTCCTACACATTTCACCACACTAGATATTTTTAGATGAAATCAAAATGTAAAAAATAAAGCTTTACGTTAATTCTGCTCCTCTGAATCTGACTTACCTGACTTGTGTCGTATGCAGATTCCTGAAGACTTAGATAGTCAATGTGTGTGACAAAGACACGTTTGAGTTTATATAGGACTCTATAGCGTCCTGTGATCAGGTGCTTGTCACAAAACTATAAACAGAGGAGTGATGTTGGGTGCAGAACTTACAGAAAGGGAAATTACGTAAGAGCTTTCTGTGTGTGGCGGATTCAGGGGAAAACGCTGGGTTGGAAAAAAGTTTCTAGTAAACATTAACTGAAACTGATTCATTATGATTTTTTCTGTGTTTTTGTTCCAATTGTTAGGATATATTTGATCACATTAGACTTCAAGTTGAATTAATCCGGACACCCATGAACAAATTATACCTTAACAAATGTGTTAAGATGCAAGGTTTATCATGGAGTTATATTAAAGTAATCTGTATGTGTGAGGGTGCATTGACTAATATGATGAATATCATGTGTCACACCTTTAATGTGTTCATGAAATGCTTAAAAAATATCAAATCATCACTTTTTTAAATCTTGCATGCCATAAACTGTATACGCTATTCACATATTTTTACTTCTTACCAAAGTGAAACCAAATTTATTCATTAGAATGAACTTTGTTTCCTTCCCTTTTTTTAAGTACATTCTCATGTAGATGTCACGAGCTGCATCACATTCACGTGTATTACCTCCTACTGTTTTTCATTCTCTGCCTGTAATTGTGATTAATTCAACATGTAATTTCTTGTAAATTTAAATGAGTGGGAGATGTAGACTACTTTCAAACCCATCAAAGCTCATCTCGATTTCTTCGAAAAGTTCTACCAAACCCCATACATCCTGTTTACTGCACTCTTTTGCACCATTAACATATCCTCTCTGCTTCTTTATTACCTGTCCTTGTTTTATGTCTGTTTCTTTCTCATAATCTATCATTTCTTTATTAATATCAGTCTTTCACACAATCGTGTATTCTTTGAATTGGTGACTCAATGCCCATCCTAAAGAAAAAGCATGTGTGTCTCTCTCCCCATTGTTTTTGCATTGTC
Source organism: Paramisgurnus dabryanus (assembly GCF_030506205.2). Taxonomy (NCBI): domain Eukaryota; kingdom Metazoa; phylum Chordata; class Actinopteri; order Cypriniformes; family Cobitidae; genus Paramisgurnus; species Paramisgurnus dabryanus. The sequence continues at coordinate 32,726,770 of NC_133353.1, forward strand.
ATTGGTGAGGTTAAGGATCAAGTGACTTGACACAAGAGCAATGCCAGCACACGTGGGTTAGGACAATAAGTTGTTTTGTTGCATCTTGGTTTGTGTGAGAAGGACCTATATAGGCCTATAGATACCACAGATGGTAAAAAACAACCTGCTTATTGTTTTCTGAACAGAAAGTCACATGAGGTGCACAAACTTTATTACTTCTGTCAAGTGACTGACCGTATCTGTGAATTCCACAAACTCATATACTGTAAGCAAAAACAAACATGCCCAAAAAAAGTCGTATCATCTAACACATGATTGCAATATAACGGTCATGCCTTATCATAACATGTGACCATACTTTATAATCATAGAGATGGCAATGCAATGAAAGGGAACCGAATAAAAGTGACATTGCTGAAGCAGATACACATTTTATTTTTTGTTAAATATTTTAAAATATATTTTTTATTTCATATAATATTTTATTTATTTAATTTTGAATGTGACATTATATTTTAATTATTGTGTTTAGATTTTGTAGGGAACCAACTACTGTTTGTTACAGTAAATGTGTGTGCTTTTGTGTCTTTATTATAAGAGTATGAAGGATATTTAATATATTATGCTACACTGTAAATAAAATCTTTGTTGCCTTTAATTTTTTTGTTTAATCAACTCAGATTTACACATTTTTTCAACTTACTGTCACTTATCTTGAATAGAGATGAGTTGTTATAACTTATAAAATATAGTTGAAATTTGTCGACTTTTTTAAGTTGTACACTCTTAAACGAATGTGTTAAAACACATCTTATGTTGTCCCTTTAAATTATTTAAACATAAAATCAACATGAAATGACACATAATGTGTTAAATAGGATAACACAAAACAATGTGTAAAAAATGTACACATCCTTTCATAGAGTGTAACAACTCCTCTCTGGTCAAGATAAATAATAGTAAGTTGAAATGACTTGTAAATCTGAGTTCATTGAACAAAAAAATTTAAGCAGCAAAGAATTTTTATTGTATTATTAAATGTTATGCTATAATGTATTACTAAATAAAAATAATGATTTTTTCATTCATGCAGTACTTTACACCAACACAGAAACCCTACAGTAAGTCACCAGCAGAGGTCTCGGTACTAGTGAAAAATCTGAGAACACCAATCCTTGCACTTAAATTTTTATGTTTAATCAACTTAAATGTAAAATTTATTTAAACTTTTTTAGTGAGGAGTTGCTATAAATCATGGATCTTCAACAGGGGGTCGGAGCCTTTCAGGGGTCCTTGGTGGTATGACTGGGGGTCCTCCAAATTTTATTTGAATTCAAAATATTTTTGGGGGAAAAATGAAATTAGGTATTAAATAAAAATGTATTAATACAGTAGGCTTATAAAAGAAATTTCAAAATGCTTGATTGAAATGAAGGTTCCCATATAAAATTATATAAAACTTTACTGCATTAAGGTTCCCTGTTAAAATCTATTTGGTAAATGTAAAATGTTATGTAGTATAATTATGTTAAAAAGTTTTATAATCTATTTATACGAAAAAATGCTCAATTTAATAATTGTAATGTAATCATCACAAGGTGTTTACTCCTCCTTTCTATACATTGAGGGGTCCTTGTCCTGAAATAGGTTGAAGACCTCTGCTAAAAATTATACAAATAAAGTTGAAATAACTTAAGCTAATTTAACTTTATTTTTATACTTTATAGCAACTCCTTACATGAATTGTAAATTTAAGCTGATTAAAACAAAAAAATTAAGTGCAACAAGGATTTTTTTACAGTGCATAAGTGCATGTCCAAGTTAATGTGTCATCTATATAATGATAGATCATTATGAGAAACGCTGTAAAAATAAAACCACACACTGTAAAAAGTGAAAGCTGCTCTACTTCAGTTGGTAACACATAGCATATTTAAACATTTTCAACTAAAAAATTTTACATAAACTTTACGCTTTTTAGACTTTACCAATTTAAGGAATGTTTTTAATTGATCCAACATTTACTTTTTACTGTGCACTGACAGAACTGTCACTGGGGTGGTACCCTTTCAAAAAGTACACCTTTGCACTTAAATAGTGCATATTAGTGCCTCAAATGTACATATTGGTACCAAATGTATACACATCTGTACCTAAATTGTACACATTTGGACATTTTTAAAGGATATATTGCCCCACCCATCTGAAAATTTACTATGGTTTTACTACAGTTAAAACCAAATAACATGGTTACTGTAGTAAAACTATGGTAACCATAAAATAACCATGTTTTTAACAATCATGGTTTTCAAAAACTATAGTTAAACCATGGTTAGTGTAGTAAAACCATGGTTTTGCTAATAGTAATCAATACACCAAAAAAGCATGCTACACTTTTACCACAAAAAAAAACATGGTTAATTTTCTTAAGGGCAGTGACAACAAGTTTGACAATTTTTCCTTTACAGTAAGTGAAGAGATTCCAAAACCAGATAATTTTGTTTTTTATCTAGTTTTTTGATTGTGCATTCCAATTAATATCAAACTGGGGTTAGTTTGTTTTAATTTAAGCCTTCATAACTAAAACATACAGCTAATTAGCACAATAAAACACTGAAAACAACATGATAACATCATAATAAACATGTTTTGAAAAAAGTGGTTTTGGAACCAAACTCTTCAAGTGATTTTTGCTGTTTTATCCTATGATTTTAACTTAATATATGGGTTACTGTAGCTCATTTGGTAAAGCATTGTGCTAGCAGGTCATTGGTTTAATTCCTAGGTAGCACAAATACTCATATGTATACCTTGAATACGATCACTTAAGCGTCAGCCAAATGCATAATATGTAAATATGTAAAAAATATATTAATAATCAACGTTTTATTTAGGTTAAAATGTGAATATAAATAGATAATGTCAACAGAGATGTCGTAGCAGTCAGCTGTCATGTTTTATAGGATTGGCAGGCGAGTCTTGGAGGAACCAACTATTCAGGCACCCGTTTAAAATTTCATGACCAAACGAGTGTGAATTTGTCCCCTACAACATGAGCGATAAGCCCGAAACATCTTCCCGTCCAGAGGAACATAAACACTCCAAACATTCTCAGACTACAGCAGTCCATCATTCAAACACCAGTGAATTCATACTAATACATAAGATGAAATAGCTTTATAGTGCATTGTGCAGGATAGTAACAATTTGTGATCCTGCCTGTAAAAAAACCTGAGCTAAAGTAAGTTTTGTGATTTATTGTTTTCTACATAAAATCATCCTCTATAATGTAAAGAACATTGTGTGAAAATATAACCTTGATATCTTTAATATTGACCGAGTAAGATCATGTCAAAGATTGAAATGTGAAAAGAAGATTATGAGACTTTAGCATGGATTATACAAACATTTGGTTAGTCGTAATGACTTCAAATCAGATCAAATGCATTGCAACAAATTTAAATTCATGTTTAATATGGAAAAACAAACACTTTCTGATATTTCTGAGCTTAATGGAGCAAGTGTATTCATTATTACCAGGCATACAAAATACACAGAAATTGACTTTTATACAACAAGATCAGCTCAATGGTGGTTTATTAACTTGTGGAATCATATCATTTTATTTCAGTCTTTCAATCTGATATGCTTCATAAATTTTTTGATTTACCATAGCTGTTTTCACAGCATGGCACGTTGGCTGAGAAAAGATCAAATTAATGGCACTGGCCGTATACGTGTATTTTAATTGAAACGCATAAATACTACCATATATATATATAAATAAATATACTGTACATGAACAGATAATAAATGAATGCAAGGAAGTGATACAAACGCATCACATCCATTTCATCAAAAATGTGAGATCTTTTCAAAACAAATCTCTCCATCATGTGATGTTTTCCTACGTCTCAACATTCAAAAATCCAAGCACCACAATAAATTAATTTACAAAAAGAGGAGTAAAAGAAAGCAAAAACGAGAGAAACCATGCCATCAAGAACCCCTGCCGCCCCCCAGGTGTTCTCTCATCACCCCGTGTTCATATCTCCATGGTGCACACAAACAGTCCTGGAGCGCGTTCAGAGCGTGTGCCGGGGACCAAAGAAACAACAGTTCGGCTACAATGGGCCAGACTGTAGACTTTAATTGGATGGTCGATGAAGGGCTTCTCATTAAAACCAGTAGAGCTCCTTCCCTTTCTTGTGGTGCTGGAGACCTGTGGTGCAGAGCAGACATGAACACAATGGCTTAAAACAAGAAGGACACATGCACACACACAATCTCCATGGTGGCTGCGAGCTCTTTGTATAATAAGCACCAACAACTGAGGCCAAACAGTCCATTTGCTGCCATTAACCTGAGGGGTGTGTGTGTGTGTGTATATGTGTTGTGCGGCTCTTTTGCTTTTAACATAATTCTTGGGTGAGCATGACTTTCTGGAACATGAATGGAAACCCGATTGTCTGGTTTGTGTCGTATATATATATATATATATATATATATGGTATTGCTGGTAAACTCTTACTCAGTTCGTATAAGGAAGAGAATGTCGTTTTCACCTATATAATCCATACTAGTGGTGACACAAAGAAATTCAAGCCGTTCAACCTGAATCGGGTTGAATCCAGGTCACAGTAATTTACATCCTACAAGTATTTCCATGCATACAACGTGTTTTATATTTGAAATCCACCCCGAACATATATAATGTGTGTTTCGCGCATATTATGCATGCAGCTTTTTAAAGGGATAGTTCACCCAAAAATGAAAATAATGTCATTAATGACTCACCCTCATCGTTCCAAACTCGTAAGGCCTCCGTTCATCTTCAAAACACAGTTTAAGATGTTTTATATGTAGTCCGAGAGCTTGTTGACCCTTCATTCAAAATCTACGTACAGTATACTGTCCATGTCCAGTAAGGTAATAAAACATCATCAAAGTAGTCCATGTGACATCAGTGGGTCAGTTAGAATGTGTTGAAGCATCAAAAATACATTTTGGTCCAAAAATAACAAAAAAGACGACTTTATTCAGCATTGTCTTCTCTTCCACGTCTGTTGTGAAGCGAATGCACAAGACTAAAGTCACGTGACTGCAGTGACGTGGCTGACGTACGACGTGGCTGACGTGTTATTTGGTGCACCCCAGCTATTTTGTTTGTTTGTTTGTTTCTTGTGCACCCGAGCTTCGTTTACAGTCTAACTGTGCGTTCACACCAGATGCGAGTTCAACGATTTGCGCAAGTAGATTACATACAAAGTCAATGCAAAGACGCGATCAGACGCATCCTAGTGTGGGGCGATGCGAATTATGCGTTATGGACAACGAAAACACACGCTATTCGCCTCAAACATGTCTTCGCCCAAGTTAAAAATATTCAACTCGAGCGAAAAATTCGTATGACAAGAAGTTAAATCCCGTGAGTAATCTAGAGCGAGTAATGCGATGCCCCGCGTTTGATGTGTACATAGCATAATGCTGCGTTCAGACCAGCCACGGTAAAGGCACGTTGACGCGCATCTGGAGGTCGCACGGGGGGAATGAGGCCTTTAGCACGGTGCGTTAGACGAGATTCCGCCTCATTCACGCATCTAGTTCAAGTGAATGACGCGAATTGAGCATTACCGTGGGAAACGCGCAAGATTTTAACTTTGGCGGAAAAACGCACTGCGTTAACCAATCAGGAGCTTGCTCTAGTAGTGATGTGATTACAGGAAGCGAGCAGAGTTGCAGAAGCCCCTCCCATGAAGCGAATTTCTCCCATGGCTTCCACACAAACATATCTGAGGATAACACGTCATCCGCGTCACTGCTGTCACGTTACTTTAGTCTCACGCTTGCGTTTCACAACAGATGCGGAAGAGAAGACAATGCTGAATAAAGTCCTAATTTTTGGACCAAAATGTATTTTCGATGCTTCGATACATTCTGTCACATGGACTGCTTTGATGGTGTTTTATTACCTTTCTGGACATGGACAGTATACCGTGCATAGATTTTCAATGAAGGGTCAACAAGGTCTCGAACTAAATATAAAACATCTTAAACTGTGATCCGAAGATGAACAAAGGTCTCACGAGTTTGTAACGACATGAGGGTGAGTCATTAATGACATAATTTTCATTTTTGGGTGAACTATACCTTTAAAGTAATTTTTGCTATTTTTGAGTCGCTGTTTAAATAAAGCAATACATAAAGTATTGTACAAAAGTCAGATTAGCAAAGTTTGATCATCCATGAACAGAAAATACAAGAAACGTGCACAAAATGTAATAAAAATGTGCTTCTTCAGATAAAAGTCAGTATTTAGTGTTGACCTCTCTTGGCACTAAACACATCTTAAACTTTTTTGAAAAGAATGAAGTCCTGAAGTCATTTGATTAGAATTAAAAATTAGGATTTCATTTCATTTAGGTTTAGGAGATCCTGCAGGTTCCTGCTATTGCTCAAGAGGAGCTCACACTACACACTTTAGCTTAATTTTTTTAAATAATTATGCTCACTATATCATTGCAAAAACAACAAATCTAATGGCGGCAAAAGACTGTACTGTACATCCAGCCTTTATCTCTATGGTGCAGTATAATACCCAAGTTGCGTTATCTTACCAGGCTCCATGTTGAGGGCCAAACTCTGTGCCACGTCCCCGGGCGGAAGCAGACCTGGCCATGTAGGGGTGGGTTCAAGCTTTCCAACATCGTAATGCCCAGGCAGAGTCGGGAGATGGGGCGGTCGTACGGTGGGCATCAGCAGGGGGCCGTAATGCGGATCCAACCCGGCAGGGGAGTAAAGTTCGTGAAGGGGCCGCGGAGGGCCGTAGGGCTGGCTCTGAGAGTAACTCCACGACTCTGATGGGTGTGGGTGTGAGTGAGGCAGACCTGGGTGCAGGGCCGGGGCGTAGGGGTCCATGGCATAAGTGGGGGCATCACAGTGGGGACGACTGGGTGGCGAGGGGTAGTTACTGTCCCAGAATGACGGTGGGAAACTGCGTCGAGTACTCGAGGATGAAGCTTCTGATGGAGAAAGTGGAAATAAATTATTTCAGGTGCTATAATAACATACCCGGGCAATCCTTTTAATAAATTCTAACCAAAATACTTTCAGTAGAAAATTCATCACTAAAAGAAAAGTGGCACATGTCAAGAAGTTTCATTGGGTCTTTTCTGCACAGAAATAATGGTTTATCCTCTTAAAATATTTGATGCACCTGTGATGCAAATGTCACCAGTAATTATTTTTATTTTTTTATTTAATAAAGATTAAATATTAGTGGTTTAACAAGGATAGCATTTCCCACTGTCACATTTGTACACATATAAGGCTGTTGCACCTTGGACTCTCAGGTCAGACTTGTCACATGATTTCACATGATTTCCAACTCCACGCCCTCAGATGTCTTTCAGATTAAATCATATGGTATTGCATTTGCTTCTAAAGAGCTTACCACACATCACAGAAATACACACAGCCACATGAGAGAGACGAGAGGTGGAATGAAAGCTTGAAAGAGAGTCAACTAGAAAGCATTAAGCAAGCCCAAGACAAGGAAGATTTGATAGGTTTCACAGACACTTTATGTATCAATTTATTGGGAATCAAACCTGTGATCTCGCCATCGCTATTACCATGCTCAACAGCTGAGCGACAGGAAAACATATGCAATAGATAAGGTTAAATTCATTTAAGCAGCACAAACCCTCTTCCCGACTGTCCCAAAGGCCTATATAAGGTATGAGTTTAAACTCGGAGAACACCATGTGGACTTCTAATGTCATGTCCACCCAGTTTACCTCCTCCACAGACCTGCAGACCCCCGTCTCGGCCCTTGCCCCCACCTGTTGTTTTTACTAACCCTTGCGGCCCCCGTAACCCCTTGTAGAATGTCAGGGGGGTGAGAATGTTTTTAGCCGTTACTTTTATATTTAGAATTCTTCTGAAAACAGACACCGGTGATGTAGTTGTGATCAGAGGAGGGGCGGGCGAGCTCCTCATAAATCTGACGGTCGGTATTGTGAGCTGTCTGAACGCAACACGAGCTCGAGCCACTGCGCTTACCACGGCGTATAAACATAGTATCTGTTGGGAGGCAGGCAGCGTCCGAGGGGTTAGATGAAGATGTCATCTTTGTGGGAGGGAGGGGGGTGCTAAATGCTTAATGGGAATAAATCTTCATAAATGTAGACTTTGCATAGCAGACAGTGGTAGCAAACTGCATGGCGAGTTTATAGGTTTGATTCTTATTGTGCATTGTGATCTATTGTGATTTACTGTATAAGGGTCGAATGCACTTTGGATACGTTTTGCCAAAGGTATAAATGCACAATTTTGGGCTACAAAGTTCAACCAACGTACCACATTTTTTTCATTTCCACTTCAGTTTGACCAAATCAGCTTGCATTGGAACCATCCATTCATTAGATTTGATATAGCATCTAAACTCACATTATATACACAACTACGGCAGAATATGTGCAATACATAAAAAATGATTTTCCTCTGCTTGTGGCCTCAAAACCTTTTTGCAAAACAAACCAGACTATCTCTTCAGTGATGTCTCACCTGTGCTGGATTCGTTGTGCCTCTTCTTGCCCTCTGTCTCCATGTAAGTGCTCAGAGCTCTGGAGAAATGTTCATCCACCACGGTGCTAATGTCTCCATGGTAGTAGGTGAAGAGGACGCAGCGTGAGCTCAGGTATTCTGCCTCCCTAATCTCTTTATCTTTCGTAATCTCCTCTACCTGTCCGGCGGAGGCGTACGGTGATGGGGAAGGACCTGCTGACCTGGAGCTCCCGGCAGAAACCGGCACAACGTCTGAGCAGCACGCGCTGTCCATCAGATCCCTACAGCGGGATGTGGGACTTCTCAGACCAATGGGAGCCTAAGAATGAGAAGTGGTTCAAAGCCATTGCAACACACTGTTGTTTGTGTGCATGTGTGTGTGTGTGTGTGACTCAATATGTTTATTTATGTATGTGAGTGTGACAGTGTGTTTATGAATGTATGTATATGAGTATGACAAATCATAAATACATTACATGTTACTTGAAAATATAACTAACAGTATTACTTATTGCAAAAACCTTATAAATAAAAATACCAAAATGGATGTTGGCAGCAATGCCATAAAAAAGAACAGTTTTTGGGTGCATCCCTTTGCGCATATAATGCATAAAAGCATGTTTGAAATGTAACAGCAACTTTATAAATTACATTTTTATATTGTTTAATCACCACTGGATTGGTCAGTGGGTAACCTGCTTACCGGTAAAGCGCTGATGAAGGCAGAAGCTTTGTGTGCGTACGGTGCGTAATGACCATAAGCCGGGTACATAACATCCAAACAACTCATGATATCCCGCTCGCTCACCTCGGCTCGCAAGCAACGAAACTGTCGCGCTCTGTTTCCCGTGAAAGAAAGTGTAACGGATTAGAGAAGTCAGACTGAAGGGTACAACATCTTGGTGGACGGTAGAGCGCGCGGAGACTGGTCGGTGGTCCACGGTGATGCGCACCTAAGTGCGCGCTGACAGCTGCGCTCGTCGGACTGAGCTTTGGATTATACCAGAGAATGTGCCCAAGATTCATCTTCACGTCGACCCCTCCCACCCCAGAGAAAGACCCCCGACCTCCCTCAAAAACTTAACTGCCTGATTCACACAATGCAAAAGCACGTCGTTGCGTAAAGGTATGGATTACTGTACAATAGCATGCCCTATAACATGACTGACGCTCAACGCTGTTGAATTATGTAAACCAGCTTCTCTAAACAGATATAAAAAAAACTTTAATTGCCTCCCTCAAGAAACCATCTAATATGATTTGGCAAACAACGAGTTTATTCTAATATACAAAAAATGCATTTTACTTTTATTTATATCCCGTTTTGTTTTTGAGCCGGAAAGATTTGCACATATGTTGTGTCATTTTTGCCAAGCCTCCTTGAATTTAAATGTTTCCCAAAGCTGCGCTTCAGTTTACTCCATGCACAACTACACAACATACAAGTTTTAATACAATATATTTGAATAAAGAAGGAAGACGTCAGTCTTCCAAAGCATCACAAACAAATTTTTGTATACATTGTCAGAAAAAAGTACACCTTTGCACCTAAATAGTTCATAGCCTACCTCACAGGTACATTTAAGTACCACATTTGTACCTAAATGGTACACTGTAAAATTGCTGTAGTTATGCAGCTTTTTGCCAGTAACTTACTGTAGATTAAATGTATGTTATTCACTGGCAACTGTTTGTTTAAAGTTAAATGATAATTAAATGTTAAGAAGCCTTTATCTTTACAGAATAAAACTAAAATAACAGCCTCATGCAAAGCATGCTGGGAACCAAAAATCCTCATCAACCTTTGTCAGTTTTTTTCTCCTTCAGATTTTGGTTCCCAGAATGCTTTGCATGAGGCTGTTATTTATAGGCCTAGTTTTATTTTTTAAAGATAAAGATTTGTTCATGTTTAATGTTTATTTAACTTTAAACAAACAGTTGCCAGTAAATAACATACATTTAAATATACAGGAAGTTACTGGCAAACAGCTGGAAGTAATACTGTAATTTCTAAAGATTTTTTACAGTGTGCCAAATGCATAAATATAATGTAAATGTAGTTAAGCAGTCAGTATTAAATATTTTTTGTTATTTTATTCATGTTTTACTTGTTTTGGTTTACTGTATCTTTTATGAAATCATTTAATTTAAATCTGTGCATTGGTAAAAATTGGTTCCAAGCTTTCACTGGGGCAGTATCGTTTAAAAAGCTCAATATAATACCTACACTGTAAAAAAAATTCTGTAGAAATTGCAGCTGGGTTGCCGGTAATTTACCGTAGATTTAAATTTATGTTTTTTACTGGCAATATTTTGTTCAAAGTTAAATGAACATTTAACATTTACAAGTCTTTGTCTTTACAGAGTAAAACTAAAAAAAACTACTGCTGTTGTTTTTATTATCATTGTTGCTTATTATTTTTGTGGTGAAGATCATGAGATTTGATTTGATTTGACTGTTACCATTGTTGAGACTTGTAAGTGTTGAGCTCTCTGTGTGAAGCTGAAAACTTTGCTTAACTTAATGCTTTATAAGGTGGCTTCTTTTTTGAGGGTCAAAGATTGCAAAGTTCTCTTAACATTACACGTTTTATAAAACTGTTTTATAAAAGGAGACATTTCATAAGTTTTTTCATGTTTAAGTGCTATAATTGGGTCCCCAGTGCTTCTACCAACCTAGAAAATGTGAAAAAGGACAACCCAGTAACTTAGTTTTGGTAAACCATTCTCTGCAAACATGTAAAAAATAGGTAATTGAAATTTGGCTCCCTTTGTGATGTTAGAAGGGGATAATACTGCCCCTTAATCTGCACTATCCAACCACGGCACTGCCACTGAGTGCAGAGATCAGCTCAGTTAAATTAAAAGGACACACCCAAAAATTGTACATTTTTTGCTCACACCTACAAAGTGGCAATATAAACATGTTATAATAAATTATCTGATATTTTGAGCTAAAATTTCACATAAGCACTCTGGGGACACCAAAGATTTATTTGGCATCTTAAAAAAGTCTTGTGAAATGTTAATAAAGACGTATGAAATAAACAGGAAATGTTTTGTTAATCTAACAAGGTTATATTGCTGGAATGAGACATTTTACACTCATTGAATGAAACATTTTAACTCCTGTTCAGCAATCTTAAGTAGACTAGATTTAACTTAAAGATACCCTATGTTTTTTTTGTTAAAGTTGTATTAACTTGTCTGAGCTTACAGTGAATGCTCTACCAATTGAGTTAGGTAACATTAACTAATTAACGTCCTGCTGTGCTAAAGCACTCGAACAGATTTGACTGATTCTCAACATGACACATGGTTGTGTGAGGTATAAGCTGGACACCCTATCCATACCAACCGTACAGCAATGAGATTCCTCTCAAATCTAGCTCACATTATCACCTTCACTTAACAAACACAAGGACAGTCAAGCGCGTAACCTCACTTGCACTAGTCTAAATACAAGCAATTCATGCTTTTTTCAAGGTTCTGAAGCTTTATCTTTAAATCTGAGTCTTGGAAATTAAAGTGAGCACATTGGAGTTTAAGTGCCGTGAGTTTTTGACAGACATTCTACAACGTTAAGAGAATCGTGTGGAATATTTGCAGAATTTCATCCAGCGGTGTTAAACAGATAGGAATGCCTCTGAAGTGTTTGCTCTGGGTCGAGAAAGGAGATGCGTGCCAGACCTTTATGTCAACTTCAACTGACCGACAAGCTCTCCAATAATACGTGTTTTGAATCCATTGGTGCTCTTGTTTATAAAACAGATTACCAGTGGACATGTATTGTGTCGGACGAAGTTAAACATAACTCAAATCCAATCCGATAGTAATGTGCACCCACACATAAGTATTACAGCAGTATCCTTGTATGTTCACCACGACACTTGAGACAAAGTTGGATGAAGATCTGAATGCGTTCGGTCTTTGTGCGCACGCTGTTGCTCATCAGCAGAAGCGCACTGTGAACCTTTGGCTTGTGAGGGCCTTCCTCCCATTGGTGCGTTTTATTTAGGATATCACGAAATGATGCAATGCCACAGGGACGGGAGCTGAGAGTTTCAGCGTGACGGACAGCTGGCAGCACGGGGTTTAAAACAGACTCTGCGCTATGACCACATGTAGGAGGAACCACTGATATTAATGACCATGACCAATTGCTCCCTCGCTCTCTCTCTCGCTGCGCCAATGTCTCTCACCCGCTCCGCTTTTTACTCTCGGAAAACCTTCCCAGCAACACATATCACTCTCTCCTTCCTTTTTGGAACAGTAAGCCATTTGTCGTTACTAAGAAAACAGGTTGTATGACTATATGCGTGTGATGTTTAGCCTGTCTGTATCACAATCTCCCAGCCACAGTGTATGACCTCTGATATAGAGCTTTTGGTGACCAAACTAGGGAACAGAGAAAGGCAGACCGCCCCTCCTTACACTTTCTCTCTATCTATCTCTCTGTTTTGCCCTTCTTTTCTCTTAATTTTTGTGTGTGTATGTGTGTTTGTGAATGAGTAGTATCTAAACACTGATTACATCACTGTTTGTTTTTGACCCTTCTTGCAAGACACATTTTCTCAGGAATTAACCTAAACCAACAATTCAATCAGGTGATTGCAGAGCTTTCGATGCTACAATAAACAATTATATAAATAAGTGTAATAAAAAGCACAGTTTAAAAACCAATGCAGGTCCGAAGAGGTTTGAACTGAAATGGGTACATTTACGACACGTTTTCACTGATGTCAGAGCTTTATGCAAAATCCTTTTGTCTTCAACATTTCCCACGAAATAACACCACTCAGTTTACTTTTTTAATACATGACCTGTAGCTATGCAATATGTGACCCTGTCTGTGAAATCCGATCCACATTAATTTCAATCTTTGACATGACCTTACATCAGTGATTCTCAAACTGGGGTCCGGGGCCCCCAGGGGGGCCGCGAGATGGTGCCAGGGGGGCCCCAGTTTTATTACATTTTATAAAATACATTCATTTATCATGATTTCTGTGTAATTAAACCTAAAAAAAATGCTACTAACCAACAGCACTACTTTGTATAAATTAATATGTTTTGTTTAATTAAAATGTTACATTTTAGAACAGTTTTTGCCATACATTTTCTTTGGGGGGCCGCGAAGGAATGCACCGTACACAAGCGGGGCTGCACGCGGAAAAAGTTTGAGAACCACTGCCTTATAATGTTAAATAAATCTTTGGGGTCCACAGAGTGCATATGTGACGTCTCAGCTCAAAATACCATATAGATAATTTATTATAGCATATTAAAATAGCCACTTTGTAGGTGTGAGCAAAATTGTGCCATTTTTGTTTGTTTCCTTTAAAATGCAAATGAGTTGATCTATGCACTAAATGGCAGTGCTGTGGTTGGATAGTGCAGATTAATGAGCTGTATTATCCCCTTCTGACATCACAAGGGGAGCCAAATTTCAATGACCTATTTTTTTTTTACATGCTTGCAGAGGATGGTTTACCAAAACTAAGTTACTGGGTTGATCTTTTTCACATTTTCTAGTTTTATAGAAGCACTGGGGACCCAATTATGAAAAAAGTCAGATTTTCATGAAATGTCCCCTTTAAAGATATCAGGTTATATTTTCATATATTGATTTTAAGTGGGGGAAAAGTATAAAAAAAAACTTTAGCTAGGTTTTCACAAACTGCGTCACATATCGGCATTATATTCATTCTGTACTGCAGTGTTTTCCAAACTGGGGTACAAGGGACTATGCAAACATTTTTGTTTTTGGTTAAATACTCAAATAACATTCAGTACAGGTAAAAATGTGAATATGTGAACCCTCTAGTGTAGAGATCTATAGGGTAGAGAAAGAAATGGCACCTTGCTTGCAGAATCTTATATTTAATTTCCAGTATCGCATAAGAAAGTCACCTGATGCTGCTCACAATGGCAAAGCACTTTAGCTCTGCACTGCTGTATATCCCACAATGCACCTCAGGAACTCATAGTGTCACTCCACGGAAATGTTTCCATGTAGAAATAACAAAAGTGGAATGCTTTGTGCTTAAACTTGAAAACTTTTAGGCCTGTTTCGAAGACAAGGCTTAAAGTCCTTTTAGGCCCTCTTGCCTTTCCTTGTGACTGTAAGTAAAAATAAAAAAATAATGAAGTGCATAGATAAGTCACTTGTAAAACAAATACCACAATATTACAAAAACTTTTAGTTTTTAAAGGAATTATTTACCCAAAAATTCTGTCATATTTACTCACTCTCATATCGTTTCAAACCAATCATGAGCCTCATAAAGTTTTTGGTTACAAACATTCCTCAAAATATCTTGTTTTGTGTTCATCAGAAAAAATAAATTTGAGAATGATTAAATGATGACAGAATTTTTATTTTTGGTGGAACTATCACTTTAATTTCAATTTCATTGTGAATTTAAGCCTATAAACTGTAAAAAAATTGCCGCACTTTTGTCAAATCAACACATGTTTTTATGTTACTTTCACTTAAAAAATTAAGTTAAACAATTTCAAGTTGAATTTCTAAGTTATGTCAACTTTTTTAAAATAATAGGTTGAATTGACTTGCAAAACCAAGTTGTTTTTACAGTGTAGTCCCAGACTAAAATACATGCTTGAGATGTCTTAAAACAGAAAACAAATGTCATGACATACCTTAAAATATATCAGTACAATTGTTTTGTCTCTAGATGCACACCAAAAAAAAAATGTTTTCTAAGCCACATTTTTTTCTAAGCCACATTTATAAAAGCTACTTAAGTGTCCAAATGTAGGCCTAATCCTGATTTATTTTAAGCCTTGTTACTTAATAAGTGGAAAAATAGTACTGGTTTCAAAAATATATAGATATATATAAAGTCCTAAAAATACATTTAGTTCCCTTATGGGGAAAAATAATCCAAATATGCCCTGTTTTCACACAGGGTGTAAAAAACAACTGCTTGAATTTAGGGCCTGCATGGACTACTCTTCAAAAGGGGTGAGGGCTGTGGGTTGTCTTTTTCGGGAGGATTTGTGGCATACAGTTGCTCTGCTCCATGTGTGGTGTACTCCAAATGTTGTATCCTGTACACACACAAACACACACACACGTGCACTGTCTGTCAAACTGTTTGTTATTAAAACAAGCGCCAGAAGCAGACTGAAAATATAATCACTTTTCTAGACCTTTCAATTGACAAATCTCTCCATCTGTTTGTCTTATTACAATTATTAAACTATTACAATGGGATCTATCTTAGTCAGAATCCATCTAAAAATTCATGTCAGCTAGGATCAAACTAACTGAGGGTTAAACTGAGAGATATTAGAGAAGAGTTGAACAATGATTGCCTAGTAATTAAGCTTTTAATAACTTTTCTGCCCAGAATATGACCTGTTCTGCCCTGTCACCAGGTCTCCATCACGTCTGCACAAAGAGAGGAACTTTCTCCTTGTGCTTGTTTATTAAAAGCTAACCCACTCAGTATGGATAGTACGTGAACAAGCAGCATTACTGAAGTAACTGACGGGTGCTACATTCCCACTTTGGCAGCCTCAAGTGTCCCAGCGATGTAGACAAGCAGCTGATGTCATCCGGTGTGTGTGCATGTGTGTGTGTGCGCGCGCGTGTGTGTGTGTGTAGGGGCAGCAGAATTGTCACCCCGCTGTTGAACATTCTTGTCCCACAAGCACAGGAGGACACCGAAAGAAAGAAAGAAAGAAAGAAAGAAAGAAAGAAAGAAAGAAAGAAAGAAAGAAAGAAAGAAAGAAAGAAAGAAAGAAAGATATTGGTGCCTCTAAACTCCAAGAACGCATATACATTCCTTCTGCACGCAGTGATCAGATTGGCACTCTGTGTTAAAGGGCACTTCCACCAAATATGTGAGGGTTTCCCAATATTTTCTCACCTTCAGACTTCCTTGTGGTTTTGTATTTTCTGCAGTCAGGAATTTTAGTTGCCAGTATATTTGTAGTTCATTACTGTATAGCTATAACCACTTACAGTATCAGACACACCAGAAAATTATACCTTATATGCAAACATGTATAAAATGAAATTTTACACGTTTTCCATTTTGTTTTTGTAATAAGCTCAGAGGCATCCCCCTGCCGACCCCACAAGCAAAACCAGAGTCTTTATCCAATCGTTTCCATCTCTTATTTCTCACAGGAACCTGGAATGAAGAAGACATTAATCACTCATGTGCCATTTTAGTACGGGTCATACTGAGATCAGCCCCATCTATTTTAAATATAAGATTTGCCTGTCAATAACCAGCCTTGGTGACATAAATCCAAGTAATATGTGTTGGAACTTTTCTGTTATTGACACATTACAAAACTTTAACAAATGTGTCAAAATTCCCTGAATTTCCACTGCATCCAGAAGAGTTTCATTTTCTTTTTTTCATTTATTGGTAAAAAAAGGAGGCTGTGAATGTGTTAAAAATTCTGTTGTATACTGAATAAATATGATGACTCTGCTGTATTGCCTACTAATAAGCCTTGACCCTAAGGTTTTTTGCTTATAGGTTTAAAATATGACCATGTGCCATATTTTGATGTTCCCAACCCTAACAAAAGTCGGTACCACAAAATTTACAATTGACATTGCAGGAACTGTAAATGTGATTTGTCATTTCATGCTTTTCTTCCTGTTTGTGGCCATTCAGTTCCAGTTATTACACACATACTGGTTTCTGTTGCCGGCTAATTAAAGACTCCTCCTATATTATCACACAACATAAAAACAAAGAAATTAAAGGAAAACCTGAACACCCATAAACTATCCACTGTTCCAATTCTCTAAAAATAAATCATCTTAAAAAGATTTAGCTACATTTATGTCAACATATTCAAGCCTGATCATACATAAGTTTACCTTAACATCAGGGGCGTCAGTTTGTGTGGAAAAGTGGTGGGGACAAAAGATCGGATGAAAAAACATTACAGCAGGATGGGAAAAATATTGAATAACGGCGCATCAAAAATAGGCATAGTGTAGGCCGGTCAACAACACAAAAATACTCAGCATAAAACCCTCAACAATGTCAACTGCACATGTAACAGTCCCTACAACACCAGCTGAACTGAACAGTGCCAAAGCACCATAATGTAGAAAACAGCAGCATGTTAAGTCAATGATTAAAATGAAATTCTTTACATATGTAAAAGAAAATGCAACATAAGCACACAACGCAACATATGTGACCCTGGATGCACCACAAAACCAGTCGTACACTGCAAAAAATGATTTTCAAGAAATGACCTAAGAATATATCTAGTTTCTAGACCCAAAATATCAAATTTAAATGATTTTGTGCATAAAACAAGAAAAAAAAACTGCCAATGGGGTAAGCAAAAAAAATCTTGAACATTTTTGTTAAACAATAAATTCAAGAAAAAACTGTTCACCCTATTGGCAGATTGTTTTGCTCGTTTTATGCACAAAATCACTTAAATTTGAAGTTTTGGTCTAAAAACTAGATTTTTGCTCATCAAGAAAAAGCATCATAATTTAGGAATTTTTAGATATTTCTACTGAAAACAAGACAAAAATACAAAAAAAAAATTTCTTGAAGATCTGACTTGGACAAAATCAGCCATTTCAAAAAGTGGTGGGGACATGTCCCCAGCGTCCCCAGTGTAAATGACACCTATGCGCACAGGTATTGTTTGATTTCTCATAACATTTTAACCAATGAAGTGCTTTCAAAAAGTGATGGGGACAAAATCAGCCATTTCAAAAAGTGGTGGGGACATGTCCCCAGCGTCCCCAGTGTAAATGACACCTATGCTTAACATACATCTGTACACACATAAGATGGTTTGTTAGATCTAATGAACTACTTTAATAGAAATTCAGGAAGAGCCACCAATCTTAGAAGACCTATTGAGCTTAAGAACAAACAACAGACCAAAGACTTTATCTTGAAAGGTTTTAAAGAACATCTGCTAATAAATTAAGGTATAGATGTACTAATGAGCTGTTTTGACACCGTCTGGGTTGTACAAACTGGATCAATACACATTTGGTAAAAGGTAAGGACACCGCCTTAATTGGTTTCTCATTCACGTCACTCTCTGAAGATATTAACAGGTTTTCTGCGTGTGTGTGTGTGTGTGTGTGTGTGTGTGTGTGTGAGAGAGAGAGAGAGAGAGAGAGAGAGAGAGAGAGAGAGAGAGAGAGAGAGAGAGAGAGAGAGAGAGAGAGAGAGAGAGAGAGAGAGAGAGAGAGATCTGCCATGTGTGTCTGTTATGTTTATATTAATACAGTTTACAGCACTTTGCATTTTACATTTTTATTAATACTTATTATTAAAATTCCCACTATTATTAACAAAATGTCCACTATTTGACACTCCAATTACTCTTTTATTTTGCCTATTAAAGGCACTGAATTGAATATGAAAAATCTGTGATCTACTTGTATATTTGCTTAAGGTTTTCCCAAACTGGGGTTCGCGAACCCCTAGAATTGAAGGAGGTTCTTGAGTTTTACTTTTTTATGAAATAAAAAAGTAAATAACTAATTTTAAAATAAAAAATTGAATAAACCCTTCCTAACAAAAATATATATTTTATTTGTTTATCTGCAAATCATGTGACCATGACACATCAGAAAACTATAGACATGTTTTATGTACTAATAAAAGAAAATTACCAAATGAAGGTACAATAAGAGGTAATAATAACAATGAAAAAACATTTTAAAAGAATGAAAAATTATGTTTTTGAAATTAAACAGGCAAATGTGCTATGACATTATTGAAATGTGTACTTAAAGGGGACATATCATGAAAAACTGACTTGCATGTTTTAACTGCTATAATTGGGTGCCCAGTGCTTCTATCAATCTATAAAATGTGAAAAAGATCAACCCAGTAACTCAGTTTTGATAAACCATTCTCTGCAAGCGTGTAAAAAAATAGGTCACTGAAATTTGGCTTCCCTGTGATGTCAGAAGAGGGGGATAATACGGCCCGTAATCTGGGGACAACAAAGATTTATTTTACGTTTTTTAAAAATCCATGTAAAATGTCCGCTTTAAAATCTCAGGGGTTAGGCTACTTCAAGTAAATAATTTAAGTCAAGGGGATGCAGCTGACAAAACCCCTGGCATACACAATACGCATGCGTGTGAAGTTAATTAAGTATGTTTTATAGATTTTCTTTGTGAAATAAGTCTCACCCATTAGATTGCCGTCGTAAGTCTATTTGCCAATCGGAACTGACTTATGTGGTTCATGGTAGATGTAATGGCGACACCTAGTGGCCAGCAGTACACTACGACTTTCAGAATGGTCAGCACCACACACGATGTATTGTAAATGCATTATTTCAGAGCAAACGTTAACAAATATTTTATGTATCTTTTAATTCGTATTTATCTGCTGAGTCATGCATTTTTCCTGCTAGATTGTAAATGTAATGTGGCAATGTAGTGGGAACGTAAACAAAACGTGGTAATGGTGAGATATTTTTCCAATGAGGAGTGACATGCCTCTTTATGCCCTTTGGTTGCAGTTTTCAATTTACTTTTTTCTGTTTCTTTAATATGCACTACTTTGGTTTAATTTTAGGTAGTTTTACTGTTGTTTATTTTAACATATTCTAGTGGCCATTTAAACGTTCAGAATTTTTAACTTTTTTTAAAGTTACTTTGTTAACAAATATATGTTTTAATTGTAATCTAGTGGTATTTGCCATTGTGGTACTTACCCTGGCTTGTTGTATTGTTATGATTTATGTTTCTGAACTATGGTGTTAAAAGGGGCATTTCACAAGACTTTTTTAAGATGTAAAATAAATCTTTGGTGTCTCCAGAGTACATATGTGAAGTTTTAGCTCAAAATACCATATAGATAATTGTTTATGGCATGTTAAAATTGCCACTTTGTATGTGTGTGCAAAAATTTTGGATGTCATTTTAAATGCAAATGAGCTGATATCTGCACTAAATGGCAGTGGCGTGGTTGGATAGTGCAGATTAAGGTATTGTCCCCTTCTGACATCACAGGGGGAGCCAAATTTCAATGACCTATTTTTTCACATGCTTGCAGAGAGTGGTTAACAAAAACTAAGTTACAGGGTTGATCTTTTTCACATTTTCTAGGTTGATAGAAGCACTGGGGACCCAATTATAGCACTTAAACATGGAAAAATCAGATTTTCTTGATATGTCCCATTTAAACTGAGCCAGTATGCTACATTGTGAGCAGGGTCTGCTGTGCCGCTCTGGGTGAGAAAGTCCAGGGCCACTATTTAGTCCCAATCCGCCTAACTGCAAATTAAATAAAGTAATGATTTAATTAATGGTTTTTATAAAGTAATGATCCCTCCGATACACAAGCACACGTCCTCCTAACCCTCCCAGTCGTAGGGTGGCGCTGTTTCGCGACGGATAAACGTGCAGCGGCGCCTCGGCCATGTTGAAGTGTGGAGGAACTGCAGCCCGCCATTGTGTGTGTGATCTACAGCTGTAGCGAGATAGAGAGAGACACGGGCGCTAACACTTTATCAAACACACATCTCCCGTTCACTTTAACCCGCAAACACACGCGCAGTCTAACACACAGGCTCCGGGGAGAGAGAAATGTCAGCCAGCAGCCTTCTGGAGCAGGTAAAGAGAGGCATTTTGTGAACATTGAGCCGAAGTGGCGTCGAGGCGGTTTTTTCTCTCTCGCAGCGCGAGTTCAGGCCTTAGCTTCATATAAACCTTCACTTATTCTCCCTCTTTCCTCTCCACACTCACTCCTTCATGAATCACCTGGACCCAATCCAGAGACCGAAAGGCCAAGCAAATAAAGGTAAGTGGAGCGCTGTTGTGCTGGGGGTTTTTGCGCTCCTGTGTGTCTCGTGTTGCGCTGCTGTGTTAGCAGGCCGTTTGTTCATATACTATCCGTTATTAAATAAAACGTAGAAACCTGCCCAAAAACAACCTCACGGGAGATTCGAGAACAAGTAGGTCTTATAAAAGAGATTTTGGGGTTGTTTTTGTCACTTAGAGATTTAAGAAAAGCTTGTATATATATCCCACGTTAGTTAGCCGACTAGCATACTGAGGCCGAGCGTGCGTCTGAAAGCGTGACACAAGCTCAGGCACCTGACTGCCCACATACACACTAATTTTACACCGTTTTAGTATGTTTACTTTAAATATATAAATGTGTTTAAAGCCCAAAACATCCCTATCACCGTTAAGGATGCAGGAGTTAAACTGCTGCCAAATGAAAGGAAGGACCTGTTGAGGGATTTTTAGCATCCTCGGTCTAACACACAATCCTCACCTTCCAGTTAAATGACAAAGTAGTACATGAAAGCACGTGGTGGTTTGATAAAAGATTATTGAATAGCTTTATAGATCTTATTTTTCAGTTTTTTTTAAGCGTTTATTTTAACAACAGCTGTTAGGAGTTTCCAGTTTACGAATAAATTGTTGCTCAGTTGCTGTTTGGCTAACCAGCTTCAACTTGTTGTGAATTAACTACGTTTGTCACATCTTTACAGGACTAACTTTCTGTATGCTTCTCTTCCAGTGCAAAACGGAGCTGTTACCCAAAAGGATACTTTGAATGATGATGAGTTCGAGCCATACCTGAATGCTCAGCCCAGACAGGTAGGTCTTGTTTCTGCACTAAACAAAAGGGTAAACCCGTAGAGGGTAATTTCCTTAGCTGTCTACTCTCGGTGGGTTCATTATGACCCGTAATTGCATCCTGGTCTCTGGGCTTTGTTTTCCTATTAAGGTGTCACCGTTGTGCTCTGTGTAAGTGGCTAAAGAAATGTGTAGACTTAGTCAAGACTTGTATCCGGTTGTTAAGAGATGATGGTGGTAAGGAATACTGTTTCCCGGTCCAAACCTTAACTTATTTCAATAGAGGGTATTATTTAAACATCCGATTATGAGCACTATTTATTCATATCGCACATTTAAGCGAAAATTTTATAAACTCCCAGTGTACACTGCAGTCTCCAGGCTCATGTTATCCGCTTGTTAAGTCATGACGTAAGGAATACAGTTTCCGGCTCCAAGCCACCACATTTAAAAGCAATTTATGGGCACTATTTATTCATAGCATACATTTAAGCAAATATTTTATAAACTCATGTGTAAACTGCAGTCTCAGGCTCCCAGAATCAAAGACGGCAATATATTAATAATTCGTTAAAAAAATCCACCTCCATAAATCCATGTCTGGTCATCTCGGATTTTGTTATGGAGGTTAATTTAGGATCAGGTGTTTTTTGTAGTTTTTCATACGCTATGATTTTTTTTATTTCCCTATGACGTCTGTGAGCGTTGGACCCGGAAGCGGCACATGACGTCAGACTTAGCAATCGGATAGGTTGATATTGGCAGAAATTCATGTGGCCCCTATGTTCCATGACCTATGAACAACTGCAACCATAAATTACGTAAATCTATGTGCTGTGTTTACCAAGTAAAATTCAATTACGAGGAATACATTTCTTGCTACCAAAATCGCTTAAAGAGCCCCCTGGGTTTTTATTCACTTTTTGAATTTGGTGGCTTCTCGGCTCACATAACCAGGGATAGTAAAGTGTCCATTGAATGCACACGCCAGATGTAGAAGGGTAAATCGGGTACTTTTTGCCTACTATGTTTTTTTTACACCATGACTTTGGACATACCACTCAGCGTGCATACTGATGTTCACTTACTTTACACTACAGCGTCAAAGTTTTTTTAGAGCCTGGAAAGTTTTTATAAAACTTTACATGCATGCACCTGTATAGATCCCACTGCAATGAAAAAGTCCTCAACTACCTAACTGTGTAATATGTGATGGCTGTTATGTCTGTGAATATTCCTCCTACTAAAAATGGGACACGGATGAATAAAGGGGCTAGTATTCACCCTGTCAAAGGAATGCTGGGATCCTTTGTGAGGAATCTGTGCCACTGTTACCCTCACAAAGCTGATTGCTAGTGTTGAAAATATGAGCAGACTAATAGTTGGGTGCCTGAAAGTACACAAACAGTCGCAAGTTATCTAGAAGGGCTTTAGTACATGTCTTTATAATTTTCTTTAAGCAAGTTGAAATGTCAAGGTAAAGTGGAGATTATTTGTATAATTGAATAACTTCAGATGGTTTAACCCATAATGAAAACTTTGTCATTATTTAGTCACCGCCATGTCGGTTGTATTGCCCCAATGTCTTTCTGTATTCAAGACCCAAATGCCAATTTTTGCTGTTTTGGTAACTATGGGAGTGGATGGTGACCACCTGTTACGGCTTCGAAAGGACCCAATTAATATTTTTAATATCTTGACAGCAAGAGCCGATCACAACCCAGTCCCATAGTAACCAGTAAACTCAAACCCATGAACACTTTTTTGGGGGGGGGGGGGGTTCTGAGGAGTAAAAATGTACAGCTGAAAGTAATTTATAAAAAAAAACTAATTGGATGTTTTTGTTTTTGCAGAGCAATGCCTATACGGCCATGTCCGACTCCTACATGCCCAGTTACTACAGCCCCTCAATAGGGTTTACCTATTCGCTTAATGAAGCAGCATGGTCTACTGGCGGTGACCCCCCCATGCCTTACCTGGCCTCATATGGACAGCTTAGCAATGGGGAGCATCACTTTCTCCCAGATGCCATGTTTGGCCAGTCAGGGGCGCTGGGGAACAATCCTTTCTTGGGACAGCATGGCTTCAACTTTTTTCCTAGTGGGATTGACCTAGCCTGGGGAAACAGCAGCTCTCAGGGACAGTCCACACAGAGCTCAGGTTACAGCAGCAATTATGCCTATGCTCCCAGCACGCTAGGAGGTGCTATGATTGACGGACAGTCTCCCTTTGCAGCCAACGAGCCACTTAACAAGGCGGTAGGAATGAATAGTTTGGATCAAGGCATGGCTGGGCTTAAGATCGCGGCCGCTGAGATGGCGCCCAAAGTCGTTGGTTCAGGACTTCCTGGTGGGCCGCTGAGTCAGGTGTCAGCAGCTCCCACTATGCCTCCGCCATCCATGGCTCCCGCAAAAACTGCATCTTGGGCGGACATTGCCAGTAAGCCTGCCAAACCACAGCCTAAGCTGAAAACCAAGGGAGGAGTTGGTGGGACAAATTTGCCACCTCCACCGATCAAACATAACATGGATATCGGAACATGGGACAACAAGGGGAACGTGCCTAAACCAGCAACCCCACATCAGGCTTCCATGCCCACCAATGGACAGCCACCCAATGGACAGTCCCCTCAACCGGGTGCTACTGCAGGAGGGGTGCCACAGCTACCCCTCAGCAATGGACAGCTGGTGCCTCCTACCGGTCAGCTTGGGCAAAATCCCCTTCCCCCTGGTGGGCAGCAGGGTGCTGTCCCACCTCCCTTGTCACAAGGTCCCCCTCCTCCTCAACCCTCTCAACCAACCCGCTGGGTTCCCCCGCGTAACCGTGCTAACGGCTTTGGGGATGCGGTGGGTGGACCCGGCCAATCCCCTCCCAATTCAGGGATGGGTGGAGTTGCTGTTCCATCAGAGCCCCACCCAGTTCTGGAGAAGTTGCGTATGGTGAACAACTACAATCCCAAGGACTTTGACTGGAACCCTAAGCACGGTCGCGTCTTCATAATTAAGAGCTACTCAGAGGACGACATCCATCGTTCTATTAAGTACAATATCTGGTGCAGCACGGAACACGGCAACAAACGTCTGGACGCTGCGTATCGATCGATGGCCAACAAAGGCCCGCTCTACTTGCTCTTCAGCGTGAATGGCAGTGGGCATTTCTGTGGCGTAGCTGAGATGCGCTCGCCAGTGGACTACAACACCTGCGCGGGTGTGTGGTCGCAGGACAAATGGAAGGGTCGGTTTGATGTGCGTTGGATCTTTGTAAAGGACGTTCCGAACAGCCAACTGAGGCACATTCGTCTGGAAAACAACGAGAACAAACCGGTGACTAACTCGCGTGACACGCAGGAAGTTCCGCTGGATAAGGCGCGTCAGGTGTTGAAGATCATCGCAAGTTACAAGCACACCACCTCCATTTTTGACGACTTCTCGCACTACGAGAAACGTCAGGAAGAGGAGGAATGTGTGAAAAAGGTAACCTGCCATGGCATTGATTCTTCTGGGAGATAAATTTGATCTGGTTTTACTAAGGTCTTATATGCAAAACCCTCCAGTGTCAATTTGACAATGTGATGCAGAATGTTTATCGATATGTGGCAATGTCTATAAAATCCCGGTTAAAGTCTCATAATCTAATGATGAGTTTAGAAGCATCCAAGTTTGGTTTCACTCAATGATTTCAATCATTGACATGACCTTACTCGGTCAATATTAAAGATATCAAGGTTATATTTTAACACAATGTTATTTACATTATGTAGGACAATTTATGTAGAAATTATTAAAAATATGATTTTAGCTGGGTTTTCACAGTCTTGGTCACAGTTTTTCCTGGCCCTTTGATATTATACTTATGAAATATTTGATTTTATTCAGAGTTGTTGTTGTTTTAGTAGGGCTGCATGGTATTGATGACAAATGTGATATGCGATACAATAATGCTTTAAGTTTGTAAATTCAGTTTGAATAATAATGAAACGTATTTATTTAAAAACGGAAAATTGCATAACATGTTACATTATTTCTGAAAATAATTTCTCTCTCTGAATTGACCAAATTCACTATGCATAACTTTCTGAAGTATTAAAATCATTTGCTTATTGCAAGTAATTGCGATATGTGCGATACTTCTGAGTCTTGCAGCCCTATTGTTTAGGTTTGTCTATTTCGATTGCTGCCTTTATCACTTAATTGAGTATTTAATAATGTTATCGTAGACTAAAGTCACTTTTAATGTAGATTTTTAAATACTACACAGATGTTAAGAGTGTAGAATGTATTGACTTGGGTCATGGAATATTTTTTGTGTGTGTGTGGTTTGCACAATCAGCCAATTGTTGTTGTTTTTGGGGGGTTTACCAGAATGCTAGTGTGTCAAATGACAAAAACATGATACAAAAACTTGGGTTAAACCCACCTTAAAAGATCCCACAGGTGTGCTGGAGGGCTTTGCGTGTTTTGTTCAGAACTACAAAAGAACATCTGTTTTGTTCGTTTTTCGCCACATCAATTCTCAAGTAACATGATAAACATTTTAAGCCTGCCTATCATTTCTAATCTGACCAAACTACAAATCTGCACAGTACTGTTTTTGTGTGTGCTTTACAAAATTTTCACAAATGCCACTTGAAAGAAATGGGTGGAAAAATACTTTTAATCTGTTACCTTAATGATTTAGAGATTTTATTATTTTTTTTAAGGCTTTTTTCTTTTCCCGGTGTATGTTTGGCTTTGTTCTATTTGGCAATGACTTATTACTATACGTAATGGCTTTCATGCATATCAGTCATTTATGTGAGCTGAAGAGCATTTATATCTTGACATGTAATTTTTGAAGTTCATGAAAGGTACATACAGTATTATTTTGCTGTTATGGCAGTAATTGAGGCCTTTTAGAGCATTGTTTCCCAGCCCCAGTCCTTACGTACCCCCTCTCACCTGATTCAACTTTGAAATTTATTGGCAGCACTACCTATATGGCCGTTATGTACCGGAGCAAATCAGAACGCAGATTCCGGTGCTTCTTAAATGCTTAAACGGTCAACTGAAATATTTTGGTGCTCTCTGGCGCAAGAAGCACCAGCACTGCACATAATCACTAGTTAAATTATAGACGGTTTCAGCAGTAACAACACAAACAAGCGGCTTTCGTGGTCAACACGTAACTTTCAGTAAACTCCCCTAAGAAAAAATAACAACAAAGTACTTAAAATGTAGGTTATTTATATAACAAACAATATAAACAACACGTAGATTACATAGGAAACCAAAACATTTGTTATTTTCAGTTTGAGTTCAGTTTAGCAACTAGTCAGACCATTAAAGTAAATTTCGGACCAGACGTGTATCGCGTCATCGCACGTGCATCTGATGAAACCATCTGTAGGCTACTGTTGTAAATAATTTTCAGATTTGAATTCACTTTTCGTTGAAATTTATTTTTAAGTCTGAAAGCTTTAATACGTAGCATGGGGTTAATAGTTACATTTCTTTGGTTAATTTAGGTGAGTTTGTCCATGTTTAATGTAGTAAAAGTAAGAAAATAAACTGCAAACCAATCATTTGTTTAATAAAAAAATAATTTCTTAAACTTCCTAAAACGTTGTCATAAGGTGGGTACAATGTAATCCGTCATCAAATGTTCATTTTGTTAAAACGTTCTGTTCAAGCAAGTTGTTTTACCAACTTGTTCTGTTTAAACTAGGCATTCATAGAAATGGAAAATTGTCTTTCATTTATTTGTTTTACAATACAAATTTATGCGGATACTATATAATTGTTTTTATTAATAAAACAAGCGATTTCATTTAAGCAAGTTTGTTGTACTATTTTATTGTTGAGTTTTTCATTAAGAATAGACATTTTCATTTGTTCTAGTCAAGAAATTGAAATATGTAATGATCTAACATTAAAGATCAAAGTAATTACTACAGATTTTTAACGTCAGATGGAATGCGTGAATCTAAAGTGTCTAGTTGATTGTCAGTAGGAAACAGGCTGAACGCGCCAAAAGACAGGCGGGTTCACAGGCGGTGCTCGTTCACCCAAAATCCTGCCGCTTTCGGGCAAACAGAGTCTGCTTTTGAATCACTCTCGCAGTACTTTAATGCCATTCTTCTGTCAGTTTGTGCATTGCTGAATGAAGTCAAACACACCAATATCAAACATTCTGGGAGGCTGATGAGTTAAATCAGGTGTTGTAAGGACAAATCTAGGTGGGGGTACACGAGGACTGGAGTTGGGGAAAATAGGTTTGGAGCTTTAATTTCATGTATATATCACTTTATAATTACTGTCTGTGTTGTAGTGAAAGTTACCAATTTGTCCTCTTGTACTATTTTCGTCTTCAATGAATAGACCATCATTTGCAGTTCTGTTATGCAAATAGGCTTTGTGTTTTTGTGATTCAGTATGTTAATTTAAAGGGATAGTTCACCCAAAAATGAAAACTATGTCATTTACTCACCCTTTAAGGCAGGGTGCATGCACTCTGAAAGCCAATGTTGATATTTGAAATCACCTAAACAAACACCCCTACCCCAATAGAATCTGGACCTTCTTTTGATAGACCCGCCCCACACATACGCAACCCAGGCACCTAGACAGTTTTCCGAAGTGTTTTTTTAAAAATCATGTACCCTGCTTTTAAGTTGTTTTGAATCTGTATAAATTTCATTGTTCTGCTAAACACATGGAAGATATTTTAAGCAATGTTTGTAACCCATTTTAGAGCACCATTGACTTTCATCGTATTTCTTTCCTGCTATGGAAATCAGTGGTGATCTTGCATGGAAATCAGTGGTGCTCCCACTTTCTGCTTGATTGTAAATATCTTTGTGTTCAGCAGAACACAAAAATGTATACAGGTTTGAAACAACTTTAGGGCCTTTACCTTTAAACTTATTAAAGCGACAGTTCACTCAAAAATTTAAATTCTGAGACATTCCTCAAAATATCTTTCTTCATATCGTGTTCAGTACATCAAAGAAATTCAAACAGGATTTTACGAGCGTGAGTAAATATCAGAATTTTCCATTTTTGGTGAACTATCCCTTTAAAGTGTTGCGTTGCCATATGTAACATTAACACTGAGCCTAAGAAAAACCCTTAGTATTGTGCTTTTAGTAATTGTTGGTATATTGAACTTGACAGTCATATTTTTGTTTCTGGGCAGGTGGAGGTTCAGAGCAGTGATCCATACTCCAGTAACCCCAGTCGGAGCCACTACCGAATGCAGGTGATGCATCTTGCAGATTCACCTCATTCCCATTGACTGTCTCATGATCTGTCAGCGTGCCAGTGAATTAGTTTCTGTGTGCTTATTATTAATGGAGGCTTTCGCTGTTGGTTTAGGCAGCAGGCTGTGATGCTTGCACATGTCAAATTTAGGATGCTAGGGAGCGGTTTCCCGGACAGGGCTGGTCCCAGACTAAATTCCATGTTTGATATTTTAAACAAAGGTGCTATTGTTTTGTCTTAAGATGCATAAGAGTAATGTTTTTGTAAGGTATGTTTGTACAAACTACTAAATTGTCCTAATATAACTTAAGGCCAAGTCCTGACCAGACCAAACTGTGCCCAACAGGGCTCCAGGCTGCCCCCAATTGGTCGCATTTTGCCACCAAAATTTGAGTGTGTGCCACTAAATTTTACATACAGTCGCACATGTGCAACCAGTAAATTTGACCTTTTTTTGTGATGTGACACTGAATTAGAAACAGCAAATTGTACTTTCTGAATCTTTCATTAAAGTATTTATTAGTAATACCGTATTTGGTAAGCATGTTGATTTTTGGTGTGTGCCCCTAAATTTTCTGGTTGTGCTCCTAAAATGTTCAGTTGGGGGCCAAAGTTAGTCTGGAGCCCTGCCCAAGCGCCCGGTTGTCCCCACTCCCCCAATCGCATGCCCTCACACTGTACTTTTATCGATTTGTGCTCAAGCCACTTTGATCATTAGGATGCTATTGTTTTGAAGAAAACCGGAAGTAAGCGCACTCTCCCTTTCTCTCAGCACTGGAGCCCATCTAAGTGTTACGTTTGTGGCTTCTATTTTGAGTCGTTTGGGAAGCGATGACGCAGCTTTCTCACCATGCCTATCAAATTGCTTAGTCGATCTAACGCTTGACAAATCAGGCCCATCTCTGCAAACGTGACTGGGCACATTTAATTAAAACAGGCACGGTACAGAACCATCACACTAGTCAAACGAACCAGGCTTTCGGGGTCAAACTGGTGGGTGCGGTTTGGATAATGTGCGTGCGCCTTAAACCCTGTCTGGAGAACCACCCCTTTAGGTCTAGTTGGGTTTGTCAGTTGGTGTATAAATGAATATTTGCCTAAAATGCTCCATACATTTTGTTGTTGTTTACTGAGATCTGTTGACTTAATAATTTTGACCAACTGTACATAGTCTCTTTTCAAAAATATTAATTGTGCGGGTGTCTGAAAGCTTGCACAAAAAGTTAATGTCCATATATGTCAAAATAACTTCCTAGCATGCATGGTTAATTTGATATTTTTTGTTTCCTTTTCAGGATCGCCAAGGACGTGTGAAGTAACAGGAAATGCTTTGGGCAAAAGACTGTCAGGCCCTGTTCTCTATCTCCAATATTACAACCAGATATTTTCAGAAATTACTTTGGGGAAGATTTAACCAAGGATTCAAAACAAGGAAAAAAACTAAATGAAGACTCTTTGATTTTCTGTTGACCTAAAAGACTTACTTCGAACTTGTAGTAAAAGAAAATGACATGATTATACATAGGACTACAACTTAATTCTATAGGATTCTAATAGTGAAGACTTTTCGGTCCCATTTTTGTTGCGCTTTCAATTTTCTTTCTCACCCCATTTTCTTTTTTTAGAAAAAAAACATCTGGTTTTACAGTCCAAGCACAAGGCTTTGCTTCTCTTACTATAATCTTTTTTTTAACGTTGACATTTTGGTGCCCAAATCCTGTATAGGCATTTCCCCCCCTCAATTTCTCTGTTAACCCCTTCCCCCTTTATATTGGATAAGAAACCATCCAATCAGAACACAAAGTGTGCGTTGCCTTTCTGTGGATGTTCCATTTTTGGTAATTGGCTAATAGTCAGTAAACTATTAATTAACTTCTGAAGTTTAAACCACAGCCCTCGGCCAAGATTATATAATGGGAAAAAAATGTAATTCAGAAAATTCTAATGAATGTTCAGGATTTTCCTGAGTTGACTTTCTGTTCCAGTTTAGTTTTTTTGTGTGTTGGTAATAGGAGGGTGTCTGGCCGGGAAGGTAAACAGAGAAGCAGATTTGTTTAGTTTACGCTTTGGTCATTGGATCAGTTTTATAGTGTACAAAAGGGGCCGTGTTTGAAAGTTGTCAGCTTGTTTTCCATTTACTCATTTTCCTTCTGCAAGTTAACGAAAATTGTTGCTATGGGCTGCTCTTCTCCCGTCATTTTTTCGTTCATGTCTTCTCTTCCGTTTCTTAAGTCTGCATTGAGGAGGCCCTTGCGCCCCCTTTCGTTTTCATAATCAGTTCATTACAAATAAATGTGATATATTCGGCAGAACTTGTGTGTTGCATTTTCCCCTTGTTTGACTAAATACTATGCCATGCACTAACCTGTGTCCTAAACTGCCTGGTCCCTTCATCCACCCAACACCCACACTTCTGTCCTACACTAGTTGCTTGCACACTTCACCCCCTTTTACCATCTTCATGTCGGTGCATTAAACGACTCCTACAAAAACTGCTGCCATTTAGCAGTGTCAGAATAAAGATGCTGCACAAAGCCTAAAGTGTGTTTGCTTTCTAAGAAGTGGATTTTGACATGACCGTAAATGTGGAAAATGTTAAAATGGGACTACAGTATCTTAGAGCTGTACTGTTACTTGGTCTCATACTTTGAGGATTTTTAAGGGTTTGATATGCTTAGAGTGCTGCAGGGATAACATATTTTTGGAGGCCAACCCGGAAGTTAGCAGGACATTAGTTCCCTTGCCAATATGCCCCTTTTTTCCATAGGCTTTTGAATTATCATAAATGATAAGCTTTGTTCAACAAAAGTTTGACACTAGCACGTTTTGTCCAACAAGATAATCTTCAAAGATGAACATGACTTTTTATGAATTTTGAAGTCTAAATGTGTTTACTAGAAATGAAAACCAACTACACCAGTGACAAAAACTTAAACACATTTGAAAATGTCTTCCCTCAGAAGGAAATACTCTGTGTGGATAAATCAAAGACCCCAACAACCATGTTGCGACTTGTTTGCAAATCCCCTTTTAAAGACTTGTTAAAGTGAGGGTATTACTGGTGTTTTTATGTTGTAGAATGAAACGTGAAAGTATCTTGGGTTTATGTTAATCCAAGATCTAATTGCGTTCAACCAAAACCCCCTTTAAAAATTGAGTTCTTCGATAGAATCGCAAGTCTTAAAATGCCAACTCACTTCTGAGTTTTGCCTACCAAAATACGTCATCCCTACAGCACTCTTATATGTACTTTCTTGTAAGGAAGCGTGTGTCAAGGTTTATTGTATACAGTTTAATGTTGAGAAGTGTTTTTATCCTAGAGTTACTTGCAGGGAGCTAATGAACTTGTCAATGTTGTAATGGTCATAGAAAAGGCTAAACGTCTTTCACTGAAAAATGAAAACTTTACTCAATTTACTCAACCTCCTATCATTTGATCTGCCAATGTCTGCCTTTATTACTCCGAACCCAAATGGTAACTTTAAGGGACGGTTTCCCGGACACGGCTTATCCTAGTCCCAGACTAAATTGCAAATTTTAACATATTGTGACATTTTTTTTGTCTCAACATGCACACCGTTAGTGTTTTTTTGTAAGGTATGTTTGTAAAAACTTCTTAAATGACCAAATATAAATAAGGCATAGTCCTGGATTAGCCAAAACCCTGTCTGGGAAACTGCCCCTAAGTGTTGTATTGGGTTTTCTAGTTACTATGGGAGTCGATGGTGACTGCCTTATGCTGCTTTTCCATTGCATAGTACCCCACGGGTCAAAGGGATAGTTCGGCCAAAAATGATATTAAACCCATGATTTACTCACCCCCAGTTGCATATGTCCATCGTTTTTCAGACAAACACATTTTTGGATATTTTAGAAAATGTTTTCGATCTTTCAGTTGATTAAATGTAATGTTATGGGGTCCACGACCTTCAAGTCCAAAAAAGTGCGTCCATCCTTCACAAAATAAATCCAAACGGCTCCAGGATGATAAACAAAGGTCTTCTGAAAGTAATCCGTGCATTGTTGTAGAAATATCCATATTTAAAACTTTATTAACGAAAATAACTACCTTCTGGTAGCGCCGCCATCTTAGACTCCTCTGTATTCAGGAGAGAGTATTAGCGTAGTGCATGCACTTTTCTTAGTGACGTATGACAAATTCGGAGGGCGGGGGCACAGAGCAGCAGCAGAGTAGCCTCCGTAGGCTGCGTAAGCTCTCATCCTGAATGCGGACGCGACTAAGATGGCGGCCCTACCTGAAGGTAGTTATTTATGTTAATAAAGTTTTAAATATGGATATTTCTACAACAACATCATGCGGATTACCCTCAGAAGACCTTTGTTTATCATCCTGGAGCCGTTTGGATTTATTTTGTGAAGGATGGACGCACTTTTTTTGGACTTGAAGGTCATGGACCCCGTAACATTACATTTAATCAACTGAAAGATCTAAAACATTTTCTAAAATATCCGAAAATGTGTTTGTCTGAAAATCGATGGACATATGCAACTCGGACAGCTTGGGGGTGAGTAAATCATGGGTTTAATATCATTTTTGGCCGAACTATCCCTTTAAGTCGGGTCAGCTTACTTTTGGGAGCTTTTCCACTGGGTACAGTACGTAGTAGCCGATACTTTTTTTTTAGTACTACCTCGTTTGGGGTTCCAAGTGAGCTGAGCTGATACTAAAATGTGATGTGAAAACACTGTAGATCACTGATTGGTCTAAGAGAATCGTCACTACCAGCATCATTGCTAAACGCAAGATTAGTTTTATCTTCGTGCTTGTGCTTTCTTGAGCAAACCTGTTGTCATCTGTGCTTTGTTGTAAGTTCCCAAACTCCCATCGATCTGATGCCACAGGTGTTTGTACAGAAACTATCATGAGACAGAGGTAGTGTTAAACGCTATGTGCAAACATCTTTTTATGGTGGTCAATTTTGATTTTGTGGTGGACTGACAAATAAATGAATGTATGGGAAACACTGCTTTCCAACGATGCTCGCTCCCACTTTTTAAATGATGTCACAGCAATAGGCAGTGTAAATATAAGGAAACACCTATAATCGCTCCCACTCTAAAGTGGTATTAAACTCAATGGAAAAGCTAGCCAAAGCAAGGTAAGCTGACACGACCTGACCCGTGGGGTACTATGCAATGGAAAAGTGCATTAATGTTAAAGGGATAGTTCCCCCAAAAATAAAAATTATGTCATTTACTCAACCTCATGTTGTTTTAAAGTGTATGAGTTTCTTTATTCTTTTCAACACAGAAGATATTTTGCTAAATAATGATAGGGGCACAATTGACGGTACCCATTGACATTTAAACTATTTGTTTTTCCTGCTATGGAAGTCAATGGGTACTATTAATTATCATCATATATAAACATTTATTTTAATTGTTTTCAATAGATACAGGTTTAGTACAGCATGGGTGAGTAAATGATGACATAATTAAAAATTTTTGGTGAAGTAATAACTCCACTTGACCTGTGTCATAATGTTTTGAAGGGCCACGGCATACAAAGGGGTTTGGTGAAAACAAACTAAAATGTAATCCATTATTTGATTAAAGTCTTAATTACACCAAATTATTTTTTTATGGGCAGTGAGCTTTATGTGCGCTGTTATGTGTTTTTGAAGGAGCGCTCAAAGCAGAAAAGTGCTTCATTCATGTTTTTCCATTGTCAAATTGAATGAGGGGAGAGGCGGGCCTTTCGTTGTGGTGATAGAAGTTTACAGTTGCTTGGAACAACCGGACTGCAAATGTGTATAAGTAGTGCATTTCTCACCCTCCGTCAAGGTCAGAGCAAGCGCCCTATTTTTAAAGTTTCTGCTAATATGACAGTTAACAGTAAAAGAGCGCTCATGCTTTAATTTTTGATTGACAGGACAGCTGCCTCGGTGGTTGACTAGCAATATAAAAAGCCTGCTGAAGTGACAAAATAAAGGTAGCTACGTTTCCAAGCTTTAAAAAAGCGTTCGGTGTGATTTGCCCCTTTCAGTGCACATTTTTGTGTCTGAACTGTTGTTTAGGCAGTTTTAGGATGTTTACCTGTAAATAGCCTAATGTCTAACAACTAAAACAATTGCGATATCCACAACAAGAAAGTAGATGAGTAAATGTCTTCTGGACATTTAAATAACAATTAAGTCCTTTAAAAGCTTAAAGGGTTATCTGGCTACTGGTAGTGGATGGTAACCGCTTCAGTCACCACCCATTTTTCCATAGTAACCAGAAAAACCAAAACAAAATCTGCATTTGGTTTTTAAAGAAAGAAAGGAAGGACAGATTCAAACGACAATGAGGTTTCGTTACTGGGTAAACTACACCTGTAATTGATTTAGCCTGGTCTTCCACTTCCATTGATACTTAATTTTCCAGACTGGAAAGACTTCGTAAAGATTTAAATTTTTTTAGACCTTAATGATTGACCGACCTAAAGCTATCCCTTATGTTTTTTTAAGAGACAATTAAAATAAATAAATAATTGAAATGATCAAATGAAAAAAAATACAGTAAACTGGTAAAACTTCTTACTAATACTTCAACCGTTACTATAGTAAATACTGTATAATTAATGTACTATAATATACGATAGAACTTTTTCATGTGGGTAGTTGATACCGTGTTTTATCTGCTTCCGTTTTCAATCACTTGACAGATCTTCAACGATCTCACTGTGGCGCTGTTTCCACTTCTAACCTGAACGCGGATGCAGTTTTTACTTCTGTAAACAAAGCTCATATATGTTTGTAAACATCCAACATCATGAATGCTGATTTTGTTTAAAACGATCGTCTGTTATCATATAATGACTGTGTATGTTTTCGACCTCCGGAGTCCCGACGAGTTAATCATAAAATGGCGGCAAGACATTGAAATGAAAATGTTTGTCCAAGAGGGGGCGTTAGATCTTCACTATTCGTGCGTCTTCACCGCACTTGACAAAAGCAAAACATAAGAACTTGCACTCTTGATATTGCATAATTGTTTTAATTGAATTGCAACAAATTTCCTCTGAATTTTATATTATAAATAATTAACTATTTATAAGGCCTATTTTAATTATCTAACGCAAACGTGGGCAAAATTAGCATAGTCTACCACAGGCTTAAGAAAGTGGCAAAACATTCAGTTTTAAAAATGTATTTCCTTACAACTTCAAAAGCATTATACTGGCTTTATATACACACAAGCCAACAAAATACATATAGGGGATTTTTGGACATTTATTTTTAAGATTGTAATCTTCAGAATTGTAGCCTGTATTGCAATTATGTAAAACCAACAGTCACAAATTAATGTATTGCTTTCTTTAAAGCATGTTTTGAAAACGTTTTGTTAAAAAAAATTTTTTATAATAATCTATGAAAGGTTGTTTTGATGGGGAGGTCACAGTAAATCAGTCAATTAAACCCTTTAATTGCCCCAAAAAAATCTAGAGACGAGATTAAGTCTTTCACTAGTCACAGTTTTTGTTTAGTTGTCTGATATATTTGGCTATAGAGAGTGTGTGTATCCATCAATTCAGGAGAGTTGTGTCTGCTGAGGTAGCCTATACTGGTGGGTGTGTGTTTTATTTCTGTGTGTGCATGAATAATATTGTGATTGGAGGGGGGATAAGATACAGCACATGGTTCGACCTCCTGTCTCTCTAGATATCAAGCAGCCTGAGGGGCCCTTTTCTGACCTCTGCCTCGCTCTCCCCAGGGACCCCAAAACCTCTTGGGATCCCTAGAAAATAAGAAGGTGGGGAGGGGTGGCACGTGTCTTGCAGAACGATGATGCAGTATATTTAAGACATATGCAGTCTATTGCTGTCCTCTGTTATGTTTTCTGCAAATAAAAACAGCGTAAGGGTAACCTTTCTCAGTATTATAGTTAGCAAAATTGTGTATCAACACACTGTATTCACATTATAATACGGATGTATTTCATGCCATAAATAATATTGTGTAAAGTGTTTATCCCAATTTGTTAGTTTTGTTTGTTTTTCATGCTATGCAAAAATCCTTGAAATAACACTGAAGGAATATTTTACTTTGCATGAGGTTTACTAAGATACATGTTTTTTTTTTTTTTTTCAAATGCATGACTGTAACATTTTCAGGGCACAGAAAAAAGTCTGTAGGCTAGTGATTATCAAGCTTTCCGGTCATCTGAAACAGCCTGTGCCTGGGTAACAAAGAGGCCTGAACTCAATCAGTCTGTTGTAAATTTCCGATGTAGGTTTTTCTTTAACCCAGACAGCATTATGGCCTTTTATCCCAACGTCGTTGTCGCCCGGATTGTGTGCGGGGGTGAGGGGCGAGAAGCACGCGCTTCGTTTATCAGTCTGTTGACAGTCGCCCAGCCGCGTGCATTCAGTGCATTATCAAGAGCGCGCGCATGTATTTTGCCATTAGTAACGCCTGACCATGCCTGCAAAGACTGCTATTTACATAATAAAATCGTTTCTGTACTGCACTGAGGGACCGATTTGTTTCTAACGAATATGTATATGGGTCGAACGCGGATATAAGGTCCATCTGATTGTCCTTTCAATTGCTTAAAATGTATTTAACAAGTGGACAATAAAGCTGACAACAGCTTGAGTTTTTCATTTAAAAAAATAAAGAAAATGTAAATCCGGTTTGTTGAAATTAGACACAAAGGATTAAAATTATTTAAATGAAATTTAAATATTAAATCAAATAGCCCAAATATGAAATAAATTTGTGTGTTTCTTGATTTTAAATTAATTTGTTTGTAAATTTGTTTGCAGCATAAAAATATTATCCAAATCAATATATTCAGTTGTCATTCATTTAAATTTGGTCCTGCTTTTTCTAAACTATGGCAAGATTCTGGTTTACCTTTTTGTCTTTACTTTGTTTTAAATGAAGATAGCATTGTTTGGGCAAAAGATGTTTCATGATTTTGCAAGAAAATTGTACATTTAAAGGCATAACGACATTTAGTAGATTATTATTATTATTATTATTTCAAATGCATCAATTTCATCTTGTAATAAAATAATTATATATTTATTTAATTTAAACAAGAATTATTTCACATCAGAATTTTGTGTCGTTTTTATAGGTTAGTTTAGTAGGCTAATTCATAAATAAAATGTCAAAATCTTTTTCTGATTAAACTTTTTCTTTCAATAAACTTTTTCTTTGTGATGTGAAATTCGTATTACATATTTAGACATATTTTGTTATGCTATTTTTCGTTATTACAAAACTTAGAAAGCTGTGTAAAAAGTATTCTAAATGCTTTGAATTTTTGTTGCATATTGCCCTAGAAAAATATATATTTTAACACCCTGTGCAAATTTATTAAAGTGTAAATTCGACACCAGCAACGTCTCGTTGAGTCGGAATAACCGTCAGGGTGATTAATATGTGCTTTTATTGTCTTCACATTGTCCTGTGTTGCGTCGACAGAGATCGACCCTGAGGGGCAGAACCGCATCCCAGACCCCGCCTGGATTTCTTTTGTGAGGAAAAATCATAATAAGGCATAAATAAATACGTAAACTTTGACCTCTCTTAACATCTGCGGCACGTGCCCAGAGCGGATGGGTGATTTATTGCTGACAGTTTGAAGAGAAATGATTTTAAAGGTAGGTTTGTGATAAAAGCATGAAAGTGTGCCTCTGTGTTTATGTTTTTGTGGTGTTTTACTATTTATAATGCAGATTTGGGCTACTCTAGGCCACAAAACAACGGGCCTAAAAAATTACTGCGTCAAATGTTCGGTCGGAAATGACACAATCGTGAACTATTAAATATTTGTAATACATTATTTATTTTATAATTTTCATATTTAAAAGTCTAAATCTCGTACTGAAGCTTATGCAGCGATATTTAAATTTAGTATTTGTAATGATTTCTCTCAGTGATGTCAAATGTAGGTCATAACGCAACCATTGCAACTTCCGCTAAGCATCATTGTGCCACTAAATATAGTTTTATGGCATGGGAGAGATATTTTTAGCTTTCTTAAATGATAATGTGTGTTGGGCCTCTTGTTAGTTTTGTGCAATTGGTCCAAACCAATGAATGATTGTTTTTAATTAAAACGTATATAGTGCCATGTATAGAGGGATTAGTCCCTGTGAAAGGAGCTGTGAGAGTGTAATGGTTCATGTATTTTTATTTTCATTGTGCACAGGATTTCTATAACATCCAGTAAACCTCAGCAGTGACTGTGGTGAAAATGAATTTGAATGATGATGAGTCTCTGGTTCTCTTTAGCTCAGGTGAGTGCTGCTATTGGCTTCTCTCTTGGCATTCACCGCGTGCCTTAATTGTATTGAAATTAAATCAAGGTCCACTGTGAACACAAAGAGCACAAACCCAAGTTTTCAATCCTCTCACCTCGTTTTCCTCCTCCACTTTTCCTACAATCGCTCTTCGCTACTCTTTATTCACACAGTGTGGTCTGCACTGTCTATAAGGATGCTTGTATCACACAGATGCTTATAGCTTTTCTGTATTTAAACCATATTTAGTCTGCACATCCTTAAGTGCAATACACCTTTTTTCTCACCTGTCCTTCTGCGGGTTTTGTTGTGTTAGCAGCACAGCCCATACAAGATTTCCTCATCTCACACAATTGCACACACACCTACAACACACTATAGCACATTTTCCATTAGCCGTTATCCAAGGATTCTGTGCACACGTCCGATGTGTGCGAGCGTGTATGATGGTTTAAATCCCGTCGTCGAGTGGCCTAAATGTGTTGTGAGAACAAAACATAAATGACAATGTGAGACAAGACCATAATGTTTCTCTTGTTCATATTTACATTGCATTTTAACCCCTACCCACTCAATACATTTACATGCTTTCTTGGTGAAATCCATAATGCTGACTACACTCTGCACCGAATACATGGCCTGAGAAATTACATGAGAGACCGATTGATAGAGAGAAAGAAAGAGAGAGAGAGAGGGAGTGATAAAGAGGATCTACCTTTTGTTGTACATTTCTGCAAGAAGCCCTTGCACCTGCCTTCTGTTTCTTTCCAGTAGATCTTGCCTCTCGGCCAAACAAAGAGGACCAGCAAAGCTTTTTGTGAGAGATGTGTAAAGATGCAAAGCTATGCACTGCTCTCTTCTGCCTTTCGTCCATTCAGCAGCACATCCATCGCCATGATGAGATGCCTGCCAGCATCGCAATGTAAAGCTAGTGCTTCCCTATGACAGTCTGTTCTCTCTCTCTCTCTCTCTCTCTCTCTCTCTCTCTCTCTCTCTCTCTCTCTCCTTATTTCCACTCTCCCCCACCGCTCTCTCTCTCTCTTTCTTCTCTGTCTTTCTTTTTTATTTCTCATCCTCTCTCTCAGCATACATGCATCTAAAAACAAGTATAGGTTAAAATCACAGAAAACTCATAGCCGAAGATGACATTCCAAATAAATGCATACATTAAATAAAACAAAAGATGCACAGGTATTTACAAAATAAAAAAATGACATTACATCCCAACACAATTTTTACAGCCACAAGATTTACCCAGTGCACCATATGTATCTTCAAAACTTAACGTTAAGGACAAAATAAAATTGTCTTTCATTCTATTGGAGAAAACGACCACCGTTGACAAGCATACATCCCAGTTTAGTTCCATCAGTTCTTGCTGTTCTTCATCCAAAGATGAACAGGGGTCTTGCCCGAAGCTTTCTACCCCAGATGAAGCTCCTTTGCTTGGGCTGGAGAGCAGGGTTGCAGAATGATGTTCTGGGGATGGGGTGGAGGGGGCAGGGGAGATGCAGGCAGGTAGGAAGGTTTCACGCATGCAGGAGGAGAGAAGAGGGGAAGTCAGGTTCTGGGATGCCGCAGTCGTTTTAAAAACAACAACAAAAAAACAGTATACCTTCCCGTACCATAAGCTACGCCAAAAATCCGTCTGAAAGTGCACGCCCCTAAAAACGTGTTTAAAAATTAAAAGGAAATACGAATATACATATATAAACACGCAGGCATATATGTATATATATATCCAAAGGAAGAGGGAAAGAGCAGGTATGTAAGGGATGAGTTCACACACACAGACACACACACACTGCGCCGCGCACACGCTCGAGCTACAATTTATGCTCTCCGATTGACACCACCCCCACTTCCCCAGGCATATACGCTCGCACACACACACGTGCATGTAACGTCCCAGCTGATCGGGGTAGAGAGATTAGATTGTGGGGACAGCTGGCAGGGATTACACACGCAGGGGGTTGACTGAGCAGGGGTGGGGAGACCCTCTCTGACCAAAATACACACGTGTATGTGTGTATATATATGTATATATGTGTGTGTGTGTGTGTGTGTATCCTATATATATGTATAACAAACCATGCACAAATGCATATATCCTTATCCCCTAGAAATGCATGAAGTTATCTGGTAGTAAGGTGCATGCACACACAATGGAATAAACGCTGACACGTAATTGTGCATTTGACTATCTAGACATTGATGGTTAATATATGGTAATAAATACTGACTAGGCGGGTGATGGGGGATGCCACAATTGACCTGTGACCCCGGACCACTCCATCTTTTCAGTGTGATCAGCTGATCATAAAAGGGGGGGTGGTATGGGGGCAACCCAATACGCTCCCCTGACACGCGTACATGTATGCAATATATCATGCATGATATAACACGAGCCACTACTTCGCTAATGTGCAAAATCTGTGCAAATCAAAAGATCTTAAAATGCAAAAAAAATTACATTTTATTTATATATGTTCTGCATCATATTCGATAGCCTTGGTGTGAAATGTGGATGCGTTTCAAAGCATGAAACCCCACTGAACCAGCAGTAAAGAAGAGAGATCAATCCTGTTTAGTCCTGGATTTTGAACAGTGTTTGAACAATATCTGACATTTAAATCAATCCTATGCAAATGATAAACAGTTGTTTAATAGATAGTCATATCAGAATGGAGATTTGCTCATTATTACACATGGAAATAATTGTTTGATATAAAAAATAATTTTTAAATTTGAGAATTTATTTTTATATAGAGTTGAAATATTTAAAATAAATCTGGGGGATGAATGTAAAAATTCAATTTTTTTTTAAATACAGAACGTTAGTGTTTATTTGTATGCACACTAAGGATAAGTCCATGCTATATAAATAATATAAAAATATATATATTATGTGTGTGTGCCTCTGGAATTACACCAGCCTAAATCTAAGAGATTAGGGCCATTTTGTGTGTGTGTGTGTGTGTGTGTGTGCACGCGTGCACTAGCCTAGCCTGCATTCCTCCTTGCGCTAGCGTCCTCTGAGCGCACTTTAATCTGTAATCTGACAGATTAGCAAATAGGAGCGTTTGAGCTGGATTATCGCCTCATTACAAATGACGAGTATCCAGGACCTGCTCCATCTGTGTGTATTGGCATATTGTGCGTTCTTTGTATATTTTTGTGTTTGTGTGTGTGTGTGCGGCTTTCGTGTGCTAAGAACTCAATTCAAATACTCATTCGTGCAAGTGTAGGAGCTTCTTTAAAAGTGAGTTCCCATTGCAGTATATTCGAATGTTTCATATTTTACATGTTAAAATGATGGCAGCGGTTGTATCCGCCCTCTGGTCTTCAGAGATCAGAATTCAACACATTAATATTCACAGCAATCACGGCAATTTTTCTATTTTTATGTCTTTAAAGGCATTAGGAAGAACTGAATTATAGCTTATATGAAGAAAATTTTTGCTTAAATACAAGAATTTATATCTTGTATATGTCAGCATCAGATTAAAATAGATAAATAAACAAAAAACAGCCATATGTTAAGTTGAAGCGGTCTTTGCACTATATCATTTTAAAGAGGTCATATAACAGATGGGTCAGTGAAACAGGACATTTACGAGA
This sequence comes from Paramisgurnus dabryanus, assembly GCF_030506205.2. Taxonomy (NCBI): domain Eukaryota; kingdom Metazoa; phylum Chordata; class Actinopteri; order Cypriniformes; family Cobitidae; genus Paramisgurnus; species Paramisgurnus dabryanus. Next base: position 32,770,025 of record NC_133353.1, read on the forward strand.
TTACAAAGACTAAAGCTAAATGAGTTTAAAATCTAAACCTGCAGAATTTAAGGGGAAAGATTATTATTTTAAACTCATACTACCTACAAGCATGCGTGGTGGAAAATGAGAGAACTGCGTAACTGCACGTACATGTGTGTGTGTGTGTGTGTGTCAGGAGAGGTTTCTTTGCTTTTATGTGCTATAATGGGTATATGCTGAGTTGGCCATTATATGTACATCTTAATGTGTGTGCCTATGTGCAATATACTAATGTGAATGTGAGCATGCACTTATGCGTATGTGTGTTGTACAGCGGTGTCTGTACAAAATGCATGGTAGGGTAAAATGGCAGCATGTGCTATTGTGTTCTACACTTACGTGCATCCACGCATACATGCATGCATATTATGTATAAATGCAGAGAGTTTATGAATGCAATTCTCAATTTAACAAAATGAACAAGCTAACAAAAACTGCTGTTTTCAAAGAAAGCACATCGATGGCATATTAAAGGGATAGTTCACCCAAAAATAAAAATGATGTCATCATTTTCTCATCCTCATGCTGTTCTAAACCTGTATGAATTTCTTTTTTCTCTGATAAACACAAAAGAAGATATTTTGATAAATGACGATAAGCAGACAGCGGATTGTAATTGACTTCCATAGTAGGAAAAACAAATTGAATGGAATTCAATGGGTACCGTCAACTGTGTGCTTTCCATCATTTATCAAAATATATTTTTTATTATTTATCATAATACTTAGATAATATTTTTTCCTACTATGGAAGTTAGTGGTTACAATCAGCTGTGTGCTTACCATAATTTTTCAAAATATCTTCTTTTGTGTTCATCAGAAAAAATAAATGTATAGACAGAAAATGACAGAATGTTAATTTTTGGGTGAACTATCCATTTAAAACTCAGCCTAGATTTGTATAGATTATCAGGCAACCTGCTTATATATGCAATACTGTGTGATGTTTCGTGTACCGTATGTAAAGTATTTAGTAAAACCCTTTGTTTGGCAAACAGTACAGTGGATGTAATGCTAGTTATGGCAGTGCAAACCAGTGTACAGCTAAAAGCATGAGCGCTTTATTGTAAAGAGATCAATGTCCTTCTCTCCCCCTGGGTCACTTGTGTCATCCAGTGCTCTTAATATTAGTGGCAATTTCATTAGCTGGGACCACATTGCTCTTATAGAAAGGCCAACCGAGTTGTTAAGGTTTGCTGATTAAGTGGAAGAGCAGAATTGATGTTTTATTGTTTGTCGTCGTTTTATTTCATAAAGGCATACCTCAGATTTCTTCCAGAGGCTCTCATGCTGCATTGGGAACGGTCTTCGGGTGTGTCTTAAAATAATGATGCTCCTGGACCCTACAACATGACTAATTCCTAAAAGGATGGGAACTTCTCTTTTAGTTTCTTTGGCTCCCTCCCTCCTTTCTCAATATGCCCCAATAGTCAGCCCAGCAACAGCACACAGAAGCTCCCAAAAGCAACCCCCCTCTTGCCGCCTCTGCATCCAGTGACCCAGTTTCCACCCCCTCTCTAAAACAAATCACTCCGTGACCCACTTCTACATTTTGCACTGCTTTAGCGCATGTGCTCGGCAAAATTATGCATGTGTCTTCGCTCTGAGGTGCAGAGGCATTTCATCTGCGCCCGCGTGTTTGGTTACGGAAAAATACTGCTGGCAGTATAAAATTCTTCACATTAATAATAAACGCACAGGGGGCAGCTTTTTTGCCTTCTGTAATAACGTCTGGCTTTGGCAGAAAGCTCGGCACGCTTTGCGAAAGTGCTCAAAACGTCAGTACGTGCGATTTTGTAAAGAATGTTTCTGTGGGTCGACGTTTTCTCGTGATCGTCCACAAACAGAAAGTCTGCAGTCGTAATTATTTTAAACTCCTGCTATTTGCGGCTTCGGTTTCTTCGTCTGCGAAGTGCGTGATTTGTAATTAAAGTACGCAGTTAATGGCTGAATTCTTTTCTGATTAATGTACGTGATAATGCCCACACTGCTGATAATAAGAACATGTCGGAAAGATTGTCAGAGAAGGCAACAGGAAGGCAAATCAATTTTGCGGCCTATTTAAGCAGAGAGACAAAATGGTAATTTTTAATAATCAGCTTTACTGAATGAATAAGGCCGCCCATATAAACGCTCTCAGAGTTTATACAGCATTAACAGGTGAACAGTGTAATTTTTTCTTTAAGGCAGACTTATGAAAGCACCATATTCAGGGGGTGTTACTATAAAAGCTTTCACACGTCATTAGACTACTGCGTGAACTTGAAAGCTCTGATTCATGATTAGGTTAACCCTAGAAACTTTCACGCAAAGGCGCATCGTTTAGAGTAAAGAAAAACAAGTAGGAAATGTGCATCACTAATTATTACAGTCCCAAAAGTAAGTGCGCACTACAGTAAATGAAAACCAGGCGGTTCAGACTGACCTTGAATGACTGGTGTCAGGATCTACATAACAGCAATTAATTTTCCTTAGTTAACTTCTCCACCCCTTCTTAATACTATTTTTTTCTTTCTTTATCTTTGTCTCTTCTTTTTTAGGTAGGCTACTACTGAACAAATCTATTTATTTGCCAACGATAAGTCTAAAAAGTGAAGCCAAACCATTTTGATCGCCCCCTGGGGGATGGCTTCAGTATAGGTCATAAACCCCACCCTCTTCAGAATTGCCCAAACTCGGTCCTGGAGGCCGGTGTCCGGCAGAGTTTAGCTCCAACCCTAAAAAAACACCTAAGGCAGCTAATTAGGTCTTACTAAGCAAACTTTCTGGCAGGTGCGCTGAGGCAAATTGGAGCTAAACTCATAAGGGCACCGACCCTCCAGGACCGAGTTTGGGCACCCCTGATTTAAATGAATGGGACATGAGCCAAACGCCAAATTTCCCAATGACGATTACTGTTATTTTAGTTATTTCTTATCATGTTGATGTACGTATAAATTTTTCAAATGTATACGTACTTGATTTGGTGTCAAATGGGCGGGGCCCTGATGTCATGGCTCCACCTCACGATCGCTCCGCAGACTCTGGTTTCAAATTATGTCTTCGGCCATTTTTGAGATATTTTGGAAGTCTATGGAGACGCGTCATTCATATTTTTTACAGTCTATGATATAGGGAATGTGAAGTTACGTCATGCAGTGTTGCATTATGGGATGTGGGCGCCATGTATAGAAGCACGATCTCTTTCACTGATCTTTGCTATGCCATTGAATTGTGGGTGTGTTTGGCTAAAATGAGGTAAAATTTAAGAATAATGGAAGAAATGGCGAAGTTGAATGAAAAAGAGAGGGGACCCTATCGGGAGAAACTAAATATCACTGCCAAAAAAACTTTATTTGGACAAACTGTCCGAGATAGACAACATAGATCCATATGATTTAGCAGCCCAAGACTGATTACGGATCCAGACGCACTACCTCCGCTCACATATCTGGTCAATTACCTTCTTTTTGGATTGAGTGCACACACTTTGAAGGAGTTTAAGAGCTATAAATCCCTTCAAGCTCATAGTAAGATGGCACTTCTTCTTTCTCAGTTTTATGACGGTTGGCAAACAGCTAACAGAAATATGCTATTTACTAACAATGTATTAATACCTACATATCTTAATGATTGCAATGAATCAACGCATGTTCATAATATGGCACTTCTGTTTTTGGCCAAGTTATTAAAACAAACAAAATGCTAAGTATTCAGCTAAAGTTATGTTATTATAAAGAGTCATAAGCAGTGGGTTTAAGCAGTTGCATTTAATAATTTTTTTGTTATAATCATCAAAATTGTCTAAAAACCCAGTTTTATTTTGCTTGTGGTGGGCAAACTTAATTTTGTAACTCATGTGGTTATGTTGATTAGAAATAATGATTACATAATTTACAATCAATAATTTTCTTTACATTATTTTTAAATTGAAATACATAATTTACATTTACAAGTTAGTTTGACAGTGTTACCATAAAAACAAAATAATTTAAGGGGTTAGTTCTGCTTTTATAAATCGCAAATTACTGAATGACTGAAAATGCGAACGCACTCTCGCTGATGCAGGGATGTTTTGAAAAGTAAATTTTTTTTCTCCTGACTGCGGCAAACCACGCGATCCGGGATCTTTTCGTCAACTCTTCCACCTGCTCCCTTGTTGTTTTTTTTCCAGGAAGGAAAGCCGAAAAAACGTATTCCGTTGTTCAGTTTACTCCCTGAACGATCGCGTGACCTGCTATGGCAGTTCATGATCGATCAGTACTGACCAACCATATTGACGTTTATTAAAATCTCGACAGAAAATCCAAACAGAGCCTCCAACACAAATTCAAATACAGCGGTAGTGCATAGATCCTGCAAATATGGCGGAGGACCCATAATGCAACACGGTGTGACGTCACCTTCACATTCCCTATAGACTTCTTGTATTGTACTTTTTATGTGTTCAAAACGGCAATTATGATTTAACATATTTTGCATTACTAAATATTATCAATGTTATCAATTAGTATTTGGTATTTGTTATCATAAAATTTGGCATAACACAGTTACTTTAATAACTTTAGGAGTCTTTGTGATCCAGCATGATTTGAGCATTTCCAAAGATCATCTTGCTTTAATATAAGGTAATCTGACCTTTTTAACAGAGTTAACATGGTCAATGTTACACATTTGATTTGTGAGATAGACATACTAGTACAGAATCATTCATTTTACTTTATATTATGTTTTATAAAAAATCCCAAAATGTTTTGTTTGATTTCTAGATTTGAATTTTAAATCCCAAATGTGGGCCCTACAATAATTAAATTTTTAATAAGCTAATGCACGCAGAGCAATACACTTTACAGAGACCAGAATTCCTTACTATGACCCTGCCTCCATCCACAGATTTCTGCACAAGAGCAGTGAGGGAGGGCGGGGGTGATGGTGGCACGTGTCCAGATTAAACGTAATCTAAGCACAGGGTGCCAAACCAAGCTTCAGGTAAGAAAGAAGCTCCAACAAGATGAAAGGGGGGTGGAAGGAAACATGAAGCCAGAAGGATGAAAGACGAGGAAGAGTGAGAAATTGTGTGTGTGTGGATTTGCCCAATAATATCATAATGCCCACTGAAATGAGAATAAAAGATGGGTTTAACTTATAATTGTCATTAAATGTCAGTGATGTGTGCATACATTTTCTAGGTAACTTAAGGTAGGCACTACCTCCACAAAATTTTTAGTTGAAGAAATAATTGAAAATACAAAAATAAACTATTATTTTTAGTTATTTCAGCGTTGGGTAAAAAAGGGACGAATTTTCTGGGTTAATTTAACCCAATGGGTTAATGGTTCATCCCTTTTTGACCCAATGCTGGGTCAGAGTGTAGATCCTAATGCTTGAATTCTGCATAAAACAATACATGTTACTGTATGATTAGTTACACTTTAAAAATGCTGGGCTGTTTCAACCCATGGTTGGGAAAATATGTACAAATCCAAATGGTTAAACCTTATATGACATTATTTGTTAAAGGGGACATTTCACAAGACTTTTTTAAGATGCCAAATAAATCTTTGTTGTCTCCAGAGTACGTATATGAAGTTTTCGCTCAAAATATCATAGGTAATTTATTATAGCATGTTAAAATTGCCACTTTGTTATAGGTGTGAGCAAAAATGTGCCATTTTGGGCAGTGTTGTGGTGGGATAGAGCAGATTAAGGGAAGGTATTATCCCCTTCTGACATCACAGGGGAGCCAAATTTCAATGACCTATTTTTACATGCTTGCAGAGAATGGTTTATCAAAACTAAGTTACTGGGTTGATCTTTTTCACATTTTCTAGGTTCATAGAAGCACTGGGGACCCAATAGATTTTCATGATATGTCACCTTTAATATAATCAAAAGTATTAAAATAGAAAATAAATATTCAGTTTAAGACAGAAACTGTCTAAACATCATATTGGACTAAATAAGTAACAAAGGGACTTTGCCTCCCTCTTAAGTCCACAACAAATTTGTATGCAGTTCCATTCCTGATCATTTAAAAGTGTGTAAAATGGAAAGCAACAACCAGAAAAAAAGAAATGGGACTGAGAACAAGAGAGAGAAAAAAGCAACAGAGTGAGAGATGGAGAGACGGGCACGTTTATGTAGTCTGTGCAGGATTATGGGTACACTGTAATCCGACAATGCCATGTGGGGTAAGAGTGTCTTATTCTAAGGTTAAAACAGCTACGGTGATTGGGGATGATGATATCTACCAACCGTTAATGAGTTCACCAGCTAATCCTGAAGTGGGATTGGGTTGACATGGGATCGGATTGGACATTCTGGATGCACTGTGACCTTCAAAGCGACACTGACACGATACATTCCCGAGCGTCTGAGTGAAAATGTAAGCGAACAAAGTGAAAAAAGCAAAAAAAAAGATTTTCTTTAGCTGTTACGCAGAAGCGTGATTTATTATTTTAATTAGGCATCTCACTCGAGTGAGACCAGCAAAGCCACAATTATGCTAAAACACCCGACAGTCGACTGCCTCTTTTCTTTCTCATGTTAATCAGAAAAATGCTCGTGTGCAGTCAAAGCTTTATAACACTCTCCACTATGGCATAGATGCCTTCATGAAACGAATCAACTTTTAAAGTGAACCCATCAAACCTCCGCCAAAAAATAGTAGGCCAATCCCCTCTGAAATGGCCTTAATTAATCTCTGATTAACACATCCTGTGAAGCCATTTATCTCTCACACTCCTTTTTATCTCTCCGAATATCTACCTATTTCCCCTACTCTCTCTCTCTCTCTCTCTCTCTCTCTTGCTTTCAACCTACTGTAATCTGTCATTAACAAAATCCATATATTCGGCCCTCTTGGCATCGCTGCACACTCGAGCTCGTATGATCTGAATATCCAGCTGGTACGAGGAGCATCTGCCAGGAGCGTAAATGTAAACGATCAGTTGTTAATGGCCCTCTAACGGAAAGGAGAGGAACGCATAAAGCTGCAAATCTATCCCCAGCTCCTTACTAGAGAGAGAGAGAGAGAGAGATCAGCTCATTTTTGCTCCGATCTAAAACACGGTCTTTTACTTAACAACAGTTTTTCTTGCCATTTAAAGAAATACCAGTTCAGCATTCCACCACCCACTGAAGTTCACAGACCTATGAGAATTACGAAACACCAAATGACTGAGAGAGAGAGAGAGAGAGAGAGATTTCCTAGCTGAATGCAATACAACATTATAAAGTCCTATGTTTTTTGTCCATGACATGACATATGTTAGATAAACTATTTTCAAACAATTTAAAACAACTCAGCATTAATAAGTTGCAACCTAATGCTGGGTTGAAATTAACCCAGCATTTTTACTTATAC